>NC_047668.1:51530339-51902839 GCF_011762505.2 Arvicanthis niloticus | reverse complement strand
CAGACAAGTTGCTAATTATATACAGGGCCAGCCACACAACACCATGTAAACTGTTCCGAGATGCCCTGAAAATGTCTTAGCTGAGCAAATGTTTTCAGTGAGGGGAATAAATAATCAAGTTGATTTGCTTAGGGAATAATCAATGCCCTTATTGTCTATTTGGGGAACCCTTTGGTTGGTAGAATCTGATCCAAGACACCACCAAATCCAGAGCTTGGTAAGAATGTTTACACAACTGGAAGAAAGTTAGGAAGATAAAATGATGCCCATGAAGGGAAAAAAAAATATGCTTTGTTAAAGGTATAAATGATCAGACAGGATAGAAGAATGGATTGACAGCACCTACATGTAACTTCAGATAGTAACAGTCAAAAATAGGAACTCAGTTTTTACTTCTCTACCCATACAACTGACATGGAGTTTGAACTATCTTACTTAAAATGTGGTAGTAGGATTTCTGCTTCAAGAGTGAATAGTGTACTGAGAAATGGGGAACAGAAATTGCTTAACGTAATTAGACCAGGCTCCAAAGGCAAACTACAAGCTATAGTGCCAGAGCACAGCACGGTCAGTACTGAATAAGACACCCTAGAAAGGCAACTGGGGCTAAATGTAACAGGGCTATAGTGGCTGTTCTTTGTGATTTTATGGTCTTTCCTAATCAGAGAAAGAAATAAGAAGAATAGTAATTTAAGGAAACTGATCTTGTACATGATAAAGAATTAAAGCAGAGTGTTCAGTTAGAAAGCTAATGTCAAGGGAGAAAAAGAGGAGCTCATGGGACAAGGGACTGGTTCATTAGCAATGGAACTCATAGTTCCATAGACCTCATGCAAGCATTTAGGTTTATTCATTTAGTGGGTAATTGAATCTAGCTCTGCCTGTGTATATGTGCATGCATATACAGACATACCCCTACACCTCTGAAGAATTTTATAACACTCTGGTTGTGCTTTGGTATTTCTATACAAGTGCAACTCATGCATTGACAATATTACCAGATCAGAAACACCCATAGCTTGCTGCCAGACAGGACCTTTTGCCTTGGTTTGTAGGTTTGTAAGATGCTTCAGTACTCTTGATCTAGACTCAGAAGTAACTAAAATACCTTTCTACATGAGCTTTCATCCTAGTTGTTTTAAGTGTAGAATCAATCAGTGGTATAATGCTAATCACACAGCTCTAAAGACAAAAGGTTTACTGTTCAAATATTTTACTTTCTTTATAAAAGTCTTATTTTTATAAGTTCCTAATTTTTCCCATTTTGTTTTAATGGATTCCTGTATTTATTATACTTATACATTCTTTTCTGGCTTTCTCACTTATATATCCCCAGTATATCTAGGCTTCACATTACTACAGTATTAAAATTTATATCTTACCCTAATGCTTAGCATCATTTAATTATTGATCTGCTATTATTGCCTGCACAGACAATGTAAGCATAGAACTTCTATATATAATATAGTCCGTTATTTGTTTTAGAATATTGATCTCATAGAAATAAAATGCGGGGCACAAACATGAGTCATTCACATATTGTTAAACTTCCTGTGAGAGTCTAATATTAACAGAGACATAAGAAAATATAGATGTCTGTGAGATAACTCAACAGGTCAAAGTAGTTGCTTCAAAAATACCAGAAGATCTCTGTTCAATCTCTAGAACTCGGAACTGATTCCATAAAGTTGTCTTTTAAACTTCACATTTACCATCATGATGTGCAGATATGCTCCACTTTATATGGTGATGATAATAATAATTTAAAATGATATATTTATTCCTAGACAATATTATACAATGTATTTTGATCATATCTACTCATCTCAGCTTCCACTTCTGCTTCTCTACCCACCCAGCTTCCAGTTCTCTCTTTCTCTTTATTTAAGCCCATTTAGTCTAGCTTGTGTTGGGGCCTATCTTAGAGTGTGCTCAATATAACAGAATATACATCATTAAAGTAAATTAATAAAATATTGTAATACATGTTTAAAAGAATGGTAAATGATATTTTAAAATATATATTTTCATCTAATATATTTAAAATATTTCTTTAAACATATTCTCAAATTATTATAGACTTCTGTTTATCCTTTTCCCTTTGTGATTTAATAAATGCTCTAAACTAATAGCGGACCTCATTTGTAATACCCCAATAGTAAGTGGCATGTGGCTACTGTGCGAGATAGCATAGCTTAGGATGTTTTCTCCAGATGTGTACTATTTGGCACTAGAGAGATGATACAGTGATTAGGAGAACTTACTGTTCTTGCAAAGGACCAATATTTTGGTTTCTAGCATGCAGTTACCCATATCTCCTATCCAGGATAACTAACTCCATCTTTGGCCTCTTCATACACCTAGACTTATATACACATATCTAAACACACACACACACACACACATCATGATTTTAGAAAAAAATGAAATGGATAGTTTTAACATCTTCGATTGTTTACAGTTGTTATTTATATCCTCTTAAGTTTATCAACATAATCTACATTTTTTAGTTCTGCAAATAATTCAATACTTACCAAATATTGATATGAAACTAAATGTTAATTAAACTCTGTTTAAAAAGAAAGATCCATAATTGCCTATATTCAGAATCAAGCAGTCAAAAGTTACATAAAAGTAAGAAAATAAATGTGTTCATTTTAAAAATTACATTATTTTTAAAATGACTGAGAAATATATCCAGAATCATTTAAAACAACTTAATAGAAACTCATTTTTCTAACATAGTCAGTCACCCATGACCATAATCAAAGAGAGAAAGATGGAGGGAGGAGCAAGGGGAAGGAAGATAAGAGGGAGGAAGGGCTGGGGGAAGAAGGGAAGGAGAGAGAGAGAGAATGTATCAAAATAGGATCTGTATAATCAGAAAATCATTGTGCTGTTGGTATAGCCAATCCAGATAATTCCAGCCCCCAGCTCCCAACAAATACTGGTCCTTCTTTCCCCTCAGATGGCTGAAGTCTGTAATTCCCTCACTAGCAAGCATCACTGCTGAGGGAGATGGATTCCGGCTTCCCCTATCTGGGTCTGTTCCGCTCTGCAGGGGCGAACTGCCAATTCTCTCATACCAGCTTCCGCTTGAATTTTCAGCTGTAATTGTTCACATTCTCGCAGTACTTATGCTACGAGGGCAACAACAGCAACAAACAGGAGCATTTGCAGTTTCTTTCCATCTACTGGGAAGCCACCTTCCTAATCAATTCTCCTCAGCAAATGCTCTAGGACAGTGGAAAATTCCTTGGGCGAGAGATAATACCACCCAAGGGAAAATGCATTTATAATTGATGTGGTAAAGAGCTGTCAGACAGACATGGGTTTTCTCAGCCATTCTTGTAAACACTGTTAGCAGCCCTGCCTACAACAGCAAAAGCCTACAATCTCTCTAGCTCTAGGTAAGAGGAAAAAAATAAAAGCTATGCAGCTAGAAAAAGCCCATGTAGCAGATCCCATGGTCATGTCTGTTGAAGTTCCCTAAAACTGAGGACTGTCAAGACTTCTTGGCTTCTGTGAATGTAACCACAATTTGTGTTAAAGTTAGCTTGAATAAAGTGCTTGATTTATTGCTGCGCACTTTGCCAAGAATAGGAAAAGGAAGGGAAATAAAGAACATGAAAGGAACTTCATCAAAAATTGAGGCTTTTCTTCTCAAATAGTCTTGGGTGTCATCAGAACAAGAAGGTATTTCAGAGATGTAGGAGTTGCTTAAAGCCTGGTAGATCCTGCAATTGACGGTGTTTGGTAGAGATTGCAGCCTGTTTTAGCTAGATGCCAACTATAGGTTATGGATTAGACTTCATTCTTATCACACCTGTGAGTGCTGTAAGGAAAGTACACAAAGAAAAATATGTTTATTTTACTCTATTTGTATAAGCTCAAAAGTATCATCACAACAATATGTTAACAAAATTGGAAAAAGTGTTTAAGTACAGTTCAAGATGGTTTTGTGTTTTCTAGGGGACTGGATTTTAAATTTGCCAGGTCCCGATCCCCCAAGATGGCAGTCTGGACTCATCCCAGGTTGCATTCTGACCAAGTGAATACTTAGCATTCTGAAAAAACCTTGTAAAGTAGGTTTCTGTATGTCAGAAAAGGCATTACTTATCTGTTTTTTACAACCCCTCTCCCCAAACTCCAGAACAGGCATCCAGTTTTCTCTTAACTCAAACAAGCTTCCAACAATTCAGAGTCCCTGAATACTTCCCAGGCTGTTCCAGCCAACCTGCCTTCCTCCTGCAGCTACAGAACCCCTTATAACTGGCAGAGCTCTCTCACCATTTATTTTTCTGTCTTCTCTCATAGACCAGCAATTGCCAATCTGCTCCTTTCCTTGCCTTTCATCCCCTTTCTCTCTGTGTCTCTGAGAGGTAGCCATGACTGATTCCCCTAGATAACCATGGCCATTCTCTCTCTCTTAGCCACGATAAAATGTTCTTACATCTATGAATATAATTATGGCTGACAGGCATACAGATAACATACATGGCAAATGTATGCTTGTACTTGAGTTAACTACTTTAGTTTAGATTTTAAGAAAATAAGTTTCATTATATGATCCTCCTTTCCCTGCCTGACAGAAGGAGCTCCTACCTTTCAAATGTGGTACACACTTTTAATCTCAGCACTTAACAGACAGAAGCAAAAGGGATCTCTGTGAATTTGAGGCCAGCACAGTCTATACAATGAGTTTCAGAAAAGCCAGAGCTACATAATAAGATCTTCTCTTGAAGACACACACACACACACACACACACACACACACACACACACATCAAAATGTGGTGGGTTTTAGCAAATCTCTGTAGATTAATGCCTAATTAGTTTAGGTATGTAACACAGTGGCATTGAAATAATGTTGTCTTCAAGTTAGATTGTAAGGGGAAACTTGCAATTTATCTAACTGTGATTTAATTGAATGATTTGAATGATTTTTTCCCTAAGATTTCAGTGGGGTGTCTCCTTAGTCACTTCAAATAAATCAGCGACAGTTTCCTTTCCAAGTTCCTTCCTGAGTTAAATCCAGCTTCATTCTTGGTTTTAGTTCAGACAAAAGACTTGCCTGAAACTCAGGTTTGCAGTTGAAATCTTGACCCACTCCATTACTTGCTGGCCCCTTCTTTTTTAAATGAGTGCTGTGTCTACCTCTTTCTTTAATTCCTTCCTATCTGTCTCTCCTGTGGATGTGCCAAACATGGATCCTCAGAGCCTAGATGATTATATGAACACTGGCCTAACAAGTTCCTTTTCTTTCTCATGGTTAACTCTGCCCACATCCTTTCTGAAATAGATTTGTGATCTTTCTCTCCTGGCAAGGGAAGACACATTTACTATTGACTTCATCTGGCAAAGAAACATTACAGGGCTATATTGAAGCTAAAAAGGCAGTTGTCTGGATAAATTTGGAGACACACAGACCCTGAGGCAGCAGAGTGTAGTGGCAGGAGCAGATTGTAGAGCCAGACAGCTAGGATTTGGATCTCAGTGTGCCTCTCTCTAGCTGTATGATCCGGGTTGTGTAAGTGGCACAATACTGCTGTGCCTTAATTTCCTCCTTTATAATATTGGAGATTCAGACAATAACCTAGCATATTCAAAAGGGGCCATTTGTGGGAATTTAATAAAGGGAATCTTTTATAAAGTTGTGAGTAGGCTTAAGGAAGATGAATAATGGATCACAAAGCACTCTGGCAATAAAACACTGTACCCTGCTTAAGTGTGAAAGGGCCATGGGAAGAGTTGCTAATAGACTCTTTGGAGAATTATAGCTGTAGGGTCAGATACCTATGGAAGCTGGAGACTTTGGGTTGAAAATGTATCTGTTGTCAAAACACAGATGACAGAAAGGAAGCTAGTAAAGTGAAATACTGATCCTTCTATTCATCTTTTTTCTAATATAATACCAGTTCTTACTGGTTGGAGTAATGGTAAAATAGAGGACATGTAGCCTAGCAATTGAAAACAGGCTCTTGGACTTGAATCATGGTAAAACATGGGAGATGTGGATACAGAGTTGCTAAGAGAAAATATTCAGCTTAGTAACAGCATCACCCTCCCAGGATTTTGCACCACTTAAATCACTTTCACCTGCAAGGCACAAGGATTAGACTTTCTGTTTTCTTTTCTAAAATTGTTTACTTCTCTAATAATGATGATCTCCATTAAACTGTCAAGTTAGGTATTTCAAGATTTAATAAGAACCTGATTTTCTCATCAGTGAACTGATTTAAGATGTATGTAATGGTACTTCAGAACAAGACAGACCTTGAGAAGTAAAAGAGTATCTGTTGGCCAAAATCTTTTAGGCAATATTGTATTAGCTGATTTAGCTAGATTTCTTTGTTGTTGTTGTTTGTTTGAAAGCAACTATTCATTCCAATATGAAACTATATTCAGACCATACAGTAGAATAACAAAAAGGAAACATATAAATGGCCAGGCTCAGTGTTTCAGCTCAAAAGAGAATGGTGTGAATGGAGATTGGCAAGTCTGATGAACATGGAATTAGCAAGAGACATAAACATAAGCCTCTATACATACCAATACGTTCTTTGATTAAGCATTTCATTGTATTCAGAGAAGAACATGCTTTGTGAGCAGGATATAAGCTGATGCCACATCTTGGTTTTAGACCTTCAGGGACCCTTATTATGGAAGTAGCAAACATAAATAGAAAATTCTGCATGGGAAACAAGTATTACCATGCCCTAAATTTTAGCTAAGTGGTATCAATGTATGAAATGGACAGATGGAGAAGCATCCAGGGTCTCAGAGATAGAAAGAGTCATTTGGAGTACGCATAGACATAACTGGAATCTTAGCAGGAAAGAGAGGAGAGATCTATGATATTATTAGACTTGGAAAGAGATAC
Source organism: Arvicanthis niloticus (assembly GCF_011762505.2). NCBI lineage: Eukaryota > Metazoa > Chordata > Mammalia > Rodentia > Muridae > Arvicanthis > Arvicanthis niloticus. The sequence continues at coordinate 51,895,956 of NC_047668.1, read as the reverse complement.
CATCTTGTGAGATCTGGAATTGGAGCGATGTCTCAACACAAAGGCCTAACTATATGCAGAAAACCTGTGTGCATACTACCCAAGTTGTGTGACACACAACCACCTATAACTCAAGCTCCAGGGATCCGGTGCCCTTTTCTGGCTTCTGAAGTCTTTGGCATGAATGCATACATACCATAGGCATACACAGACCTTTAAAGGTAAATATAGTAAAACTGTGGAATCTGGATGATAGGTCAAAAGGATCATGTATTCTGTAGTAAATGAAATCAAACAATTTAATGGAAACCCTTGGCAAAAAACCATGAATTAGTTCTGAGACCCCCCACATCCCCCCATGTAAAATTGTGGGTTAATGGACAGGCCTAGGATTTTTGTCATTTATTTTATTCTCAGCCATATGCAGCTTGAGGGGTTGATTTCACCTTGGATTTCAGATCTGAACACAAGCGTATTATTTCTGAACTACCCATATTTAAATCAATGACCAGCCCAGAGAAATCCATGCATGCTAACTGGCTCATATACTCCAAGTATTATTTTCTTATTTGTTGTTTGGAATTTATTGATCTTGCTCAACTTTCTATCTACTCTCTCATAGACATAGAAGTCAATGTAACTATATTAGAATTGATCTTGTATTCAAAAAAGCTGACCCTGAGCCAATACTAATGGATTGGGGATATAGAACCAAGGCATGGCATGAGAGCCTGTCAGTCCTGCATTGGGAATGACATCGTCTGGAGTGATGAAGTGCAAGGCAAAAGAAGCCTGCAATCTTGTAGTCAATCTGCTCGGTTAATACACATGGCACTTAAAGCCTACAACGTCAATAAGCATGGGTGAGTGCTCCTGCATTGCCTCATTTTTGGGGGGAGTTGAAACTATCCTGGTTAATAATCTGAAACAAGAAAGCCAAACCATCCAGTGTCATTTTTTCCCCTGCAGGAGATTTTCTCAGATTTGCTCTCCGACTGTGTTTAGAAGTTTCAGGTGACAGAGTAGCCAACCACCAAGGTACCACCAAGGAGTACAGTGCTCTCAAGACAGCAGAGCCTGAGGGAAAAAAAAATTAAAAGGAAAATAAAAGCAAGCAGTGCAAAACAGGAAACCTGAATGGGATTTTAAAACTATGAAAATAGGCTGAAAATGACTAATAGACATATAAATATAAATTAACTGGCATTGTATTACCATTACTCTCACAATGGATCAAATCCTAGTCTATGAGTACCAAGTATGGCCAAGAAACTGAGAGGCATCCCTACACTCCAACTTCCAATATGTAAATTGAAAACCAGGGTCATTAGTTTTTAATCTGCATAAAGTAATACAGTGGCTTCGAAGAACAATGTGTCATTACCAAACCCAACTGGCAGTTAAGACCTATAAATCTCATTCTTCAAGATATACCAAGACTAGTGATTATTCGTGTGTCACAAGTTGTGTGTCTAAAATGCATAGTGAAACTTTCTATTTTTTGGAGAATAAAGTATGAAAAACAAATGTCTGAAAATCATCTAACAATTACAAAAGTATGAGTACATCCATCTATATACTACAAAATATGTATCAGGAAAAAGGGGTAAAAGGCTGCATGAATAAAAACATGAAATTCTAAAACATGATGCACACACACACACAAACCAGAAATAAGTTCACTTGATGTTCTTATTTAAATAAAATATACAAATAATACCATATTTTAGAGACTTTAATATGTGATGGAATCTTTTTTTAAATATGGAATAACAATAGGAATTATACTGTACTATCCTAAATATTACTCTTTTAAGCCTGGTTGCCTTTTTTATCTACCACTGCACACTTACTTATATGAATGCATGACTACATGTTCCTTGATCATTTTTCTATGGTCTGTTTAATAAAGAGAAATCAGTTATACTCGATATCTTAGTACATGGCTAGTAGCTCAGTATTTGGGAGAAAGGGCCACAGGATCAAGAGTTATAGACTGAGACTGGCTACTTAGTATGTAGAAGAGGCAAAATATGGGGATTCTGTCTCAAAAAAAAACTTTAATGTTTCTTGCATTTATTACTCCACTCTGGCCAGTAGCCCAGGATTTTTGTTTATTATTTTTCTCTTTATCTTATGTTTACCCTAATTGTGGACAAGAACTTTTATTTACTTTTGGTATAGGTTGGCAGTTTCCTCTCAGAACAAATCAGGGAAGAAGCTTTGTCTCCCATTGTTTGCCTGTTTTCTTTTTGGCATCACATAAAATCCTGGTCTTTCATCTCTCATGCTCTGCCTCCCCCACCCCCACCCCCCCAGATTCACTCCAGTTAGACTTGTGTCCTTATTTCTACACCAAAACCTTTCTCTCGAAACACCAATGACTTGCATTAGAGATCTGGGTCACCATATCTCAGTCCATGTCCTCTTTGATATATCAGTTGTAGTTGCTGTAATTTATCACCGCATCTTTCTTGAAGCATTCACTTGGCCTCAGGGACACCTTAGAGAAACCCTTTTAATTCTCAGTCTGTATTTCCTGTATTATTGGTTGACTTTTCCTCAGACATCTTCCTAACTTTTGCATGCTCTGAGTTTTCCTTAGAAAGGAAATGTCCTTTCTGTATGCATTCACCCCAGACATGTTTCACCAGATCTGTTCTTTTGAATAGACACTTTTAAGGAAAAGGTAAATAGTTTTTTTTTTTTCTTCTCTAGCTCAGACCTTTCAGGAATTATGGACTTATAATCAAAGGCCTGGTTAACTGGGCACTTTTTTCCCCTGACTTTTTAAAGTGGCATTTCCATAGTGAGACCTTCAGTCCTGGTCCCTTTCTGGTGTTGCTTCTTCCTGGTACCCATTAGAAACTGATGCTCAATTGATCAAGCTAAAGACCTATCTATAGCTATCACTTGATCCCTTTTCCTTACTTCTTTGGTAGGCAATGCATGTTGCTCTTCACATCCATGTTTACCCACAATGCATCCATCCCCTTCACAACAGTGGTTCCTACTCCCATGGTATGGTTCTATCTTCCTGTTCTTGCTATATTTACACAGTCCTTGTCTTTGATCTGCTTTTTCTGGTATGGCTAGATGGACACTCTGATTGACTTGAATCAAATGATGTCTTTCCTTCATATTAACTTGACTAAAAGCAAGGAATTCTATGCCTTGTGTTTGAGTCTCTAGTAAACGCCTCAGTTCCACTTCCCACTCTTTCCCTCTACTCTTTGATCCACTTCAAAGGCTTTTCTCTTCATCTACTGTATGCAGCTAGTATTCTCCTGCTGGGACCTCTACACTGCCTAATTCTTCTATCTATGATAACCCCTTTCCATACATTTTTGGGGCCATTTATTTCCTTCCTTCCTTCTACAATGTAACACAGACTTTTCTTACCTACCTTGTTTAACAACATATTTCTCTATCTCTCTTTTCACCCTTTGAATTTTCAAGGAAATTAAAATTCCTTGATATGACACTAAATGGCTTTGTGGTTTGCTATTCATCATCTTTGTCTCTCTCTGCAGGCAAGGGCTGTTTTATCCATTGATATATATCCAAGAGCCAGGATAATGTGCCTTCATGATTGATACTAGATTAATATTTGCCGGAAGAATGAATCTATGTATGAAGTGAATAAATAGTTTAAAATTTGTTCTTAATTCTCTCTATAATTTTTCTCAGCCAATTTATGAGTAGGCTCCTTTTTTGCTAATACCCAATTTAAGCTTATATGTATCCTAAAAAATACTAGTGAATAAGAAAAAACCTAAGTGTCTATAACAAATAGTCCAAATGTCATTTACCTCTATTGTTTTGTTTATTCTTGAAGTATTTTCCATTTTCATCCATGAATTGATAACGGAGGCTTAGTCGGAACAGAATGAACAGGTTCCGATTCATCACTTGACCCTTCCTTGATTATTTATACAGCTGTGCACCATGATCACTGTCTATGAGATATGCACAGTAAAATGTAGAATGAACTTAGGCTCCACAATGGGCCATATACATTTTCCTAGACTACGCAATATGTAACCCTTTTAACCCAAATTATTTTTATTACAAACTTATTTGATAGAGGGTAAAAGTAAACTATTTTTTTCCAATTAGTTTTCTGATTGTCTCATTCTGAATTAATTAAAATGTTGTTGGAATTATGGAAAGGCATTCCCATTTCTGACCCTTTGAAGCCTTTGGGAGATAAATCAGATGACTCAACAAAGTGAAGTTGTCACTAGGTAAAGCAGATTTTTCACAACTCATTTTTTTGCAACTAGGGAGACACTGAGTACTCAGGGGATTACTAAGTCTTCACTTTATTAACCGGTGACCTTTGACACAACATGACATTTCTATGATCTCTGAGGCTAACTCTTTCCATTCACTTATTGCATCAGGTGTTGGGTTCTGGGATGCTGTGAAATGCTGAATCACTCACTCTCCTTCAATCCTATGGTTCGCTTTCATTCTCCCACAATGAAGAACCTCCACTGTTCTGAACACCCCTTTTGTCTTTTCCACACATCCTCTACTATTGCTTAAGATATCCTACACTCTGTCCCCTAAGAGATGTTCCTTTCCACCTTGTAACCTTCATTATTACTATCTCAGTCCCCATATTTGTCCAGGCTGTGCTTCAAGGTTTGCATTATTGCCTCATGATCTTAAGACTCTCACATGTTCACCATCAGGGCACAATTCTTCATTTGCTGAGATCTCTCAAAACATGTTTGAACGGGAAACTCTATCTGACAGTGGATCAAACACATCATTACTTTGTAATGTTAATTTTTCTATACAAAGAAGGGACTGTGACCTTGTGCTTACATACTCTAAATAGACACTTCAAGTTCCTTGTCTTCCAGGGTGTCTTTTAATTCTACCACACATTTGATTCATCTCTACAGGCTGTTGAATATTTTTAGCTTTCCAACATTGTTTCTGCCCTTTGGTATTTACACTTAACTACTAAGGTGAAGTATTGCAATGGCATTGCTTTCCTGAATTTTTTTAGTCTGGAGAGAATGAGAGAGAGAGAGAGACCCTGTTTCTTTCTGAACATGGTACATTCTCATTTATACCCATTCTATGTGGGGCTCTATTAACTCATAAATCTCTTGGTCATCTTTATGATGCTAAAGATGGATGATCCTACTATATGACAAATTATATAAAGAAACAAATGCAGGAAGTCTACATCTGATGGGCATGTGGGTGGTATGAAAAAAACACAGAGAGAGGAAAAAAAAAAAAGAAAGAACATACAGAGAAGAAATTCTGTAATAGAGTCAATGAGCTTTCTATCAAGATGGGGAATGAGCAGTGTTACATCTCCAAGCCCTGATGAACTTTGGAAATTCCTATGCCTTCCTCACATTTCAACATTGTGGGCTTGCAAAGCAATCCCCTATGATCTCAAATTCCCTCAGAGTAGCCCCACAAGTAGAAGCCAAAATTGTGCCAATTTTTATATTATGTCTTCAAATAAAGATTTTTTTCCCGTTTCCCATCATATATTTTCTTTTCTTTTCTTTTCTTTTTCCTTTTGCTCCTTGGAAATTCTGCTTGTGAAGTTCCAGATGGCAGGAGTTTAGCCATTGTGATATCTGAAAGGCTTTAGCTGATTGGCTTGCCTCTCAGACCCTCTCCTGCTGTGTGCTTCTTTTCAGCAGCAAATAAGTGTCAGACAATTAGAGATGGGGCTGGAGATGTGTAAATTGTACTGTCGCCTCAACAAATTAGTAATTTTGTGATAATACACTGCCCTTGTAACACGGTTAGAGTTAGCCCAGTTACTGGCCTCTATTTGCGCTAAAAGGCAGTGGGCAAGATTGATGAAGATCCTGTGCAGTGATTCATTCTCCTCCTTGACATGCTTGCTCACCCTTCTCTCACCAGAAAGGAGACATTAACCAGCTTTGGGAGCTGAACAAAGCCTCTTCTGTGCCCTCTGTGCACACTGGTGCCTGCTGGATTGTCACAGCCTACGTGATAGCTCACTGCTTGAGTGGAACAGCTACAGGGAAGCAGCAGAAACTAAGGAAATAAACTTCCCACAGCTACTGGTCCAGCCTTTAATTAGCATCCAGGACACAGGTACTGATTTCAAATCTGTTTGTCGCTGTTCCAGCTTGAATGATTATATGTATTGACAGATGATATCCTGATGTTTGTTCTTCCTTAGCACATAGAAGTAGAACTAACTTTCCCCCCAACCCCTAAAATGCTTGTTCTGTATTCTGACCTTCCAACAGGAAGAAAGGACTTCCCACCTGCCTGCTCACTTGCCTCAGGACTACTGGGATGGAGGGCTGAGGAATGTAAATGAAGGAGGAACCATTTGGTCAACAGCTTCATTTAATCCACATATCTCTTTTGCCAAAGTAGTTTTGTTAAGAGAGGTTGTTTACATTATTTTGTATCTGTTTCATTTCCTTTGTGGTAAAGGTAGCCCTTATATTTATGAATTTACCAAAAACTGACTCCACAACAATTTCTACAGAAACATGGGGATCTATGATTTTGAAACCCAAGTAAAACATACAATGTGGCAGTTCTTGAACACACTCTTTAGCAAAGAAATAGAGGTGAGGGAGGGTTGTCTACTGGCAGCTACTAATTCAAGCAGGAATAGGGGTATGGGGAGGAAAAAGGGGTTGTTCTTCCTCATTCTCTGAAGCTCTTAATTTCTCTTTGTTCCATATACTTCTACTTGGTTCTACATTCCTGTTGATTTTCTAACCAAGGATGTATGAAGAAGCTTTATGAAATCCCACTTTAAAAGAAAAGGAATAACCAAGAAAGTTTCAAACAATCATAAAGTCAGCATCTTACCTTATAAACTATTGTGATATTATGTAACCATAGTTACTAAGAGAGCCTGGGGGGCATGTATTGACAGAGAGAAGATATACAGATGGAAATAAAGTAAAGAAACTGACTCATGTGTAGGTCCTGGAAGCTGGACAGAGTTGGGGAGATAGGGTGGAGGATTTCTAAAAGGGACATACTAAGTACCAAGGAAGGAGATATGGAAAATACGTAGCAATCCCACATGCCTATCATATACTCACAGAGGGTGTAAAAAGAAGAGAAAGAACATACTAGGTAACAGAATTGGAAACAAACAAATAAAACTAACCAAACAACCAAACAGCAGCAGTAAAAATCCCAAAACGAAGAACTTAAATTCAAAGAGATTAGTGCCAAGAGTCCAATGGATGTGAATTTAAGGATGCTCTAGGATGAAAGTCAGTGAGGAGGAACAAAAGTTTACAAACACACAAGCAGCCCTACTGTGTGGGAAACATTGTAGATTCTACAAACAAGCTCTTAGAAATAAAAGAATGATATACAAATGGAAGGTGGACACGAGGATCTGCTTTTGATGTGAGATTGCACTTAGAGGAGGATGTTAGGAAAAGTAAAGATTTATGAAAGACATTTAGACAAAATGATTACAGATACTGAAAATGAACTAGAGAAACAACACAGATGGTATGAATAAGAGATCTAGAAAATCAGTCCCCAAATAGAAATATAAAGGAAATGGAAATTAAGAGGCTCCTAGAAGTTCAAAGCAACAACAACAACAACAACAAAGCCAAATTGAGGTTAATGAAAATCAGGACAAAGTAATGTTTTATCTAACACTCTATATTCTTTGTAGAACAAAAGAGTCAGTGTTAGATGTCCAGTGTTCAATGTCTGCCTGCAGCTTAGAACAGACCACTCCAGAACAAACAATTCCAAGTGGGGGGGGGGGGGGTTATTCAGGAGATAGGGCAAAGGAGGGGGAAAGAAGATGGAAGAAGAGAGGAAGAAGAGAGAGGAAGAAGAGAAGTAGAGGCAGGCCATGACCATGTGGAGAGAGGGGAAAGGGAAGGAGAGAAGCATGAGGGGACAGAGAAGCTAGAGGCAAGAGAGCAAGAGATTAAGAAATTAAGAAAGAGAGGAGGGGGCAAACAGCCCCCTTTATAGTGGGCCAGGCCTACCTGGCTGTTGCCAGGTAACTGTGGGGAGGAGCATACCTGGCTATTGCCAGGTAACTGTGGAGGTAGAGTTTAGACAGAATACTAACATTCTCTCATTTTGGTTTAATTTAAAAAGAAAAATTAGAAAGAGGTGAAGGCAAAGCAGGAATAGGGTCGTCGTGCTATCTGACTACTTTCTGCTGGCATTGGGGGCGATATGTCTTTTTCTCTATGGAATAGATACATGTGGCATGAGAAAGGACTTACCTTGGTTTAGCCAAGTCATTTGACTCAGAGCATCCAGTTTAGTCCATTGCGTTAGTGACAATATCAACTCATACAATCTAGGCTGTATCTTCTAGGTGTCCAAGTCTTCCGAAACCATCTTGGGTCAACTGTTAGAGGCTTTGGGAATTCTGTAAGCCATAAACTTAAATATACTATTCTGACAAGATTGAGAGCCATAAGGATTAATTGTAACTGAATAGAATTTAATAGCAGTAGTAAAAATCTATTAAGACAGGATAGGAAAGAGTCTTAAGTAACTTTGACAGATTGTATAGGTAGAGAAAAGCACATTTTTGTATTAGCAAAGAAACATTTGGCTAGAACCAGAATAAGAAAGCTGGCAACAGTGCCATTAGATCGAATGGCTGGTGGGTTGGGGCTGTGGGCCACAGGTCATGACCCAGGGTTGTGCTATGGGCCCGAAGCTGAGGGCACAGGTGCTGGGGGTCAGGTCCTACAGCAGAGGCAGGGTGGGACTTCCTACTAGCAGCTGGAAGTCATTGCCCAGTGCTTCTGGCAACTAATCTGCAGTGGGCAAGGAAAAGCAAGCGTCCTGTATCACAGCAATGTTCATGTTCTTATGGCAGAAGGCATCGTTAACACTCACTTTACAGGTCCCAAGTAGAGAGGGAGAGAGAGAGAGAGAGAGAGAGAATGAGAGAGAGAGAGAGAGATTCTCTTGAGTGTGTGGGCAGCCAAGCCCTTTGTGCTGGTGGTGTATGTGGGGAAGCAAGTCTCAGAGAGGGTCTCTGGTAGGGTGCAAGGAGTAGACCCAGAGCAAAGCTAAGAACCACAGAGGGGAAGGGAGCAAGCAGGGTCCTGGAACCTGCTGCTTCAGGCAAATCTGCTGAACTAAGTGTCCACAACCGGCCGCAAATGATGGAGGAGGAGGGGGAAAAGCCTAGCTAGCAGGCGACATATGAAACACTTGACCCCTGGGGGAGACACACTAGAGACTAGAGCTTGGAGCCAGTGCTCCTGAGAGAGAACAGTCTTTCCAGGCCTGGCCTGGGGTACTCAGCTGCGAGAAACTGTCTTGAGAGGGGAAATGTCTCACCCAAGGGAAGGAGTCATAGAACGAGGGTCAGGGAAGGACAGGGTTAGCTCTGAGCTCAAGAAATCTTTCCTGGGACCATGTCGATGGTTACTCTGATCAGTGGGGGATGGGGAAACTTACCAGTTCTAGGCTAGGCTAGTGAGCATGGGTATCCTTTGGTAGCTGGTCTGATGCAAACCTGCAGATTTCTATATCTGAATCTCGGCGCCAATGAAGTGTTTATAAAAAGATAAAGAGATAAAGAGAGTATGTTCTGTGGGTGTGTGGAGATGTCTCAGTGGGCCCATGCAGAGGCATCTCTTCCCCCAGTATAGTATAGAATAGAGTTTATTCAGGGCATGGAGAGAGGGGCCAGGAGGGTAGTAGAGGCAAAGAGAGAGAGAGAGAGAGAGAGAGAGAGAGAGAGAGAGAGAGAGAGAAGTAGAGAAGTAGAGTAGAGAAATAAAGGCTGGCCATGACCACGTGGAGAGAGGAGAAAGAGAAGGGAGGGGCAAAGGGACAGAGAAGCTAGAGGCAAGAGAGCAAGAGATTAAGAGAGTAAGAGAGAGAGGAGGGGGCAAGCAGCCCCTTTTATAATGGATACTAACAGTCAGGATGACTATTTAATAAACGCTGTGAGGAAACATGGTCTCATATTACATTCAGCATGCAAACACCAGCTACAGTAGTACAATGACCTATATATGGCCAGAAAGTAACTCACTCCTCAACTATGACATCTCCCCTTCACAACATGACAAAGAAGTCAGTTCCATCTTTTTCTCCTTCCCTCTTTCTTTCTCCTTTCCTCCTGCCTCCATGTTTCCTTCCTCCCAGCTCCCTCTAAATCAGAAGACAAAAGTTTGAAAGAAAGTAAGACATCAAATAACACATAAACATTTTCATCAATTATGTAAATTTATAGTATGTTCTAAATTCTTATACATGTTCTTGATGAGGTGCAATTATGTGATATATCTCTGTGCATTCAAATATGCATCCCTTGCACTCTCTCTGTAGTGTATGAATGTGTATATGTGCGTGTGCATGTGTGTGTATGTTTGTATGTGTGTATGTGTGTGTATGTGTGCATGTGTGTATGTGTGTGCATGTGTGTGTGGGAGTAGTAGTAGTAGTCGTCGTCATAGTCGTTGTCGTAGTAGTAGTAATAGTAGTTTGTTGGATAGTAGTGTGAGTGGGACCTGTTGTTGGGTTGATGTGTGGGTCCCACATCTGTCTCACCATATGACTAAGGCTTCTCTCCACACTGGCAACAGGCAGACATCAGGCTATATGAAGTCACGAGACTCTGCTCTGAGAGCCAGGGCTCTTGGCTTGGGGATCCCAGGGCCAAAAGGCGGCTGGGAAACAGCTGGTTCTCTGGCTCTTGAGCCACAGCCCAGACACCACTGGGGGGTCTGCAGAAGGGTAGAGAACCAAGTGGGGCCATAAGGGCTAGATTTGCCCACAGCCCAAGAGGGGTGGGGGAGAGTTGAGCTCCGGCAGTGTCCTGCGGTGATGAGAGTTCTTGGTCACCTCAGTTCACTTGGCACTGCTTACTTGCTTGCTTGGGTTGGTGGTCTCCAAGGCTGGGAATGCAGAGAGTTCTTCTGGAGGAGATTAGACAGTGGCTCTATAGATGAAGGCATGCTCCACTTTTCCCCAAGGTGGGCCCCGAAGAAGAAAAATCGTCCATGGTCTTAAGATGTTTATTGTCATGACAGAAAGATGAAAACTATACCCCAGTTTCTCAGGGCGGGCCTGTGGTTAAATACCTTTTGTGAGGAGGAGGGTCTAGGAGGAATGTTTAATTGGCTACACCTCTCTGGCCTTCAGGTACCTCATTAATATGGAGATCTTTCTTGAAGCTCTGTGGCCTGTAGTCATGCCCTCTACATGTGGAGCAGGTAGTGGGCATTGTCCCACATGACTGAAAGGCATGGATTGATGGAGGTCTGTGGCCTCATGTCAGGAGCCTAGAGTCTGGGAGCATGGCAAAATGCATGCCGTTTCTTAGGATCACCTGGGGTCTCTGGCTATTTCTAGCCAATGCTCAACCAGAAACCATGCTGTCCACGGTCCTATTGTAGTTGATGGGCAAATGATAGAACACAAGGAAGGAGGCTAACTTTTTATATGCTGCAACCAATTCTTCATCTTCTCAAGCTGTACATGTTTGTTTCTTCTTTGTTTTCTTTTTCTTTTTCTGTTGTTGAACAAACCAGAACCACTAGCCTTATCACCCTATCTCATTGGGATTTATGATGTCCGTGGGATGTTTATGGATAGAGAATGGTAACTGACCAAAAAGGAAAAAAATGGTTGCAGGGATTCTTGTTAAGTGGTTGGCTACCTAACAGGGTAAAACAAACAAACAAATAAACAATAAATAAATAAAAACATCTTTGTTGAGAGAGTAACTTGGAAGGAGAGAACTATATATAAGGCAAATGCCTACTGTTCTGAAAGACCAATTTAACCAGCTTCTTCAAATTTAGCAAAGCCATTCATTTTGCTCTTAACTGAGAAGCATTGTCATTTTCTGTATTGCAGGATAATTAACTAACAGAGATAACAAGCTGTCGAAATACTCCGTGTCATCTCTCTGGTGACTCATGTTTTATAGAGGCGCTTCAGAAAAATGATTGCCAAAGTTTGTGAGTCACAATGGGCAAGTTTCTTGAATAGGAAAGCCTTTGATTTGTAACCCCCCTCCCCCCAGCTCAGAGCAGGGCACATGTTAAAATATGAGAGGTCTAGATTTGAGGCCCCAGCACTTTATTTGAAGACTATGAGTATATGAGGATATCGTGGGAGCAAGCTACTCTTTCTTTTAAAGCTTCTCTCAGTAAAACTAACAAAGTAGCTTTAGTCCTAACTAAGCCAGTAAGTGACCTTCAGCTCCTTGGGTTAATTTTCAGCAAGATGGTATTAACTGTTCAGCCTTTACAAATAAAATACAAATATATATATATTATACTTCTTAGAACACCTATAGACAGCCTCAGAGGACCCCTGAGTCAGTAAAGTGTTTGCTGAAATAACAACCATAAGAATTATAGAAATCTCATCCAGCAAGAATAACCATGTACTCTAAAAGACAGGAGAATCTTTACTCATACATGGCCTAGTACATAAACTGATGCTTTAGGAAAGATCAGCAAAACCCTGTATCATTTTTATTTGCACCTTTTATAGATCAGGTAACAGTTGGCCATCTGAAGGTGGCCTTTGAATTTCATGCACACCAAAAGGAATTTTCATCATAGTTAAGCACGCTAACAGGAACAGGGATTGCAGGAACAGACACTCTGCATGTAGATGGTCTGCAGGTAGTAAGAGTATACACACTTTGCACAGACATTTTTAAGTAGAAATAATGAGATTTCATTCTTAGTAAACAGGAGGCTTGGTATGGCTTTTCATGAAAGGGCTATGGGAACTTATTCCCAAAGCAGATTCTGGCAAATATTTCTTTTCTTCAAGATAAGGCGTAGGGCTTCTAACAGGCAGGAAGAACTCAGCACACTGAGGTAAAACTAACTCATTTTTCTTCTACACTATCTTATAATTTGTCAGCACAGACTTTTATAAAGCTTTTATAACATAGAATAACTTGATTTTATTAGATGCACTTGAGAATACAAAAATATATACATTATATCCTCCCCATTCCCCAAAAGACTCCATCCTGCAAAGCAAAATAAAACCTCGGTATAGTGGTATTTACTTCTAGCCCAGTGGCAGGGGCTTGGTGTGAGGGAGTTGAAAACATATGCCTGTGGCTCACTGGCCAGCCAGACCAACCTAATCTATAGGTCCTAGTTCCAGTGAGAGAGCTTGTCTATGAATGTGTGACACACAAAGACTGTTCTCCATGTCCCTATTGCTTTTCAAACCTCACATGAGTGTGAAACAGGAACCATGTGGTAAAGAATACTCTAGAGATAATGTTCTTGTTTTGGGTTGTAGAAGGAAGTGGGAGATAAGGGAAAGTGTCAACAACACACAATTATGCACCTTATGTAAAGGAGACTGACATTTCCTCCTTATGTTGCTTCATGACTTGATATATATATATATATATATATATATATATAATATTTCTGATTATCTAGTTAGATGAATAATCTCAGAGCATAGAAACCAAACAAACAAAACACTACAAGGAAGATTCCTCTAGGGAAATAACACCTAAAACTGACCTCTGACCTCTGCTTACACATATGCATAATTGAATGAACACCTGCAGATATTTGTTTCTTCACACCCATGAACACAACTCCCTTCACACACAGGAATAACCACAGAAATTAGCACTTATTTATTGCCTGTTATTTAGTAGTAACTATGAAAGAGTCAAATCAGGGACCTTTACCTTTATTTAAGCAACAGAAGCTAGTTCACTAAATGTAGAAAAAGACAACACAGCCATAGTTTAACAAAATATTAGCTGGAAGACAAATACAAAAGACTTAATTTCCTAGTTTTGATATGTAGTAAAGACATCAGGAAAAGTTGAAAAAAAAAAAAAAAAGAGGAACATTGACTAAGATGTGGGTAGGGCATTTTAAATGAGCTAGTACATTTTTAAAAGAAGATGTCTATAAATGAATATCATTTTGAAAATGAAATTTTCATTTGCTTGATTTTATTCATTTTCCTTCAATTGTGTGATTTTGGATCTTGCACAGAATATTTAGTAGCAATAGTGTGATTTATTTCTTAATAAGCAGGTCCGGTGTGGCCTTTGATGAGAGGGCTATGGTTACCTTGGCTCATAAATATTGCTCAGTGAACATATAGTTAATGTTGCAATTTTTTAAATGCAGAAATTGCTTGAAGATATATATATATATATATATATGCAGTTTCTGTGGAACAAAACCACAAAGAACTTTTACAGACACAGATTTTAAATTTTATTTGTATGGTGGTTTGGAGTAGAGACATTAACAACTTATGATGGCTTTGTTACTTTATTCTCCCTTTTTGAAAATCAACATAAATACAGGCATTTGGATTAGTGGATTAATGGTGCCCTTATTGCCCGAACTTCAAAAAAAATCTCTCTGTAGACAGCATATTGTCCATATGGATTTCTGATTATCTTCTCTGTTATGCTTAGCATGGACTTTGAAGAAGTATGAAATTGGACTCAGTAGGTGTTAAAAAATGTTTATTAAATGCTGATGGGAATCTGTCTAATTCTGGAGGCTTTCCAGTAGTAAGGAAATTACCTTATTTACAACATTTCTGTTTCATTGTTAACTGAGAGTGTGTCTTTCAAGTACATGTCATTTGATAGAGAAAAAATATCAGACAAGTTACAGCAAGGAATTGTTAGTGCCTTTCTCTGCTTCTATCTTATCCCTTTGTTTGGGGATGTGTGCTATTTACCAGAGGCCTGGCCTCCTTTATAGGTCCAGGAATTCATCATTATCACCTTCATGTGGGGGCCAGATACATGGGCATCCTGTGGGGAGAATAACGAGTATGGGATTTTATTGCAGGGATTGCATTCCAGCTTCCAATTTTTTCTATAGGTCACTCATATCACAAGTAATTCTTGAGCAAACCATTCCCCATCTGTTCAGATCTTGTTATAACAAAATCAGCCATGACAGATTATGGTACATAAAACAGAATAAACTTTGCCCAGCTGGATGTACAATGTAAGGAGAGAGAGGATACACAGGACCCTCTAGCTACAGAAAGCAGCAATCTAGGGAAGGATATTCTCCCTCAGAAAAAATAAAAGTAATACAAAGTTCAAGGGGAGAGAGGTAGGGCTACTTATTAGGGAAACCATTGGTGCTGGTTGCTGCTTAGTGTAAAGAGGCATGAGAGAGCTTTATTCTAAGATGCATATCCTCAGACACAGCCTCTGCTCTTAGTCAATAAAGGAGTCCCAGGACCTTTGCTAGAAGCAGCAAGCATCCTTCAGAAACTCTGTGCATAGTTAATATTTTCACTTTTGTATGTGTCATTCTAGAGAATGGGACTCCTTTATGACCCTTTGCCCTAAGTGTTTTGGTCTCACAAGAAGAACAGCATCCATTGTTTAAGTAAAACAAGAGCTGGTGTTTTTGAAGTCCTTGTTACTGAAGAAAGCAGTGTGTGTGACACTCAGGTACTCTCAGGAATAGTTTGTGTGCTCATTGTGAAATCCATGTAAGCAATCTGGAACAGTTCTTTATAGAGAGGTATGCTATAACTGGATAATGAAACTGCATTTCAAGGTTTTGACTAAAAGAAGGTAGACTGTACTTCACTCTCTAATATTTTAGTCATTTATGAGTATATTAGTTACATATGTCATTTTTCCAGAATCTTACATGTGCTCATCAAATTCTCAAGTGTGTCTAAGATGAGTACCTATGAAAATAAGTTCTTAATTATAATTTCTGTCTATTGCTTCTAATAGTAGAACATTTATCTAATGTGCTTATATTTTAATATATCAATATTCATGAAATTGTTATAGATTATATTAGCATTTAATGTAATTAATTTTTCGTGTATGGTTTATAACTTTGAGAAACTAATAAAAATATTGAAACTTCTGATCCCAAATCAATTGATGTTTTTAAAGTTGTGAGTTATGACTTTACTTTTAGTTACATTTTTCAAATCCAAATATATTTTGAGACCTTTACTTATATTTTATTTTGTTATTTTATAATAAAATAGACTAAATATCAATATAGTATTGACTTTTACTATATTGTATGAGATTCTATCTAAACTTTGATAGTTTGCCTGAATAAGACTTCTAACAACACTTGATAAAATAAATTTCTCTTTCCTAGCTGTGAATGACTTCTCTTGTAAGAATGTGAATTTCTGAATTAAAGCAAATGTACCACCCTGAAACTGTTACTGAATAAGCATTCATTAGTGGATAGATTATGATGTAGACAATTTATGATTGTTTTATGTTTTCTGAATATCATTCTTCAAACTTCCAAGATGTGTTTCCATTATTAACTCTTTGCATTGTTTTAATATCTGGAAAAATATATTTTCATCTCTTTGTGAAATGACTGATGGGCTACTAATTCATTACTTACCAAAATACTAGAATGACTTAAAGGTTTGCAAGAGATTGATACTATTTTACTTAAGCATTTTAAGCCTTTTAATTAGATCTTTAAAAGATACTTTGAAATATGTGATCAGGGTTCACCTTCACTGATGTCGTTTGCATTGACCTGTGAGGTATTAGGCAAAATACCATCTTGTCTTTCCTTCCTAAAAGACCACAGCCTAAGCCAAGTCTGCTTATCAGATCAAATAAATACACAATGGATAAATATCTTCAAGAATAAAAAGCACACACACACACACACACACACACACACACACACACACACTATGGCATATGCTATGGTCAAAGTGCATAATATACTCTAAAGAAATGGTCTTTATAAACTTTGGCATGATTCACAACAAATATGTGTCAATTAAAACAATGTTAAGGATAGAGTCCTTTGAAAATACGCCCAGGATGGGTATAGCTAGATGATTTGGTACATCTATTTCTAGCATTGTGAAGCATTGGTAGGTAAATATGGTAGTATATGGCTCTACTCATAGCACTTAAGAGGCTGATGAAGAAGGACCTAGATGTTGACCAACTGATCAATGGATAATGAAAATGTAGTACACATACATAATGGAATAGTATTCAACTGTAAATAAAAAAGAAATTATGAAATTTACAGGTTAATGGTAAAAACTAGAAATAATAACTCTGGGTGAGATAACCAAGACACAGAAGACAAATGCCAAATGTTGCCTCTCATACGTTGGTTATGTAGCTGCTAGTTTTATATCCTTATATCGTTGCTTAAATTAGAGTTCTTATACAAGCAATTTGGGTAATTTGGTGTATGGTTCAAGGGAAGAGAGAGAGAAAACATAGATGGTATGGTGGGAAAGCAAATAACAGAATAGGAAGACTTAAAGTAAGGTTAGATAGACGATCAGCATAAAGGAGAAAATTGAGGTGGAATAACTAACATCAAAGACCTTTGAAATAGTCATAGAAACCTATCTCTTAAAGGCCTTCAAATTTTTCCTAACTCTTCAATAGGTGTCCTCTTCCTTGTCATGTTTGACTCTGGGTATCTGCATCTGTCTCAGTCAGCTGCTGGGTAGATCCTCTCAGAGGACAGCCATGCTAGGCTCCTGTCTTCAAGCACAACAGAGTATCATTAATAATGTCAGGGACTAGTGTTTGCCCATGAGATGGGTTTCAAGCTAGGTGCATTATTGGTTGGCCATTCCTTCAGACTTCACTCCATCTGTGTCCCTATATTTCCTTTAGACAGGAAAGATTTGGGCTCAAAAGTATTGTAGTTGGGTTTATGTCCCAATCCTTCACTGCAGGTCCTGTTTGGCTACTGGAGGTGGTCCCTTCAGGTTCCATATTCCAACTGTTGGTCATGCATGACTCACTGTTAAGTGAATATTAGTCAAAAAGTACAGATTACTCGTGATATACTCACAGACACAGAGAAGTTAAACAAGAAGGAAGGTCCAAGTGAGGATTCTTGAATCATACCTAGAAGGAGAGAAACAGTCAGGGGAGGCAGAGGAAGAGGAGACCTGTTTGGGCCAGGAGAAAAGAAGGGTAATAGGAAGAAGGATCAGATAGGGGGAGAGACAGGAGAAAGGCCCAGAGGGTCAGTAGATTGAGTGGAACTATGAAGGTGCCAGGAGGTTGGGATGGAGGGAATTTCTAGGAAGTCTCTGTGACCTGGATGGAGGAGGCTACCCAATAGTCAGTGAGGGTGACCTTAAACATAGCATATTAAAATAGAGGAAAATTAAGAATCTCAAATTGAATCACAGGCCTCAGAGTCTTTTGGCTTGCAATGTAGACAAAATGGAGCAGAAGGTAATGATGATAGATAAACAACTGTCTAAAGTGGATTTTGAGTGATTGAAATACACTGATAATAAAAAAGTATGTTAATAAATAAAAGCTGTTAACAAAGTTGGCTAGGTTTCAGGCATTTTGTTGTATGGAGGAGCCGGGGTTGTGGTGGCATATCATTGCTTCTGGAGTTGCCGAAGTGTTGGCGAGAGCTTCAAGCCAACATTAGGTATTAGAGCAGGCATCAGAGGCACAAGACATATTTCAAGCTCTGTTGTATGATAGGAGTGAAGCAAAAATAAAATCTGACTTACTCTTAAATTTTCTGAGCTCTTTATTTGAGATGGTAGAAATCTGATTTCTCTTGACCAAGGGTGTGATTGTTCTGAAAGTCCAAGACAGAGGAAAAACATGGCCTTGCCTGGCAAGCTTTTCTGTTCTCCACAGCTTTGCCTTGATGTGCTTTCCCACAACTTGCCCTTGATCAGTCCTCTTTTGACCCTATCTGTTACTTGTTTTATAACTTACTAGTGTTTTGTAAAATGCTACAATGTTGGGAGAAGTCATCCCTGAATACTATTTCTCTTGGTTAAAAACTTTTCCTCAAAAAGAAAAAAAAAAGACTACAATGATCAAAATAAGTAGAAATCAATACAAAGAAGGCATTGAAATTCTGGGCCATTTGCCAGTTGTCACCTGCACAGGGCAGTCAGTGGTAGCAAACAGGAAGTAAGATTAGTTGGTAAATAGAACAATAAAGTTTGCTAGGTCATGGGTCCTTCTTTGAGTTGAGAAGTCCCTGATGTTACAATCTGACTTGTGGCAATGCTTTTCCCTATTGGATATGGTATAAACTGTAGGATGCCTTGCTAGAATTGGCTATGCTATAGTTTACTGATTGGCAGTTTATGGCTGCTCCCACTATAGATGCTATCCTATTGTGAAATATATATATATATGTGTGTGTGTGTGTGTGTGTGTGTGTGTGTGTGTGTATGTGTGTGTATATACATATGTATATACATATATATATATATATATATATATATATATATATATATATAGTGTGTGTGTGTGTGTGTGTGTGTGTGTGTGTGTGTGTAATCTTTGTTCTCTGGCATCATTCTCCTTTCTCTGTTTCTCTGATGCTTAATAAGCTTTTTTTTGTTTTACCTCACTAATCTATTTTCTGTGGGTTTTATTCTTTTGACTGGTGAGGTATGAATGTAGGATTGGTTCCTGGTGTTGGGAATCTAGTGACAATTGACTGCCTGGTACCTTTAGGTCTGTACCAAGCTCTCCTGAGTCTGTTGGTCAGATGACAACACACTCAAGGAGAACATTGCACGTTCCCTGTGCTTTTGCAGATTCCTCAGTTAACATGCTTACCATAGGTTGGCTGTTTTTGAGGACTCAAAGTCAGGATGATTCAAGTTAAGTCTTCATGGTAAACAGCTCATTTGAAACAACCATCCTTACACTGAAATTACATGTGTTGCAATAAATCTAATAGCGAAAGTATCAGCAGGTCATTGCATCATCTCCTGCAAGTATTGATGTGAAATCATGTTGAATTGTCAGATGAATCTTGCAAAAGTATTTAGTCTCTGTCCCACATTATGTCTTTGTCTACCCAGGGTACAGTAACCAAATACAAAAGACTTGGTGATTTACACATTATATGTCTATTTCTCCTGGTTCTGGAGACTAGGAAAATGGTTGAGCATGGTTTCAGAATTATCAGGTTCTAGTGTGGCTTTTGGTCTTCACTTGAAGGGATTTTCCATTTCCCTATCTCTTTATCACTCTATCATTTTTCTTCCCTCTTCTTTTTTCAGTAAAGAAAAGAATTCTGGCATTGCTTCCTCTCTTTAAAAGAACATTAATCCCACCAAAGGGACCCCATTCTCATGATCTTATTAAAACATCTATATGACTCCCTAGTTCCAATATTAGAGATTTGGACTGCAATGTAACACCGTCACCTTGAAATTACTTCCCTGAGCTTGGTTATATGTATGTTTAGTGGAACAATGATATGAATTAAATAAAGAACATTAGTGTGTATCTGTGTCTGTCTGTCTGTGTGTGTGTGTGTCTCTGTCTCTCTCTCTCTCTCTCTCTCTCTCTGTGTGTGTGTGTGTGTGAGAGAGAGAGAGAGAGAGAGAGAGAGAGAGAGAGAGAGAGAGAGAGAGACTTGAGTGACTTTTAAAATTGCGCGCACATTGCCTTAATCATCTGTAATCTTATGACTTCATATTATAGACAAGGAAACTGATTTTGGTCATTCCTTTTGATTGAAAATAAAATGAGTCACAGAGAAGGTAGGATTAGTAAATGAAATAAAGATTAAACACAACTTTTCTTGAATAATAATGCTGATACACAGTTCTACTGAAGTTCTATATGACTCCGGAGGTTGCTATGAAAATGTCTAAAGAGCATTTTTGATGCTGCATGTATCATTCTTTTATTTTAAATTGGTTATTTTATTTATTTACATTTCAAATGTTATCTCTCTTCGCAGTTTACCCTCCACAAAACCCCATCCCCTTCCCCTGCCTCTATGAGGGTGCTCCCTGACCTGCCCACCCACTTCCACCTCAGCACCCTAGCATTCCCCTATGGTGGGTCATTTAGCCTCCACAGGACCAAGGGGCTTCTCACCCATTGATGCTAGATAGGGCAATCCTTTACTAGATACACAGTTGGAGCCATAAGTATTCCTATGTGTATTCTTTGGTTTGTGGTTTAGATCCTGGGAGCTTTGGAGAGTCTGGTTGGTTGATATTGTTGTTTTTCCTAGGGAGTTGTAAACCCCTTCAGCTCCTTCAGTCCTTGCCCTAACATCCCCATTGGGTCCCCACGCTCAGTCTGAAACTTGGCTGTGTGCATCTGCTTTTGCATTGATCAGGCTTTTTCAGTGCCTCTCATTGCTATTCCAGAGTCCTATCAACAAGTGCTTCTTGGCATCAACAATAGTGTCTGGATTTGGTGTCTGCAGATGGGATGGATCCCTAGGTGGAGCAGTATCTGCATGGCCTTTCCTTCAGTCTCTGTTCCACTCTTTGTCTCTGCATTTCCTTTTGAAAGAAGGAATTCTGAATTAATATTTTTGAGTTGAGTAGCCTCAAATGGAGTCCATGCCTATCCACTAGATATGGTCTCTACAGGTTCTATCTCCTCTTTGTTGGTTATTTCAGATAATGTCCTCCCTGTTGGGTCCTGGAAATTTCTTGGCTCCCTGAGATCTTGGACTTTCTAGTGGCTACATCCAGTTTTTCTCCCCAGCTGCTACATACCTCCTTTCAAATTCCTGACCCTCTGTACCCCTGCCTTTTCTTCCTGTTTCTGAACTGGTTCCCCATTTCCCTCTCCTTCCTCTCTCCCTCGC
This sequence comes from Arvicanthis niloticus, assembly GCF_011762505.2. Classification (NCBI taxonomy): domain Eukaryota; kingdom Metazoa; phylum Chordata; class Mammalia; order Rodentia; family Muridae; genus Arvicanthis; species Arvicanthis niloticus. The sequence continues at coordinate 51,874,393 of NC_047668.1, read as the reverse complement.
AGAACCCTCCCACCCTCTACCTCCCGTGAGTATTTTGTTTCTACTTCTAAGAAGAACTGAAGCATCTGCACTTTGATCTTGCTTCTTCTTGAGCTTCATATGGTCTGTGAATTATATCTTGTGTATTCTGAGCTTTTGGGCTAATATCTACTTATCAGTGAGTGCATACTATGTGTGTTCTTTTGTAACTGGATTACCTCACTCAAGATGATATTTGCTAGTTCCATCCATTTACCTGCAAATTTCATGAAGTCATTGTTTTTAATAGCTGAGTAGTACACCATTGTGTAAACGTACCACATTTCTTCTGTTGCGGGACATCTGGGTTGCTTCTAGCTTCTGGCTATTATAAATAAGGCTGCTATGAACATAGTGGAGCATGTGCCTTTGCTATCTGTTGGAACATCTTTTGGGTATATGCCTAGGAGTGGTATAGTTGAATACTCATGTAGAACTATTTTCAAATTTCTGAGGAAGCACTAGACTGATTTCCAGAGTGGTTGTACCAGCTTGCAATCCCACCAACAATGGAGGAATGTTCCTCTTTTCCACATCCTTGCCAGCATCTGCTATCACCTGAGTTTTTCATCTTGGCCATTCTGACTGGTGTGAGATGGGATTTCAGGGCCATTTTGATTTGCATTACCTTGATGACTAAAGGTTTTTATTCCATAAAATAGAAACAGAAGAAACCCCACCCAATAATTCTATGAATCCACACTTACACTGATACCTACACCACACAAAGACCCAACAAGGAAAGAGAGCTTTAGACCAATTTCCCTCATAAATATTGATACAAAAATACTCAGTAAAATGGTTTCAAACTGAATCTAAGAACTCATCTGATCATTCACCATGGTCAAGTAGGCCTCGTCTCTGAGGTGTAGGGATAATATAATATATAGAAATTCATCAAGATAATCTACTATATAATAAACTCAAAGGAAAAAAACAAATGATCATCACTGTATATCAAAATTACAGACTACTGAGTATCTGTTTATAAGTTTATCTTCTACCTTAGTTAAGAATATAAATGGATGAAGGAAAGTTCATTAGGTATAAGGGAATTTAAAGTAAACATTGATTTAGTTCATTATTATTTTCATTGATGAGAGAATTTTTCTGATATGGAATAGCTCAGTTGATTCTTCCTGGAATCTTTCATGCATCCTTGGTCAGGTCTCAGGTGACATCTTGGATAGAATAGCAGCTGGATAATCTAAAATGGCCTCACTAGTACATTTATGTATCAGGAAGTTGGAAACCAGTACGGAGGATGAAAGGATAGATGACTCTCACCAACCATGGGCAAGTCAAGCCTGCCTTACATGCAGGTTGTTGTATTTAGAACAGCAAGATTGAGAAAGTCTCTATATTAATGCTACTGCCTGCCTCAATTTTGAAGATGCAAATATACTACTTAATTATTGAAAGAAGCATATCAGAAGCCAAGTAAAATTTCAAAGATTCAAAAAATTCATGCTACCTTCTTGTGGGAAGAACTCCATAATCCCCATGCATAGGGTCATGTATTCAGAGATGTGGAGAATTTTTGCAAAAAATTTGCAACACACCCAATTGAAGGTTACTTATTGCTTTATTCTGTTGCTTATAAAAGCACCTAACACCCAGCAATTCAACTCTCATTTCTCACTTCTTTAGTTTTCTGTTAATATAGGAAACATCCTACAGCTCTGTGTGAACACATAAGAAAGACCTTTTGCAGGTATGACTCTATGTGTTCCTTCAACATTTTCCACTCTTCATCATATACTGACATCTTACCAAATCTAAAATTGTGGTGTGCTTTTAAAAATGTAGCCTGTTGTCCAATGCCAGCTAAGAAAATTGGAGGGAATCTCAAAATTTTACTTTTTAGAGAAGGATCTCCTCTTCGTCCTCTTTTCCTTAGATGAAATTTCTATTTGCTTAACCTTATTCTCTAGTTTTAATGAATATGCTACTAGAGCTTTGTTATTTTACTTAATGATCTGTGGCTTATTAAGATTGGAGTATGTCTTCCCTATGTCTGAGATTGTTTCAATGGACAGCAGAGTCTCAGAATATAGTGTGAGGGACAAGGAAACAACAGTTATACACAAAGTCCAAGTTCCTAAAAGGCAGCGTTGCAGAAATCACTATTATAGATCTTACGGTATGTGTGGAAATCCTAAATATCCAGGTCATGTTTGTGTGGCTAGATATCCTTGACTTCAGATAACCCATTCTTTATTGTTCCAAATGTGTTTCATCACCGAGGAAAACCATTCTCCTTCCCCTCTCAGTGAGAATAAATGCTCTGTCGAAAGTGGGCCATTCCCTGCTATGAATTGATAGGATAGGGTCAAACATTTTTGAGATCTTGAAAGTAAGTTTTGTGCAGAAGTGCATAAATGCTGTTAGTCGTGTATCTAGAGAATTGGATGTAGCCAGAATGTACCAGGGGACAGACTGCTATGTGAGAACGATTTATGATCTGTCAGGTGTGGGCTTTTATAGTACTGTGCTAAGAGACAAAGAAATTTTAGGAGCTGCTAAAAGCAACACAAAATATGCTTTCAAGCTTAATGAGTAGAGGCGATAGAATCAAGTTGGCATGTAAGGCTGGTTCCATGTGTTTTAGAAAAACTGAAATGTTCAGTATTATATATTTTGATTTTGCTAAATTTGTTTTGGGCAAAATGAATATTTATGTCCCGACACAATAAACAAACAATTTTAATGTTTATCAATCTAATAAGTGTCTTATTTGAAGATGGTGTTCTAGGCTTTTTCTGTATAAGGTTGTTATGAGTTAGTTCCTTTTTCCAACTATTGTTAACGAAAAGTTAAAAATAAATAAGTACTTTATTGTCTTGGATGAATAAACCATACACTAACTGAAAATCATTTTTATTTAGTTAATTAGAAAATGGTCCTACTGGAATAGCTATACGTGAAGTAAAGGGTACTTATTGGCAATATTTATAAATATAGTTTTAGGCAATTTATTGCTATAACCACTAACCCACCAAGACTATCTGAAATACATTTCATAATAGTCAGTGCTACCAGTGGCTGGATCGGCTTAGCAGTCCTGAAACTGTGTTTTCTCTAACTGTGTTAAGGATAAGGTCAAACAGTGTCTGGGAAATCATTGAGAATTCAAATATTTTAAACAACTGTCAATTTTTCAGGAATAAACTCTTTCCATAGTCTATTAATATTTTTGCTATTTTAAAGGTGTAATGTGCCTTTTAAATTGATTTACTTGAGAATTTCATATAATATTCTTCAGTCATATGTTCCATCTCCTCCCCAGCACTTACCACCTTCTCTCCACCTTTCCTGTTATCTACCCTTATATTCTTTCTTTCCTTTAAAACAAGACAATATAAAAACAAATAAACACCATGTAGCCTGATGTGTCTTGGCCAACTACTTCTGAGTATGAAAAAGTAGTTGCCCTGGATCATAAGTGATATACTCAGTGTTACTCACTTTAGGAATACTGATATTTTTTTCTCCTCACTCAGCTATGAATTGTATCTTCTTTGCTAGAAGTAGAACTTATGCCCATTTACCTTTGGTATTTTAATCATATTTCACAAAATTGTATATCTAGTTTTTCTACTCAGGTTTCTAAGATCATTCTCAATTTCTCTATGAAAATGACTGCTTTAGTAGAATTCCTCTCAATATTTACATAAGACCACACAGTTGATACTATAATTCTGTAAGTGTGAGATAAACTTTTTGATTCATTTAGCAAGCAATGAAATGGGAATATCAATATCTTTGTTCCTTTACCATATATATATATATATATATATATATATATTCCTTATATAAACTATGAAGTTTATATTGACACAAGATATTGACACAAGCATATAGAAATATGCAAAAATCATATTGTGGATTTGTCCTAGATTAATATGTTTTTTCTCAATTAACATGTATTATGGTTTAAAATTGTTTAAACTTGGACTAGGACTTGATATTGACCATTTGCTCAATGAATGTTTAGTCTAAGAATACTAATACTTACCTTGAATGTAAATGTTTTAGATCTTCTGATGACTACTGAAATCAAATGGAAATGCCTCTGTTCTTAAAATCAATAGGCTGCAAACTTCAGCCTACAATAATTAGCTTTGTGGTTTGTGTGTGTGTGTGTGTTTCCCCTGATATGAGAAACCATGTTCCTCATTGGGTTCAGAGAATAGATTTCTCTGTAGCTTGGTAAGTCAAAATGAACATTGAACACACAGAAGAACATTAGTGATGTATACAGTATAGATACAGGAGCATTCTTAGGAAGTACACCACCTGAGTTTGAGTCTTTATCTCCAAGAATCATCTCTATGATACTACCCAATTACATCTGTGCTTTCTATTTTTCAATGTACTGTAATGTACCTTCCAAGGTTGTTTTGAATTTAGATCAACATAGACACAGATGGGAAAACAAGAGAAGGGGGACGTAAGGAGGGAGGGAAAGGGACTTATAAGACCATTTGCTACATCATAGATGTCAAGGTATAGAAAATGCATTTATATGTGCCCATTAACAAACTTGAAATGTAAATGCAAGCAGCAAACTAGAGATTTCCATAGTTTCTGGTGTTTGTAATAAGCACATTTCTAGACAAATATGCTTCCAATGTGGACTTCTGCTTACCTGAGGAGGCACTAAAGTGTTCCATGGAGAGTCCCTAGTCAAAGCCATATATAGAGATCTACTTTGAAAAGTGCATTAGCTCATAGGGAAGGATGAGAACTTGAAGAGAAGACAAAGTGCTGTTTCAAAGCACTTCTCTGCTGAAACAATACACATGATGAAGCAACTTTGCCAAAAATATGGTGCAGTATCAAAAATATCCCCTTCCCCCTGTCTAAATTCTAACAGATTACAACCAATCATGTTTCCAGTATTTCAGGTCTTAAAGAGAAAGAAAGAAAAATTACTATACATTCATTTATGAAATGCTGGTGATTTTTGACTTGTGTCCTATTCTATTCACAAATTTTGGTTTTATATCCAAGTGCTCTGCTTTAAAACTTTGCTAAGGATTTACACTGTTGTGTACAAATAGTTGCAAGAGCCTTCACCTTTGGGGGAAAGTGGATTGTCCCTCATTTGTTTATGTTAGAATAATGTCCTAGAAAAGACATTTATATACTGAAGAGCAATGTAAGAAAATGTATGGGATTCTTTTGGTCTCTTTCACCAACACAAGATTTAGATGACATTTTTAAATTTTGTAATTAGCTAGGATAGTAAATTTTCCTCTTTCCTACATGGTTTTGAGTCTACTGTTTATACCAACATGTAGTTATCATTTGAACTGATTGAGGCCATAGAAATCAGAACTGAGATTTTGCCAGTGATCTGCCTTCTCTTACTTCTATCTTTGTCGGTTGGATGTAAAATGGAACTTGTCCCTGTCGGTTTGGGTCTGCCCCATTTTTGTTTCTTAGAGCCATACCTGGGCCCAATCACTAAGACACCCCTTGATTCCACACATAATCAAGAGGAAAATTTAAAACCCCAGGAAAAAAGCTTTTCACAGAAAAGGAATTGCATCCTCCATTTTTACATGCTAGAATCAGCCTTCAATTTTCTCCATGGGGATCTGTTTTATGTGTTATTTTGGTTTGCTTCTAACCCTGTTTTCTACTGCAAAAAAAGGCAATTTCTATTACTGGACCCTTGATTCGATGTGCAGTTAAATGCTACATCACAGCTGAGTTTTGATATTTCACAGTGGATGGGGAAAGTATTAACAAAGTTTGTGGTTTCCTCCACATATAATAACCACTAATTCATGGGAGTTAGGGGTTTCTCAGGTCTGACTCTGTACTTCTAGAACATCTGATTTCCTATCTTTTTCATCAGGATTTCACCCAAATATAGTAGTATTTTGAGGTCTCTGGTTTGCTTATTTGAGAGAATTTCAGTCTGTTTGTGGTTATATTTACTTAAATGCTTCAAACTTCTAACCTCTTTGCAATAAAGGGCCCAAATATGCAGGGACATATGTAAAACCCTGGTCTATTTTTTTTGTAAAGATTTATATGTCACCATGCAGGTCTGTAGAAACTCCAACAATATGTTCTCTGAGCTAGACCATTCCTAACAAAAACACCATCTAAGATTCAGTGCAGCCCAATCAGTGCATTGAAGTCTGATGTGAGATGGGGGCCAGAAGTATGACTCTTTTAAAAGCTATCGGTTTCCATCTGTTCCAGAGTTTTGAATATTCTGAATGGTCATACACTGTGCGTGGTGGAGATCAGCAAAAGACACTACAATAGAGACTAAGGAGTAATATGAACCCAAATCCTTATGAAGTACATAGGTATGGAAGTGAGGCTGTCATTCTAAAAGTACAAAATCTATGTGTGTGTGTGTATGTGTGTTCATGAAGATGTGTATGCCAAGACATGTGGAAATTGGAGGAAAACCGCATCAGTCTTTACCTTCTGTCCTGTTTGAGGCAGGGTCTCTTGCACCATTTCATAAATTATTTATTATTTAAATGACAAAAATTTATGTAAATGTGGCTAGCTGGCTTGCTTGCTTCTTGGGATTATCAACCTCTCATCTCACTGTAGGCGTTTTGGGATTATAATGTATGCTACCAGGTCAACTACTGCTCTTGTTCTGGAGATAGGAACTCCAGTTTTTACAATCCCACTCCAAGCACTTCATAAACTGCACCATATTTCAGACCATGGGGAATCTTTTTATTGTTCCTGTGTATTTTTTTTCATTTACTCTCTAGGCATCTTTTTTGCCCCCCAAATGATATAAATATTCAAGGGAAACTTGCAACATAGCAAGATCAGGATTGTAAACCCAATTACTGTGTGACATAAACAGATTTATTTATCTTTAAAAAAATCCTTAAATTTACCCATGGGTTAAAAACAGAGATAATAGTATTGTGTGATAACATTATGGTATTGCATATGATAATATATATAAGTCCATTACACTGCATGCAATATGGTCAACCTTGATACTTGCTTAATGTTTTAAAATATTTTTTGCTTGAACTCTACAGTATTAAAATTAGATTGGCCACAGGTTTACTATTTTATAATTCCTTTTAAGTTTGAATTAAGCTGGAGAAATATTTTAATATATCTTATTGATCTATCTGTTCATTCAAATACTCAAACTTCCACATTTGGAAAAAAATTAAAATCTGTCATAAAAATGGAAATGATAGGTGAAGCAAATTAAGTTATATCATCTTGGCACTCAGTGTACACTAAATACATATTTGTTGAGTCAATTAGCATATGTGTATATTCCAAGCCACTCAGTTTGGTTGAAGAAATTAAATAATCTTGGGTCTCAAGTATGGTATAGACTATCATGACAGGAGATTCAAGTTCCAAGATATGTCTTGGAAAATTTATTCAGATGAATGCAAAATATCTGACAAACTATTCATTTCCTACTAAAAATTTAATCTTCTAAAAAAGTGAACCTTATATTTCTGTCATTTAAATAATAAATCATTTATGAATTGGAGGCCAACCTATCTTTGAGGTAAGAAACCATGTTGTCACAGATTCATATAGGGGGGAAAGGAGAAGTAAATATTAGGGATCTATGGATTAAAATGTCATATATACATTCATATAATAAATATATAAAGATCTAATATATACATTTGTATGTGTGTAAATATATTTAATACCACACACACACACACACACACACACACACACACACACACACACACACATACACACACACACACACAGAGGATTCCATCTGACGTGTTTTTAGATAGATAAACAAGTTGGACTTCAGGAACACCTCAGAAGTTAATTCTGAGTTCATAAAGGTCAACACTGTTCTGACTTACACTGTTAGGGATTCACAAAGATTCTAAGATAACGAGGACCCCACAGTCTGAATCATATTTAAAATGGCCAAAAGAAGATAAGTAAAGCAATGTACAACCCATATACCATGAGAGGGTAATAAAGACATGTAAGAACAAAACCAGGAAAATGAAAAGCCACAAATGGAAGTGGGCTGAAGGAAAGTAGGGCCTCTCCTGCTCGAGACAGAGTACCTGGTCATCTTGACCTTCTTGGAAAAGAATTTTATCCTTTAGTCACATAACCCATGGAAATGCAATTTGGAGGGCATTACTTCTTGGTCAGAAGTCATTCCCCCATTGTGATCTGTTTTTCTTAAACTTCTTAACAGAGACCACAAGGCCTAGAATGATCCAGCCCTTGAATCTTTCTTACATCATCTGCTGCAGCTTTTTCTGTGCTCTCTGGATGTCTCCTATTATACTTCAATTGGCCCTTTGCTCATGCTTTTCTCCTGTTATCAGCTCAATTATTTCTGTCATGAAAGTCTCTTGTATATTTTATGAAAGTTTTCATATACTTGCTACAATTGTGTTACTTGCATTTCAAATACATTTCACAGAATTTTTACCATTAAACATGTATCACTCCATTCATATTTATCTTTTCTTCATTAACATATGCTAATATCCCAGACTTTGGTTAATTTTTCCATTTTTTTCTTATAAAGTAGTTTAGATGTGCCATTTAGTATATTATTACTTTTTTTTAACTGTTTTTTGAGTTGTTAGTAGTAATCTAATCTCTTTTTTCCTGTGATGTTTTCCTTCCCCACTTCTTTTTTTATTAGATATTTTATTTATTTACAATACAGATGTCATCCCCTTTCCCTATTCTTCTTCCCTATTACCCCTATTCTATACCCCTCTTCCTTTATGCTTTTATGCCATTTTGATTACATGCATGTAATAAGGTCAGTTCTAGGTTGAGGGTCTAGCAATACAATAGATGCAAATAGTCCAGGAACAAGCAATACAATAAACACAAATAGCCAAAGAAAAAGCAAGGCATTAAACCCAGTTACATGAACACTGTTTCTAAGGGCTTATCAGGATGACCAAATATCTGAGCCTACTTTCCTATCCTAGCCCAAGGTCATTTTCATGTCTGAAACCTACTTCTTTGTTCTAGCCCAAATTTAGATTCCTGTCTGAAATCACTTCTTTGTTCTACTCTAATGTCAGATTCCTGCTTGAAGCCTAATTTTTTGTCCTTGGCCAATGTCATATTCCTGCCAAGTAGACCATTTCCTTGTTCTTGGCCCATGTCAGCTTCTTACTAAGCAGCCCCAAAGGCTCTCTACCTTTCCCCCCTTTTTATTTTGTTAACAAGACTCAGCCTGTCTTAGGTCATTCTGACAAGAATGCCTTCCTTAACCATCGTAGAATATGCATTATCAAAGGCAATGCATTTCTGTCTTAGGTTGGTAAAGCTCTGTGCAGAATCTTATTCATCCTTGGCTTGCCAGCCTGTTAATTTAATAACTCTGTCTGGGGATGCATTTTCAGGTTTAAGCCCTGTACTTTGGCAGCCAACATGTTGATGATGTTAAAGATAAGCTTTAATATGAAGGGCAGGAATAAAATTATTCCCAGGACAAGAAGAGCTAGCCTGATCAAGCTGTATATGCCATTCCTGAGGTCTGGCCAAAATGGAAATACTGAGCTCAGGTCATGGATAATTTTATTGGCATTATCTGCAGCATCAAAGGTCAGCAGAGCAGCATTCTTGAAATTCATAATCTCACTATGCAAAGTTAACACAGCCAGAGAGGTGTTAGAATTATGCTAAATATTCTACAGGTGTCTTTAAACTTTTTTCTAATTATAATGACAATCATTGTGAATTTCAAAAGTAATACTACTCCAACGCTATTTGTCATGACACTTAGGATGGCTTATAACTCTTGAACCCTGAACCTCTTTCAGATAATTTGAATGGCTTATAGAGCATCATGCATTGTTCCAGATACCTATATAAATTCTTTAGTATACTCAATACATTAGTAACACTTTTTTGCTAGATGGTTAACAAAAATAGTTGTCTTAACCCCTTGTGTCAATGCTATTGCATAAACAGTGTTGCTAGCAATTAATGGAATTAAAGCTGTTATACCAGCAATAATCAAGCCTGCTACCCTCTTGCTTCTGCTTAAAGCCTAACTTACTTCTTCCAGCACTTTCAATCTGTTTTTCACAGAATCAAGGTTTTCTAATACTCAGGGCAGTGAGATGAATGCTGGTTTATAGACCCTCATAACAGACATGCTAGGTTTCAACACACTAACATAATTGGAAATTATACAGTCAATGCAACTCACAGTAAATACTGTAGAAGAGACAAAACCAATTTTAGCTTGACAATTAAAAGAGCCTTAAAACATGTACTAACCCTTGTTTGAAATCCAGATCCTGTCCCAATGTTATCTCTTGCTATCCTAACATCATAGTGAGCTACAGCTGGCTTCCAAATATGTCTCTGACAAAGTCCAGATCCAGTCTTCCAAAAGTAGACTGTTATTTCCCATATTGGAGTGATTTCTAGACCAGTACATGGTTGAGTCCTAATAGCTGAGCACCTTTAAGAAGAATACAAGAGACATAATTTCTCTTTTGATTCTCTATCCCACAAGGTCTAAAAACTTGAGGCAAGGCAGCCTGTCCCATCTGGGATACAGTCAAGCAAAACTGGGTCAGGAACATATGTCCAATACAGCTCCCCAGTCACCCTTGTCAGGGCACTCAGCAATCTCATAGGTCGGCATCATTCTTTGTTTCAGCAACAGTATGTCTCACCAATCTTTTTAAATGTCCCTGGGCCTCTTCCACAATACATTTCCTTGAGGATTATACGAATTCCGCATAGTAAACTGTTGACAAAAAGTCTCAACTGCTCAACTACAATTGCCAGACCCGTTATTTATTTTTTTTATTGGATATTTTATTTGTTTACTTTTCAGTGTTACCTCCTGTCCCATTCCCCTCCAAAACCCCTTATCCCATCCCCCTCCTCCTATTTCTATGAGGGTGTGCTCCAACAATCTTTGCATTCCTGCCTCCCTGCTCTTGAATTCTCCAACACTAGGGAATCCAAACTTTCAGGCACCAAGGCCCTCCACTTCCACTGATGCCTGACAAGGCCACCCTCAATTACTTATACAGGTGGAGCCATGAGTCCCCCACTTTGTGTTCTTAGGCTGGAGGCTATAGAATGGCTATTATAGCTTGTTTCTTGGAACCATTTGCTTGAAAATTTGTTTTCCAGCCTTTTACTATAAGGTACTGTCTGTCTTTGTCACTAAAGTGGGTTTCCTGTATGCAGCAAAATGCTGGGTCCTGTTTACATATCGAGTCCACTAGCCTATGTCTTTTTATTGGGGAATTGAGTCCATTGATGTTAAGAGATATTAAGGAACAGTGATTGTTGCTTCCTGTTGTTCTTGTTATTAGAGGTGGCAATTTTTTTTGTGTGCCTATCTTCCTTTGGATTTATTGGAAGAGGATTACTTTCTTGCTCTTTCTAGGATATAATTTTTCTCCTTGTTTTGGAGCTTTCCCACTATTATACTTTGTAATGCTGGGTTTGTGGAAAGATACTGTGTAAATTTGGTTTTATGATGAAATATCTTGGTTTCTCCATCTATGGTAATTGAGGGTTCTACTGGGTATAATAGCCTGGGCTAGCATTTTTGTTCTTTTAGGGTCTGTATGACATCTGTACAAGATCTTCTCGCTTTTATAGTATCTGGTGAGAAGTCTGGTGTAATTCTGATAGGTCTGCCTTTTGTTACTTGGCCTTTTTCCCTTACTGCATTTAATATTCTTTGTTTTGTGTACTTGATCTTTTGATTATTATGTGATATGAGGTATTTCTTTTCTGGTCTAGTCTATTTGACATCCTGTAGACTTCTTGTATGTTTATGGGCATCTCATTCTTTAGGTTAGGGATTTTTTTTTCTATAATTTTGTTGAAGATATTTATTGGCCCTTTAAGTTGGGAATCTTCACTCTCTTCTATACCTATTATCCTTAGGTTTAGTCTTCTCATTGTGTCCTGGATTTCCTGGATGTTTTGTGTTAAGAACTTTTTGCATTTTGCATTTTCTTTGACAGTTGTGTCAATATTTTCTATGGTATCTTCTGCACCCGAGATTCTGTCTTCTCTCTCTTGTATTCTGTTGGTGATGCTTGTGTCTATGACTCCTGATTTCTTTCCTAGGTTTTCTATCTCCAGGGTAGTCTCCCTTTGTGATTTCTTGATTGTTTCTACTTCCATTTTTATGCTCAGGATGGTTTTGATCAATTTCTTCACCTGTTTGGTTGTGTTCTCTTGTAATTCTTTGGTTTGGTTTTTTTTTTTTTTTTTTTTTTTTTTTTTTTTTTTTTTTTTTTTTTTTTTTCGAGACAGGGTTTCTCTGTGTAGTCCTGGCTGTCCTGGAACTCACTCTGTAGACCAGGCTGGCCTCGAACTCAGAAATCCGCCTGCCTCTTCCTCCCAAGTGCTGGGATTACAGGCATGCGCCACCACCGCCTGGCTTTCTCTTGTAATTCTTTAAGGTATTTTTGTGTTTCCTCTTTAAGGGCTTCTACCTGTTTACCTGTGTTCTCCTCAATTTCTTTGAGAGTGTTATTTATGTCTTTCTTAAAGTCCTCTATCATCATCATTAGAAGTGATTTTAAATCTGACTCTTGCTTTCCTGGTGATATGGGGAATTCAGGACTTTCTAATGTGGGAAAACTAGGTTCTGATGTTGCCAAGTACCCTGGGTTGCTGATGCTTATGTTCTTGTGCTTGCCTTTTGCCATCCGGGTCTCACTAGTGCTACCTGCACTCTCTCTGACTGGAGCCTATCTTTCCTATTATCTTGGTTGTGTCAGAACTGTTTGGGGTGGGTGTTGCTGTTGGGGTTAGAGCTGAGGCCCAAGATCTTCTCAGTGCTCGGGCACAGACCAGAAGAAACTAGTGCTCTGGGCCAAGAGTGAATTCTTGGGTCCCAGTGGGTCCCAGTTACTCCCTGTTTGGGGCCGGTGTTGCTGTCTCCTTATCCAAGATATTGCTGGGCTAGAGCTTTTTGAAGCCCTACTTTCTCTGGGTTCTGTGAGATTGGGTGCAGAGCTGCCACCTGGGATCTTCTAATCTTTTCTTTGTCTTTTTTACACACACACACACACACACACACACACACACACACACACACACATATATATATATATATATATATATAACTTAAGTCATATATATATTTAACTTAAGTCATATATATATATATATATATATATATATATATATATATTCATTCTCTTGACATATGTTCATAATGTCCTAATTAAATTTTTGGTCTTGAAGATATCCTCTTATTGTTCCTCTCTGTGGCTGTTTTTTTTCTGGATTTGATATCCAGTCCTTGTTCTCAGCTCTCCCTTTACAAAAGTCTTGGAATTTTATAAGCTTTTCTTTTGTGTTGAATTTTCTTTTCAACATAATCCTTCTTTCCTTATTTGTTCATGTTTGTTTAGTTTTATATCCTCTTCCTAGAGAAAATAGCATATAATAGTTCTTGACTCAGTGCACAGTTGAATCATCAATCATTTCAGATTAGAGTACACTAAAGTAACACTCTAAGGGGCAATTTAATGAGGAGTTTTGGAATGTGAAAGGAGGTGTCTCTGTTATAGATAGGATACTGTTGGGAAATGGGGGAAATAAGTGGGAAATCTCAACCATTCCTTTCCAAAAGGTGGGACAAGTGAAAACTTGATAAAATTGTGGTAAAAAAAGAAGCATTAGTTTCTTTTGTTTGATAGAAGAGGAGCCATTTTGATATGTGTGTGTGCGTATGTGTGTGTATATGTGTGTATGTAAGTATACATGTGTGTTTGTGTGTGTGTGTAGTTTAAAAATATTCTTGCTTTTGCCTGTGCTCTGTATGATTATGAAGTTGTCTTATTTTTCATAATCACATACTGGTCTTTGTGATGTTAATTTTTTGTGACATTGTTTAAGGTGGGCAGGAAAACAGCAAGGCCCAGCCAGCCCAGAGTGCTAGGCCAGCTTCTGTCAATACCAAGGCCAGCTTCAGTGGCAGGCCAGCTCAGAGCTCTCTGTGGCTGCCTATCTACTCACCTTTAATTCTTTGGCTCCTACTCAGTGGAATTCATATTGTTTGGTTGTTGAACAAGGTAGGCTGGCCTTTTGATTATCTTTTGATTTGTTATTTGGCTTTTTCTTTCCTATTTTCCATCTTTGCCTTTTCTCGTGTTCTCTCTGGTTGCTTTTCTAAATATAAATTGTATCTTTTCTAGTGAATTTAATCTTTAGAAACATTTTTTTGGTTCTCTAGACATTTCTTTTCATGACACTCTGTTCTTGTTCACGCACTGAATACATTATTTTTTTTTTCTCTCTGTGAAGACAGGAGAGCAGAGAGATGGCCATGGCTTGATTTCATGCTCATTTGCTGTTGTTTTGTTTGGGTTCTGTATCTCTGTATTACCTTTCCCACACATCCCTTTCTTCCTATATCTTTCTCTCCTTCCATTTCTCCTCTGTGTCGGCAGTGGAACATGACAAGGGCTCCAGTGCCTCCTTTTCCCTCTTTTGTATTAGCATCTTCCCTGTAGTGTGATGGGGGTGAATGGATGTCACACCGTAACTCTGAAATTCCATTAAATTAGATTAGTGATGTGGTCTTGTCAGAATCTATATTATATCTGTCTAGGAATTTAGATTCCAGGAATGAGAGAAAAGCAATTTGGGCAAGGGAGCATGGTGATTCAAAGTGAGTATGTACATTTTTGGTCATCATAGTACTCCGGCCCAGAGTGAGTCTTGGTACTTCACATATAAAGGCATATATGAGGAAAGATAGAGGAAGAAAGAAAAAAAAAAGCTATCATTTTTGCTTGGTCAATGAAATGGAAGAGTTTCTTGGGGGTGTCAGGGACCTTCTCATATAGGCTTCTAGTCAACTTTTCTTAATTTGTCTTCAAACTTTCTTTTTAGACTTGGTTAAGAAACATGGGCCTACCTTAATTCACTAGTTTAATATGATAACCTGGAAAATCAGTAAAATGTGTTAGCAGAAATAAAATGAATTATAGAAGATAGACATTGACATAATGTTAGTAAATATGTACACTGGGTCTGACCATGCACTAGATTCACATGTAACATATGATAACATCAGTGTTATTCTAGTTTTGTGACTTGATGACCTACCTTATAGATAACAGGTTCTTAATATGTGAAGATGGGAAATAATAATGTCTATTTACTGAGGATATTAGTACTTTTTGTAAGATGAAAATGTGTATATTTGCATTTGCATATGTGCTTTCGTGTGTGTGTGTGTGTGTGTGTGTTTATGTGTGTTTGAATGTTTGTGTGTGTGAGTGTGTCTGTTGACATATGTAGGGGTGTATGTAAAGACAAGATGTGGGCATCATGTATCTTCCCACACTCTAAGACAGAGACTTTCAAGGATCTGAGAGTTTATCAATTCAGTTAATCTAGCTAGCAGCTTGCCTGGGGGAAACTCTTGTGTTCACTTTCCAAGCACCCAAATTACCTGTAAGCAATGGACTTTTTTTTTTTTTTAATTGGGTGCTGGCTATCTGAACTACCACTGGCATGGTTGTCTTTCAAACATCTTCTCCACTGAGTGATTCCTGTTAAGTCCTGTTGAGAGTTTTTAATATTTTTTGAGAGACTGCCAACAGTCTTTTGTCTAGCCTCTTCTGTATTTTCCACTGCATCATGGTAGAGAATCTGAGGCTGCATTCTGTCATTCTTCTCCCAATGTACTTTAAATGAGATTCTCCCATAGAGAAGCATTGGTTTGAAATTTCAATGCAGATACAAAGGAAACAGATTTTAATTTTCTCTTATATTTTTTGCACTGGAATACCATTTCCTCTTCCATTTCCTTCCTTTAACCATTCCCTCCCATATATTTCTTCTTGTTCTTTTTTAAAATTATGGACATTTTTAAATTAATTGTGGTTATATGCATATACGTAATATGAAGGTAATTTATTCATTAGATAGATAGATAGATACATAGATAGATAGATAGATAGATAGATAGATAGATAGATAGATTAGTTTATGTTATAATTTTCGATTGCTCTAGGAAAAATACACACAATTAAAAGCCAATTTTCTTTGTAAGTGGCTTCTGATGTCATCAAAGTTTGACCTAATTTTGTATATTTGCTAGAAAACCAACTAACCAACCAACCAACCAACCAAACATGACACTAATACAGGGGCCAATCCATATTAACATATTCAATTTCTAAAGTATACAACTAAAACAGACCTGAATTTTAAAGAATGGTAGAATATGGAGACTATTGACTCAAGTGTAGAAAGTTTTATTAAAGATTCTTAAACTTGGTTAGGGTTTAATGAGCCTGTCATCTTTCTTTGTGTTTGCCCTGGATATGTGTCTTATTTGAACAAATGACCTTGCAGTATCCAGCTTTTGTATTTCCCATAGCACTTAGTACAGAGCCAACCATGTAAAATATCTTCACAATGACTTATTAAATTAATTTTCTTAAATCCCTTCTGGACTGCCCATTTGCCTTCATTAATTATGTTAGACCTAGAGTAAGTGACCTCTACTTGCTGACCTGACTGAATTACATCTTAGCCTTGTAGATTCTGTGAGCAATTTTTTTTCAGGAGATGAGATAAACTACTATGTTAGAACCTATTCATTTTGTAGATGGGGATAAGAACATTTTTATATTTCATGGTTTTTTCCTTCCTTTTCCTAGAAACCTGTCTGTGCTAGCTTTTATCTGCATATACTGGTTTCTAGCTTCTCTTTCTCACAGTGGTTCCTAGCTTCAAATTAATGGGTGTGGAGTGAGAATAGAGACCTCCTTTTCCTTTTCCTATTTGCCTGAAACACACACACACACACACACACACACACACACAAATAACATTAGAGTTTTAGCTATTATAATGAAGAATACAAATATGCCATGTCAAACTGTTTTTAAATGATAGATTTTTATTTTTTTAATTACACTAAGTATTTCTTCGGAGAGTTCAGAGACTCTAAGCTTCATGATCATTAACTGTTGTGGTTGGGATTTATTTGCCCATATTTAAAAGAATCAGGAATCAAGTTGGGATAGAAAATTGATGCCCAAGAAAAACTTAGAAAGAATGCAGCTTATTTTTTCATTTTTGTTTCGAGTGTGCGGAAATGAAGCAAATCTGTTATGATGGCATAATTGTACCTCTGTCCCATCCCATCATTCATTAGTAGCAGGATATATATGAATCCTGAATTTTGCTAATCTGATGGTCTTGGCTCTGTTTTAGGTAAACAGTGTAAATTATTTCTAGAGGAGCTGTGCATAAAAATGTGGGACATTACTGCAGAATCCAGCACTCATAAAACTTACAAAATTTCTGTCTGGCCCAGGGGACACTAACTACCCATGTGCCTTCATGAGCCCAGGGGATGACATCAGACAGGTTTTCTCCCTCTTCACATCCTCCTCCCCAGCTCTGGTTGCACCTGGATGAAAGAGAGTCTGCCAGAATTTCTTTAGCAGGTTTCTGGCTGTCAAAACAAGCTAAGGCCTCATGGGGATGTTCACACTTGCCTGCTGAGGAGAAAACACTATGTTAAGTGTTTTACATATATTATCCTATTATATCTTTACAAAGCCCTTTGAGTAGGGTCCCCATTAAGCAAATGATAAAAGTGAGTCTCATGGAGGGTTAGATTTTTAATAACCTACATTGTTTAATTGGAAATTTTGGAATTCGAGCCCCTGTTGCTTGGTACCAAAGTGGGCACCATAATACAATGCTTCTCAGAGTGTTCTGTTAGTAGCATGGCTCTCAAATTCCTCCTTAGCCTCCTTTATCCCTTTTATGCCTGTGTTAGTCCAGCCTGCTGAAACAAAAAATGCCATGACCTGAGTGATTTAGACAAAGTATAAATGTCCTTAAATTCTTAAGCCTGAGTACAACAAAACAATCGGGCTAACATGGATGAATTTTGGAGACATCTCTATTTCTGTTTCACAGAGAGTAATGGTCACGTCTTCTCATGCAATACATGGCAGAGGCTTGGATGTCTTATGGCTCTACTTATTTTATAAAAATATTTATGTATTTCATGTAGACTCCACCATCATAATCTAATCACCTTCCAGAGTTGCCAAGGTCATGGCCTTGATGACTTAACTTCAGCTCATAGATTTTTGAGGAACGTAAACATGTAGTCCACAAGACTGCCTGATTTTATCTGGTGAGTAAAGCAAGATATTCTACGTGAAGGAAGCCAGGGCTGCCCAGTCTAAGAAGGAAGGAAGGCAAGGTCCACAAAGACAAGGCTATTATACATCAGCTGAGTTTAGTGTCGAGTCCTAACTTCCTGGATGCACACCTTCTTAGATGAAGGGAGTTCTGCACAAATACCTACTGAATAAATGTATTTCCCCACTGGCAATGGCTTCTAGTGCCAAGAGAAGATTGTACACCATTCTTACTGTTTTGTCACAGAAAAGGAAGGCTGCACTTTGGAGGAATAAATGAACCTTTTAGAATGCATTGAGAAAAAAAATCATAGAAGTTTCTACAAACCACAACTAAATAGATATAAAGTCTCCAGCTGCTCTTTCAGAGTGGCTTGCCACTGGTTATAAACTATAGTCATTTCTGTCTCCAATCCACTAAAAGCATCCATTTTTCTTCAGAATAAGTTTTGGTCCATTAATCAAACCCCTACTAGCAGTAGTTGGTGCCTGTGTGATAGGAAGCAAAGGATGTCTTGGTCTAAACAACTAAAATGCTAACTCTGCCCAAAGAAATGACTTCTGTTCATAGCCAATGTTCCTTCGTTCTTAATTAATGTCTCTTAGTGAGAAGGGAACAATTCCTACAAGATTCTTTCGGTTGTTTTGCTTGTACACTTATGTGTAGAACCATGATAGAGGAAGACCTCGTAAAAATGGAAGAAAATTCATGCATACGAGAGAAAGAAAAACAAAGCCCACACAAGTTGAATAGGGATATGAAAGCAAGGAAGGGAAAGGTGGGAACTGGAAGGAAGGGGAATTCAATTCTACTTAAAAGGCCAACATTAGACCTTGGCCTTTATGTTTAATTTTATGATTTAGAGGTTCCAGGAGGTGGCTGTTGGTACAGGGCCTGCCATTCAAATATTGAGATCTGAGTTTGTATTCCAAGAACCCATTGGAAATGCTATACATTGTGGGTTGTGGTTGTGGTGTGGTTCTACTTAACTGTTGCCCCAGGGCTGGGATGGAATTTAGGAGGAGCAATGAAAAGAGGTAGGTGGGTTTGAAGCTCCTTGGTCTTCTAGCCTAGTCAAATTGATGAACTTTTGTTTCAGTGAGAGAGAAAGGAAGGAAAGAAGGAAGGAAGGAAGGAAGGAAGGAAGGAAGGAAGGAAGGAAGGAAGGAAGGAAGGAAGAAAAGAAGGCAGGAAGGAAGACAGACAGGCAGGCAGGCAAGCAGGCAAAGAGGAAGAGAAGAGAGAGAAGTTATATAATGGAGGAAAGGCTCCTGCCTCTGTTGCTGGCTTCCACAAATACTCATATGTGCATGTACCTATGTTGAGTACATACATCCACCCCCAGATAAGTATTACAATACATATACCCTCACATACTCACTCACAACACACACACACACACACACACACACATATTATGATGCATGTTAAGGAAAGCAAAGTTACGGCCTTAGTTACTCTAAGTAACTAGTTTGTTTTTGATTCTAGATTTACAAGTTTAAATTTGTGGTTAATAGTCCTATTGCTCTATTTCTGTGGTGACAGTACACTGGCTGGCCTAGAGTACAGGCTTGAGAGAACCTTTGTGTCATGGCCAAGAACAAAAGGGAAAAAGCCAGAGACCAGAGTCTTGAACTCCTGTTAAAAAATATGCCCCCAGTGCTCTTAATTTTCTGATTGCTCATTCCAGCTCCTAAAAGCTCTTTCAGTACGGCCAGTACTGTACTTTCAGTTCTCTTCCAGTAATGTCACAGTCTTTAGCACCTGTCTCCTTACAGTACCCTCTACATTAAAAATATAGCAACCACAATCTAGGTGTGGTTGAGCCTTTTTAAGGTAAGGTCCATAGAAGAAAAGAAGTACAAGCAAATATCAAGTTTTTTACACACTCCTGATTTTTCTTAGTCAACAAAAAATACTTATGTGCTTATGCAGAAAAGAGGCTTACTATACATTGCCCAAATTACTGCACCTGGGGTAAAACTGTAGATTTTCTTCTAACTATAGCATTTGGGTTTTGGAATAAAACAGGTAGTTTGATCACTACTTTTAAGGGAGCAATCCAATCCCCAAATAAAAGCCTGATGTACATAAACAGATACATCGTTCCCTTAACACTCACGTAGAGAAGTTACTTTTTAATTGCCTTGCTTATGATTTTAGCTTCAAAGCCAGTAATAGTTTTCAAATTAATAGCTCATAGCCCATTTGATACAGTGATATTTAATTAATGAGTTCATAACTCCAGTGGCACATTGTTTTTCTGACAGCTCCTCAGGTTGTTAGTTTCCATATTGCTGACTCCTTGTCTGCTAACCATGCTTAGAGAGGTCAATTTTTGCCTGTATAATCTTTCTGGACTGTATCATGAAAAATAATGGCTCCTTCAGAGAGAAAGATGACTCTTTCATGACTCTCTTGTAATGTGAGGGCTCTGGGATCAGGTGGAATTTCACATTGTTTTGACTTAAACAGAAGTCAAGAATCATCTTCTATGGTGTTATCTCTAATGTCACTAAGTACTTGGCTCCTCTACATAAACCTTGTGGTTGGACAGGTAGATTAGTGAGGTCAGGTGTCTCTCTTCTTCCTTCCTACCCTACTGGAGCCCACTGTGCTCTTTCTGACCACCCCTTTCCCATGCAACTGACAAGAGTTGGCAAACTGTGGTTCTTGAATTGACAATTATTTTTACTTTAAAATTTTTTTATTCTTGAAATTGTTTGTATACATATAAATTAAAATATAATACCTGCCCCCATTTCCCTCCTCCAACTCCTATATTCAGCCATAAAGCCCACCTCCCAGCTTAATGTCTGTTTCCGGCCGCCCCTTTTTTTTTCTTTTATTAACAACCTGCTAAGGCCGGTTTGCATTGCCCATCCGAGCATGGGTAATGTAGTTACCAAAGCACAGAAACTGCACCAGTGGCCACACCCTGAAAAATAGTGTTTATCCCTCTTGATTAACTATCAGTTGACCCTCAATAAGGGGGTACAAATTGACCTTACATAATGGGGTACAAACTGACCCTCATTAAGGGGATTTGGCTAGAGGTCATCTGCCCCAACTATGCTACATTCTAAGTGGGACAATCTTGTTCAGGTCTTTTTTTTTTCTTATTTCTTTTTTTTTTATTTTATATTTTATTTACATTTAAGATGCCATCCCCTTTCCACATTTCCCCTCCCTAGAACACCCCTGTCCCATGGCCCCCCCTTTCCTTTTTGCTTTTATTCGATTTTTTTAAAATGTTAATCAAAGGATTTATAAGTTTGGTAATGCTCAATCAGAAGCGTAACCCAATACCCAACCTAGATATAAAAACTATCTTTGACTGGTGGAGACATGTGAACATCTGCCTCCATGCCCCCTCTCTTTTTCTCTCTCTCATCACCTAGCTTCTCCTCTTCTTCATGTTCTCTCCTTGTTCCATCTCTTCCTCTCAGTACTCCTTCCCACTTAGCTCCTCCTACATATCACTCTTCCTGTTAAAGTAGAACTTTTCTCTCAAAATACAATTAGAGCATACTTATTCCTAATTGTACTAGTGAGGTACAAGATAGTCCTAATACCCAGTCCATCATTCTGTTGACTAACCAGAACCTCTGTCATCTCTTCTAACTAAAACACTTACTTTTGATCCTGGCTTTTTGGCTTTAGAATGAATGTCAGCTGAAAACCATCTACTCAGATCTTTTCTCTCAAAGTAAATAGCCAGGATTGGTTATGAGACTATAGGTCTTCAACCCCATCAGAAATCCAGAATGACTGAGTTAACTGAAGTTATGGGAAGCACTAAGCATAGCTTCTAAAACTTAGCCAATTTATAGAGACCGCTGAACACCTGAAAAGCCCCTATATTACCGAACGTTGGAGCATCAAATCTTCAGCCTTCTGGCCCAGAATCATCTGACAGACCTTAGTGATGCAGGATTATTAAGGGCTGATTACTCTGTCTAGGCAGATATAATCAGTCGACTATTCTGCTTGTGTGTCCTTTTCTGGACACTTTCCTGCTTTTTCTAGGTTGTAGTTTCCCTCCTTGTGATGGAGTTTTCCACCAATTATTCTTTGAAGTGCTGGATTTGTGTTGAGATACTGTGTAAATTTGGATTTGTCATGGAATATTTTGGGTTCTCCATCAATAATGATTGAGAGTTTTGCTGGGTATAGTATTCTGGGCTGGCATTTGTGTCCTCTTAGGGTCTGTATGATATCGGTCCAGTAAATTTTGCACCATTAAAGAAATTATAACTTAATCTTGATAATAATTATACAGATTTCTACCAATAAGTTATGGCTATGTAATAAATCCTCGCTAATCCCCCCTGTTCCAACAAAACTACTACTTTTCCCTAGAAAGACAGACCATTATTAACCACATTAGTCCCCAAGCTCAAGGAATAGGGGCACTGACTCTTCTTTAACTTCTTCAAGCTGATTAAGGGCGTTGAGATTTTAGAAGAGGGGTGGGGGGAAGAGTAAGTTGATAAACCTCTGATGCTGTGTCTTCACTGAATCCAGATGGAATTCCAGGACATCGGAGGTTTGGGCAGGTCTGCTCAGTATGCTTGATGAGTAGATACACCAAGGCTGTGTATTCTGCAATATACAATTCTCAGAACAAGTTTTAGTATCAAGAAAAAAAAATTTCCCACCCCCAGGGGGCTGACATTTTTTTTAAAGATGTTGGTTCTGACGACTTTTTTTTTTTCGCTTATTAAAATTGGTTGTGGTATTTACGTTTCAGATTTTATCCCCATACCCTACTTCCTCCCACCACCCAGAAACCTCCTATTCCATCTCCCTCCTCATGCTTCTACCCCCCCTCACTATCCCCTCTCACTATCCCCTCCCCGCCCTCACTATCCCCTCCCCGCCCTCACATTCCAGCCCCCACTGTGTGTTCATTTTTTTTTTTATGGGACCAAGAAACTCCTCTCCCACCTATGTCTGACAAGGCCATCCTCCCCTACATATACCTCTGGAGTCTTGGGTCCCTCCCTATGTGTTCCCAGGCTGGTGGTTTAGACCCTGGGGGGCTCTGGTTGTTTGGTATTGTTGCTTTCCACCTGGGGTCAATAACCCTTTCTGCTCCTTCAGTCCTCTCACTAAGTTCTCCATTGGGAAACCCCTGATCATATCAGTGGTTACCTGTGAGCATTGTCATCTGAGTGTGTTAGTCTTTGACAGACCTCTAAGGAGACAGCTATATCATGCTCCTCACATTATGCACTTCCAGCCATCCACAACAGTGTTTAGATTAGGTGGCTGTACATGGGATGAATACCCAGGTGGAATGGTCTCCTGATGGCCCCTCCTTCAGTTTCTGTTCCATTTTTTGTTTCCCTATTTGCTCCCTTGAGCATTTTTGTTTCTAGTTCTAAGTAGAACTGAGGCATCCCCTTTTGGTCTTCCTTCTTCATGAGCTTCATGTGGTCTGTGGGTTGAGTCTTTGCTAATCCAAACTTTTGGGCTAACATCCGTGGAGATATGTTGGTGTAACTATCTTCTTTTGGGGTTTTTGGAAGATTACTTTCTTGCTTTTTCTAGGTTGTAGTTTCCCTCCTTGTGTTGGAGTTTTCCACCAATTATTCTTTGAAGTGCTGGATTTGTGTTGAGATACTGTGTAAATTTGGATTTGTCATGGAATATTTTGGGTTCTCCATCAATAATGATTGAGAGTTTTGCTGGGTATAGTATTCTGGGCTGGCATTTGTGTCCTCTTAGGGTCTGTATGGGTCCAGGATCTTCTGGCTTTTATGGTCTCTGGTGAGAAGTCTGGTGTAATTCTTATAGGTCTGCCTTTATATGTTACTTTGCCTTTTTCCCTTACTGCTTTTAGTTTTTTTTCTTTGTTTTGTACATTTGATGTTTTGACTATTATATGGCGGGAAGTATTTCTTTTCTGGTCTAAACTATTTGGAGTTCTGTAGGCTTCTTGTATATTTATGGACATCTCTTTCTTTAGGTTAGGGAAGTTTTCCTATATTTATATTATATTGTGAATAATATAAATTGTGAATAATATATATTGTGAATAATATATATTGTGAATAATATAAATATATTTATATTATATATATTGTGAATATATATATATATATTCAAAATATTCACAAAATATATATTGTGAATAATATAAATATATTTATATTTATATTATATTGTGAATATTATTTTGTGAGCATTATTTCCCTTTCATTTTAAATGTAAGAAGAAAAGGAGTTAAGGAAAGGGGGGATAATTATTCAAGTACTTTCCCAGGAAATCTTGCTGATTATTGGCAGTTAATGGACATCTGCCCTTAGTTTTTGTGACTGAGGATCTATAACAAGACAGCTTTCCTTTCTGTCTTACAGAACACATGTTCTCTAAGAGTTGGTGACAGTGGCTACACTCCTCTCCAAGAGGTCTCATTTGTCAATAGCCTATTCTAATTTTTTAAAAAGTAGGTAGCCACCCACAGGGCCATATGGAGATTCATGATTCTGCTTTACCAGGCATACTTGGGTCACCCACCACTGTGGTCCCTTTAAGGAAAAGAATTTAAAACTGGGTCCTTCTTTTCAAATGCCTGGTAAGTGCCCTGTTGTAATTTCTGGAACTGAATGGAGCATTTGAAATCAACTTTGTGAAATTTAAAGTACTGCCCTTTCATAAGGTACTTACAGAGACAGTAACTCAGGGAACTTTCACATGTTGTAAAGTGTTCCCATTTTACCCACATGAGGTTTGTTGGCTGCCTCCAGGAAGCCAGAGCTGCAAAATATATGACTGAGCACAAGGACTGTGAAAAGTTAAGAGGCTGTACCTCAGTCAGTATCAGCCGATTCTCTTTTCTAAAGTTTAGTAATTGCTTAAAATTCTAGGCTGGCCTTGCAGTGGTGATTCTCTTGCATCATTCTTATGGGTGCCTGGATTGTGGGTAGGTGCCTGCCACTATTTTCAGTTTGAGATATAATTTACTGAGCTTCCTTTCATGATCAAGTTTTATCAATGTTATGAAAGGAGAATCTTAACAGAATAGAAAAAAAAAACATAAATATCTCAACTGAATTGCATACCCAAGATCTGACCCTTTCTAAAATGTTATAAATTACTATAAACTTATAATTAATTAATGGTGAATGAAACAACCAAGAGTTATTAACAGTACTTGAGTTAAGACAAAGATAATTATAATAAAATTATATAATGCAAATACTGATTATATTAATGATTTTAGCTTTAACAATTGTTTTCAAAGTGTTTTAGAAATTGATTTCCTATAGGTAAACTAATAATGATCATAATGATAATAATAGCTACCATCAATGAGGTGTATATTATACCTCAGGAACTCTGCTAATTTTTTGTATAACTTAGCTGATGAAAACCACTTTGTTTATGTAGCTTAAAATACTTTGAGTTGTGAAGGGTGCATATGCCAAGAAGCTTACTACAGGTGAGAATTACCTGAAGAAGGGGTTCATTCAAATTCAAGATTTGTGGACTTGCCACTATGAAGATGACACTTCTGCCAAATGTCCTAAGAATTTAGGGACACATTTCCCATGACAGACAATGAATAATGAATACTCCTGTGACCTTCTGTGTAGAAGTTCATTTCCACAAGAAGAAGCAGGAGGCTCAGAAAACATACAACCTCTGTCAGTGATCCTTGTCTGAAATGGACAATGGAAACTACAATCCTGGCTATTTCTGCCATGGCCAGAGTCTGTCAGATTGGAGTCTATCACCAGTATCATAAACTACCAAGGGCAGTACTGAGTACTGGCATATATATGGAATGGAAAAGTTTATACAAATAATCATAAGAAAATAGGGTTCTGATTTACTGTTTCTGTATTTTCCTTTGAAGATACTACATCTTAATTCCAACAAGCAATAATGATGGCTATCA
Organism: Arvicanthis niloticus; assembly: GCF_011762505.2. NCBI lineage: Eukaryota > Metazoa > Chordata > Mammalia > Rodentia > Muridae > Arvicanthis > Arvicanthis niloticus. Next base: position 51,848,301 of record NC_047668.1, on the reverse strand, counting down.
TTTATTGAGCATTTAGAATGAGCTCAGTGCCAGACAAGTACTTTTATAAAACATTTGAGAGTGTTGGCAATACCACCCACATTTTGCTTGTGAGAACATTATAGCTATGAAGGCTACTTTACTTTCCCATTGCTGTACAATCAGTGTGGAATTTAGCTGCATAACTAGTTATCATTTGTTAGCTGTAAACTATTAATTGTTTAACTATTTAATTTTATCTATGCCTCACTATGAGTCATTCTTAATTGAATAGACTTGTTCAGATCCATAGGAGTGTGTTTGTGCATGTGTGTCTGTGTGTGTCTGTTTGTTTGTGTGTCTGTGTGTATGCATCTATATACACCCGGACCTGTAAGTGCCTTTGCATTGGGAGCTCATAAAAGTAGGGAAGCCCTTGTCACAACATCATTCAGTGTTCTGCCTTTAATTAGCACATGCTTTGATGATGTTCATAACATGCGGTGATTTCTTGTTTCTGTTCCGCTTCTTGTCAACATTCGTCAGTATCTTTCCTTTTTCTACTTCATGAAGCCTGCTGTTTTGGAAGGGGAAATCCATGCATCTGACTTCGGTTTCTTCCTTTGCTTTTGTTTTATCTTCTTGCACTTGAGCACAGCCAGCTGCTCTAGAATTTTGAAGATTCTGAAGCCCTTCTGTCTGTTGAGTTAAAATCCTCCCCCTCCCTTCATTTATGCTGTGAGCCAACATCTTTTCCCATAAAAAGCTAATGGTAAGAAAGAGCCTTTACACAATGTTAGAGCCACTACTGACTTTCATTCCTCTCAGCCTTTTCACACCCCGGTTGTGGATGGGTGAAAACATTTAAAGACATCAAATGCATTAATGACATCATATATGTTAATACAGCATTTTAACAACTAAATATAATCAAGGTTATTTCTTAAGCCCCCTAGAGGTAATTTTCAAAAAGTAGCCTTTTTTTTTCCCTCCCCCAAAGATAGTTTGCAAGCATCTAAGCTTCTGCTTTTTCACAAAAATAGGTCAAGATGGCCTGATGTGTTCACACATTTATTTAAATACAGTTCTGGTACAATCCAAATGAGATCCTAAGCAAGATTGCTGGCCAGTTCATTACTTGCTACCATCTTTTGGAATGCATCATCATTTTTTTTTTTTTTTGGTTGTTGTTGTTTTCTGTTTGGTTTATGGGATGGTAGCTTGCAGTTGGCAAAGCAAATGAGAGGAACACCCAAAGTTAAACGTGTGAATAAAATACAAGAAAAACATAGTAATGACTAATAAGATGTAAATGCCAAGAAATTTTCTTGTCTTTTAAATTAGACATCTGTGCCCTATTTTTACATGCTCATCACCATAAGCGCGTTAACATGTTTTCCCCAATCTGTCAGCACAGACATATTCTGGAGGCCTCGAAGCTTTAACACCTTCGCTGCTACAGAAATGCCCTGGCAGCCACTCTTAGGGAACATCTGCTGAATGTGAGAGATGTGTGAGGCAGGCACAGCCATGAGTGCTTTGTCAGAGCCCCTGGCATGGTGCCACTTCTCTGATGTAAGGAAGGGGTATGTTTCTGGGTCAGGTCTGCAAGAAGATCAGCTTTGGGAAACACCATTATCTCCCCACTAGTCCTACTTGTCAGATGGATTTGCCAGTTCAGAACTTGGCCTGCTGTCTGCACGAGAGGAAGAGAGCAGATGAAGGGCTGTCTCAAAACTAAGCTGCCTCAAGCCCACACATGTTTGCACAGCTTGCAAAGTGACAAGAGTGTGGGCTGGTCCTATCTACAGAGAAACAGTTGGGCTGAGGGGTTTCACATGTGACCATGGGAGATGCTGACATTCAGGGCCCAGGAAGCTTTCCATGAAAAATCATAAGTGAGGGGCTGCTTTGCTCATGAAAGGAAGCAACAGTCAATATGTCTTGTGTTTCTTATACTGCTATGCACAGCACTTACATAGCAGGTTCACCTGCTATGACCTTAGAGTCTGCTCCTCATTCCTCTCTGGAAAGGATTTGTCTTTTAATAGTGAGAGATGGGCTTAAAAATCAAATACCTTGGGGTAGGCAAAGAAATGATAACCAAACATAGAAATAGAACATCTGATAAATTATTCTGGAAAGCAGGATATGCACAGACTGGCCTATAGGTTGTGTGAGAGAGACATAATAGAGAGACGGGGAAGACTCTGCAGGGTGAATCAAGCTAAAAGCACTGATGTCCAGCTTTCCTTGGCTGCACTGTGCAGAGTGGAACCCAAATACATGTACTATATAAAATGTGTCTGCTCATTATTGTACATTTGATGTCATCTCTATTAATTGTGTTATCTCTCAAACATTTTTGAACATTGCTTTCACTTATAGACTGTTGGACCCCATTTCAGCCCTGGTTTGGGCCTTGTGGACAAACCTGAGCCTGGCTCAAGTTTCTGTGGCCTTGTGGGAGAGTCTAAGCCTGGCTTGAGTTTTGAGACCTGTCTCAGTCATTTCCATACCGAGGTGACTCAACAAGACCTGTTTGACCCTGACTCTGCCCTGCAGTTGCTGATGTAACTTTGCCATTGGTACTGTCGATCACCCCATACCCTTTATCACCCTTCCCACTTCCTATATCATCTTACCCCTCCAAAAATCCTGCTCCCTGTGCCCTGAGTTTATATAAGTGAGAGGCTTATGCAATAAAGTTGAATTTCTGCTTTGAAAATACTCCTGCCCCCCTGTGTTTCTTTTGGGCTTCATGGCACTCACCATCCTGCTTAGCCCCAGTGGGAAGGGACCTCTCTCTCCTTGCCTGGACCTGCTATCAAGGGAGACAATAGATGAAGGAACTAAGGTTCTGAATGAACCAGGTTAAGAGAGATGCATAGGCTATATTTGAATCTAAATGGAATTTGGAGTCAAACAGACTAAGTTTCAAACATAGCCATTTGTCCCACAGTTCTGAGCATGTGACTTGAGCACTCTGCACCCAGTTTCTGCACATAGGCTATACAGGTAATAGAAAATATACATTTCTTTTCACATTCCTGTGAATGATAAAAAAAAAAAAAAAAGGTTAAAGAACTTAACCAAGTTCATACAACCGACAAGAGGCTGGCCCAGGAACACAACACAATTCTCAACCCACAGTATCTGCTGAATAAATGCTCCTCAAGATGAACGAATGACAAAAAGAGAACTTCCTCAGGTCTCCCAGGCACAGGTCCTTTATTTACTTTTATGTTAGCACCTTCACAAAGCAAGAATGGACCAACAGGAACAAGGAGGTTTTGAAAACCAAATCCTGGCCAAGGACAACATCAAGATAGATCCAGAAATATCACAATGATGCCTGAAAATAAAACAACATAATTTATGAGAATGAAGTAGCCATTTCTATAGACATTAGGCTTAACAATGTGATCTGCACTTGTCTCAAGATATGACTTACATGTGGGTCAAGATGCCTTCCCCAAAGCACTTGGCCCACCCAACCTACCTTTTTTTGAGCCCCTGAAGCATATTCCTATGATCATTCATTCATTTAAAGAAAAAAAACCTAATTTTCATAATTCTGGTGTGTGCCAGGCACCTGAACACAGGCAGCTGAAGACAGAACATTGAGCAAAACCTGTGTGCCCTGATTTCATGGAACCCAAGGTCTACTGTGTATGAACAGGAACAGATAAATTCAGAACAAAGGCACTTAAATTGTAAACCCTGAATACCTAGATGCAGATAAAGCTTATTTTCTTACATCTCTAGAGACAAAAATTCAGAAAGAGTGTCCCTAAGTCAAGGTGTCAGGGAAACTGCACTGTATCCAGAATCTCTGATGAAGGTGAGCTGGTTTAATGATTGAGTCATTAAACATAATTTCTGGAAGATGATGTCATGCTAGCTGCTTGCCTTGTAAACATATCAGTCTTAACCTTCTTTGTATATCTAGCCTCCCTAGACCTCTGTTTTTAAATAATATTGATTTTTTGAAATTATAATATAATTACATCATTTTCCTCTTTCATTTGCTGTCTCTAAACCCTCTCATGTGCATCTTTGTTCTTTTGCCAGTTAAAAGCCCCCTTTCCTTTAATTGATGTTGCTGCTGCTGCTGTATGTGTGTGCATTACAAAATAAACACATTACAAATTACAACCTGATCAATCCATATATTACATATACACACACATAATATACATATACATATACACATACACATCATATACACATATACATCATATACATACACATACATATACATATTTCAGCACTGACCATTGGATAGTGGGTAAACAACTGGTACACTTGTCCCTAGAGAAGACTATTTATCTTGCTCTCAGAATTTCTTAAGTGCCCATAGTTCCCAGTTTCATAAGTTTTCTCTTGTCCTTGTTTGCATGGCTAGCTATTGGTATAATCTAGGCAGCCCCACTGATGAGCCTTCATACATGTAGCTTCTGGTTTCTGACAATTCTGACAGCAAATTACCTGTTCCCATGCTCTTAGGATCATTGTTAACAATCTTGTGCAATGATTTTTGAGGTTTAGGTGTGGGAATTGTTTTGTGGATGTACCCACTGAGACTGGGATTCACAACTCCATATTTAATTGATTGTTTTCCTGGTTAATTTTCTGTTTGTCAACTCGACATAAGTTGGAGTTATCTGGGAAGAGGAATCTAAATTGAGAAAATGTTTCCATCTGGTTGCCTGAAGACATGTCTCTAGACCATTTTCTTGATTAAAGATTGATTTGGGAAGGCCTAGTCAATAGTTCAAGGCTGTATAGGAAAGCAGTCTGAGAAGTCATAGGAGCAAGCCAGTAAGCAACACTCTTCCATGGCCTCTGATTCAGTTCATCCTTTCAGGGTTATTACCTTGATTTCTTGTTTGGACTTCTCTGAGTGATGTATTATATGTTGTAAAGTGAAATAAACCCTTTGTTCCTCAGGTTGGTTTTGGTCATTGTGTTTCATCACAGCAATAGAAATCATAAGCAAGACGTATGGTGTTCTAGAATGGTCTCTGTTTTTTTACAAAGAGAATTCTTCATGAAGAAGAATAAAAACTAGCATTAGATGTAGTTATAACGACAAAGTTAGCATGTAGGTAGGAATGAGGTTGGTTTAGTAAAGTGGTTGAATATTTTCCTCCAAGATCTACAACCTCACGACTATTTGACTTGGTTTCAAATACCTGGCATGGCTGACCTCTTGTTGAGAGAGTCTTAAGTCCGTATACGACATGCTGGGAACCCTCAATGTATATGTGAGCTGTAGTATACTTAGGGTTACTGGACCTTGCTGGTCATTGTTTTAGTTTCTAGGCATCATAGCTAGGCAGGGCCATTGATTGTTCCTTTTCCTTGGAAGATTGCATGCTGCCTTTTGGTACAGTGAAAGCTAGTTCTTAAGGAGGAGGCTTGCAGGTCAGATTGAGGTCAGGTCTTCTGTAACTTGTGTTCTAATCAAATGGTATTTTTTATTTCTGGAAACCAACCAAGGGTATTAGGAATAGCCTTTTAGGTTTCAGGAGTCTTTTGAAACAAAAACTTGCAGGAGGACTTGTCATGTTGAGTGTTAAGTTTTTGTTAGATAGTCTGTGCACAGCTCTTGGCAGAAAAGCTGTCAACCTAGATGTAAAGTTTTTTATTTAAATTCAGTGTATGTATTTATAAATATGATAGTATATATTACAGATATTTAGGTAGATATAGATAATATTATGATTCCTTATGAAATTTTCACACACCCTTGTTGTTATTTTATCCTCCTACTTCTTTATTATTTATCCCCTCTTTAATTATAGGCCCTGTTTCCCACCATTCTCTAGTTTACATTTATATGTTACCATGCCTATCTCTATTGCACTCCAATATCCCATACCCAATGGTTCATTTTAACTTCCTGGTATGGTGAAAAGATCCTAAAATGTGTATCAAAGATCTAGTCATCTAGACCATGATGCTTATGAGACGCTATGTTAGGTAGAAGAGGTTGTTAGCTTGGGAGTAGGGAGACAAATGCCTTCACGGAGGCATGTTTATAAAGATGTGGTTAATTAACAGTCAGTTCTGGCTGACCATGAGAAACCTTTGAAAACATTGTTTAAAGTAAACAATATACTGTATAGCTATACAGTATATTGTTTTGTGTAATTCTCAAAAAAGATAATTAATGGAAATAAAAGCAAGCAACAGTGTTCCATTAGGGCTTACCTCAGGCCCATTTAAATAGTATATGTAGGGGTGGGATTCAAGCAATGGAAACTTTAAACTCCGTCAGTTAATTCTAAGCATGTATCTTACCTTTTTCATTGATGTAACACAAATGCCTTGTGAGAGTTCCTGAAGGAAAAAGGGTTTGTTAGAAAAGAAGGATTTATTTTAGCTCTCAGTTTGAGGATCAAGTACAAGAAAGAGGGAATGGCCACAGGATTCTGTGGCTGAGATTGTACATCTTATATCTGGATAGAACGGGGAGCAGAAATGTAAAGGAAGTGTGTGCAGATATCTAACCTCAGGTCCTACTCCTAATGACCTACTCCTTCCAATGAAAATCTACTTCTTAAAGGTTCAGCTGTATTCCCAAATAGAACCACCATGTGAATGTTCAAACACATGAGCCTATGGAAGACACTTAATATTTGAACCACACTATGTTTGAAACAGAATGGGACAAGACATTAGGTTTTGTTTCTTAAAGTACAGTTCTATGGGCTACCTACCACAGTCAGTGATTGTTGAACTTATTGCTAAATATAAGGTCTTCCAAATCCATGTCCTCTATTAGCATAGGAATGTCTAACAAGCACTGCCATGAATTTGGGGGAAAATAAATACATCTTTGCTAATGAAGACTAGCCAATGTCATGTCTTCTTAACAATAGTGAAAAAAATCAATAAAATTCCAGGAAAACCATAGAATCTACTTGTTTGTAATAACTCTCTCTCTCTCTCTCTCTCTCTCTCTCTCTCTCTCTCTCTCTCTCTCTCTCACTTCCTCCCTCTCTCTCTCCCTCTCGTGTGTGTGTGTTTCTCTGTCTGTTTCTGTCATCCCCTTACACACACAAACATATGAACAAACATGCAAACATATACACACATGCACATACATATGCAGAATCACTTTTGTAACAATTTTCAAGGGGATTTAAAGACTGTAATGTTACAAGATTGGGAGTCTAGTTAAAGGACTGTTGAGATAATTCTGATACTTATAAGTCTTTACTCACAGATGTTCCTAAATCATAGACAGGCAGCATTCCAATATATGTCCACAATATATGATATTTCTTAACAATAAGATATGTGTTTCCAAGGAATAGAGAATATATGGAATTTATGACACTATTTAATCTGGGTGGAATTTCCTCTCACACACTTGCCATGAACAAAAAACTTCCTTGAGCACAGACGTAAGATAGAATCCTGCATTATCTAATGAAACTGCTCTTTTTGGCATTTTTTTTAGTGAATTCTGTTTCCAGTGATGATCTTACATATTAGCTTATAGAAAATGATCTTTGAATAATACAATTTTTTTAAAAAAAAAATGTAGCTTACCAGATATTACTATCAAGGATTATTAGCTAGATTAAAAATACATGTAGTAATGAGGAGGGATCATCTGATATGATTTTAGGAGAGGCTAATATGTCAAATGAATTAGCTATGCTCTTTCTTTATGAATAACTTTCAAGCAGACCACTTGGAAGCTTTTCTTTAATTATTTTAAGACAGATCGCATTTCCTCTGCTAAATGTGAGAACACCTACAATAGGGAATTCTACTCTTTACAAACACAAAGAAAAAAGCTACACATACTGTCAAATCCTATTATACAGAAGGATGGATTCTTTGAACAGGTGATAAATATATGTGGATGACTGTCATCTTAATTAGTTCCCTGAAGGTTTATAAAATTCCAATAGAAAGGTGTAAGAGGCTTCTAGACCTATGAGGGAAAGTAGAAGCCTCCTACTTGCCCAATGTTGAAACAAGTAGGAGGAACTTCTCACTGCTCTCTGTCCACTGCAGACACAGTGTAAACCTTGTACCATGTACAGAAAGGACATCTATAAATGCTGCAATAACATGTGAAAGAGGTTTGAAAAATGTGTCCAGTATCTCATGGATACTCCATGAATACCTTTTTCTTCATTATTTTTTCCCCTGATTATACCTTGGATGTTCTTACTATATATGTAAATAAACTGATCATTTCATTCTGTAGTTAACTCCAGTAGCTTCCTTTAATATTGTTTTAAACTCTAAAACTTTGAATGCAGCTTTTCTCTCTTTTATGTCTCTAACACACTTCCATAAAACATAACGAATAGGCCAATGATAACTTAATAAGCTTGTTTACATTATTGTTTATCAAGTATTTCAATCTAATATATGATATTGACTATTAATGAACAAATCATAGTTATATGTACTTATGGAATGTTGACGTTTTGTCTTTTGTAATGTGAAGTGTAGGCCTCTGAAACCTGGAGTCTGTGCATAGTTCCTGTGATCCTACCCCCAAGTTAACTCTGATTGGTGAATAAAGATGCTGGTGACCAATAGGTGGGCCAAAGTGACATAGGTGGGGTTTAGGTTTTGTGGGCTTGAGGGAAAAGGAGGACAATGAAGAAGAAGGCATAGGAGAGAAGGAAGGAGAAGCCAGCTTGGCTAAAGGTCAAGGGAGGGTAGCACTGAGGGCTGCCCACTTGGAGTTAAGAACATCCCAAATGGAACATAGTAAATAGTAAGTAATAATTCAGGGTTATCAGTAGGAAAGTAGATTCTAAGAAAATAGATGGTAGGTTGTTGCCCAGCTATTGTTGTGTTTAGGAATTATTGTAAACACAAAGGCTGTGAATGTCTTTCATCTGAGAACTCAATAACCAAAAGTGGGGTAGAGACCCTGGGCTGGGATTTAAATATTTACTACAACAATGGAGAACAGAGTTATGTCATATATATATATATATATATATATATATATATATATATATATATATATATATAAAACATAGAGGATATAATTCAGACTGAATATATGTAACCTCAAATAAACTATTTTTGTAGTGAGAATATGTAAACTTTAACTTTTTGGTGCCCTTGAAATATAAATATCTTTCCTATAGTTAGAAAATAGCATTGCATATCTCAAACACAACTTACTTTATATGACTGAAACTTTGTATTGCTCCAGTGTCATCACTGTCTAGCCTCCATTCTATGCCTCTAACCACTACCATTCTCTATCTTTCTTAAAGTTGAGCTGTCTTTATATCCCAAATATTAATGAAAATGTATGGTGTCTCGCTGTACCAGATTTGTTTCCCTCAATATAATATACCATTTCTATTATATAGTAAATTAATATATTTTTAAAGGTTGAATTGTGTTCTATTTTGAATCGATAATACATTTTTCGTTGTCTATTCCTCTGTTAGATATATGCATGGCTTCTAAAACATGGACATTCATTTTACTTTTTCTTTCACTCTTTTCTTCCTTCCTTATCCCCTCCCTCCTTTCCTTCCTCCCTTCTATTCTTCTTTCTTTCCCTCCTTTCTTCTCCCATATTTTCTTTCTTCTCTTCATCATATCCCTCCCTAACCTCATCTTCTTATTTTAAAATGAATGTATTTTTGCATCTATGAGTTTTTTAGTCTGCATATATGGCTGTGCTTGCAGAGTTCAGAGCATGGCACTAGAAGGTCTGCAATTGAAGTGACCAATATGAACTGCCAAGTGGATGCTTGATGGGGCTCTATGGAAAGCAGCCGGTTTTCAGAACAGCTGAGCCATCTTCCCAGCCCCCATTTTTTTCTTTTGAGACAAGGTTTCACATAGTCAAATATGATATTATACCTTCTATACCTTAAACCTCTAATCTCTGACCACCTTGCTTCTACTTCATAAGGTTAGGAGTATAGTATGTACAATCATATCTGTTTTATGAGGTGATAAAAATCAAATCAATGATATATGCATGTTAGGCAAGTCCTCTGCCAACTGTGCACCATTTCCAGAATATTTATTTGACATACTAATTTCAGATCTTTAGGATAGATACCTACAAGTAGATTGCTGGGTCATACTGTTATCCTATTCTTACTGTTAAATTTTTAATTGACTTTTATATATTTTCCCTCAATCGTTTTGCTAATTTTCACTTACTCCAACAACTCTGCACTTATTTATTAGGATAGATTATATTTCTTTGCTTTTTGACAAAGATTTAGTGTTTGAAAATAGGTATGACAACACTGGGATGTAGATATATCTGTCCTTTGAAGCTTCCTGAGTTCCATTCTCAGGTTCATTGTATTTATTAGGACTTGTTTCCCTTAGATTTGTTGAATTTTGTAGCCACATGATCAGTGCATCCTCTCATTGCTGTAACACAGATATTCTATGAAATTAATACACTAAGAATTCTATATGAAATCTAAAGAAATACAAGTTCTTCCACTTTAAATAGTAAGAAGATAGCCTTTACCTAGTACCATGAAATCCTTCATGTCCCCCACCCCAACCCCAGTTCTTTACACTGTTGCACATGATTCCTCTTTTCAGCTTCAAGGAAGTACCTTGCCAACCTGTACTAACTCCTCTCCTCCTAATCCAAGCAGAGCATGTGCATGTTTTCAGCATTCTATCTATATGGGATTCTCAACTTCTGTTATTAGTCCTGAAAAACTGGATACTCTTGACATCTATCTCCAGTTCTATCTCATATGAGTTGTATTGGGAGATTGTCAGCCTTAGCAGAATTAACATTTTATGTTATAGCCTGCAAATTCTGTCCAGTGAACAACTACAGTACACATAGGACTCATATTCTTGTTTCTGTCACTCATTAATGAATTAAAATTCTCTTTCTCTGTCTGTCTGTCTCTGTCTGTCTGTCTCTGTCTCTGTTTTTCTCTCTGTGTCTCTCTGTGTCTCTCTGTGTCTCTCTCTGTCTCTGTCTCTGTCTCTGTCTCTGTCTCTGTCTCTCTCTCTCTCTCTCTCTCTCTCTCTGTGTGTGTGTGTGTGTGTGTGACCACAACTGTTAGACTTCTAGAATGGAACAGGGGAAGAGAATCTTGTGACTTTGAGTTATACAAAGAATTTTTAACATTTAGCCCCAAAGGAAGGATTCCCCAAATAAAACTAGCTTTCATCAGGTTAAAACATTTTGCTCTCTGAAAGAAACCACTGAGAAATTTCAAAGTAAAATACAAATTTGAAGAAATTGTTTTAAAGCATATATCTTACAAAGGTTTGCACTCAAGGAATCAAAACATTTCAGAACTCGGTGCCAGAAAACAAAATATCCAATAAAATGTTTGAAGAAAACTTTCACTGAAGATGCATAGACTGCAAATAACCCTAAGTTATGAAATTGAACAGCACTGACCTTCAAAGAGGCTACAAATTGAAACCACAAAGGGCTATTGCTGCATATACTCAGATACAATTAATGTAAAGAATGGCCTAGCTAAGCTATCTGGGAAGACCAAGTGTGTAAAACACAGCAAATCAATTCTCATTCAGCAACAAGGAATGCAAGCTCATGAGGTCTCTTCAGATTTGCCAAAGAAGGTGATGTGTGTGTTCACAAAAAACACACAAGTGGATGCTTGTTTTTATCTTCATTTTTAGTGTTCTTGCTCAGGAGTCCTTCAACTGGTGAATAGAACAAGTATCCCAAGCTGTAGCTGTACAATCGGAGACGGTAAAATAGTGAATGGGGAGAGCTAGTGACATAGGAAACACCAGAGACAGCTGAAGCGGTAGTAAATATTGATGACACCTTTAAATCAGTCTCAAAAACAAAACATGATAAAAATAACAAAAACAACAGGAACAAGAGCATCAATGATGTAGGATATAAGCATCTGAAAAAGAGATTTTTTTTATTCAAAAGAATAAATTATTTCTTACTTCCCTCACTTTCCATGTATACTCAGAGAATTTACTAAAGAAAATTCTCATGAAGGTAGGTGAAAGCTCTAAAATACAAAAAAACCCCAAAAAAACAAACAAACAAACAAACAAAAAACTGCACCTGAAGAAAACCCAACCAACCAACAAAGCAAGCAAGCAAACAAACAAACAAAAGAGAGAAAATGTGATGAATATAAATGCATTTCAGAAAAGAAATTTCTTGTAAAAAGAGGTCATTGTCTTATGATATAAGAAAAGGGACCGAGATACTGAGAAATGAATGATTTTATTAAATATAAAAATATAAATACTTTAGGTTTGTTATGGGAGTCAAGAGAGCAATTACTATTTTAAACTCATAATTGTTCAAGATAAAAATTCCTTATTAGGTAAAGCTTAAAATAAATATGTAACTTCTTAACTAATAGATGAAAACTGAATGAGAAAGAATGTCAAAAATAATTAAGAGACACACTACATAAAATAAAATGTGCAAGTGGAATGAATAAAATGTATGTAGAAATATTATAAAACATAAACTAAACATATTTAAAATCATAATGCAAACTAAAAGATGCCATATCAGTAATGAGAAATATGTCTAAGTTATATTAAGGTAAAATAATTAACATATATGAACATTTTATAGTCTACTCACAAAATACTAATATGTAATACTTAACAATATTCAATTTTTGTAATGTAATAGTTATCCAAAATAATATATGTAGTCATATTGGATTAAATACATTATTTTTAAGGTATTAATTTAAAAGCAATATAAATAAATTTAAATAAAGTTTGAACAGCAAAATTTACTACATTATTTCAAAAAGAAAATTAATTGTGTTGATGCTAGATTTTAATACATGCAATATGACTTACTTTCTGTTCTATTGCTATGAAGAGACATCATGACCACAAAAACTCTTAAAACAAAACCATTCAACTTAAGGCTAATGGTTCCAGAGAATAATAGAGTCCATGAACATCATGGTGTGGCAGTATATAAGGGTAAGCAGACAGATTTAGAGACTGGAGTAGTAACCAAGAGCTTTCTATCAGTATCCTTAGGCAGCAGGCAAAGAGACAAAGACTGGATATGGTATGGTCTTTTGAGACCTTAAAGCCATCCCCATAACATAGCTCCACCAATAAGGTCACACTCCAAAACACTTCTTCTAATTGATAAGCAATTGTTTCTATGGCATACCCCATGGGAACCATTTTTACTCAAAAATTATTTAATATATAATTACTCTAACAAATAAAAGTTAGGTTATTAATAAAAATTTTACTAGAAACTTTCCTATTTTAAAACACTAAAATTTTCATTTTAAGTAGTATATAATTAAAGACTTCATAACAGCCATTAGACTCAGCTTAAATCTAAAATAATTCATAGCATACATATTATAATTACAGAAGGTATTTCAAGAATATTTCAGTATAAGTTGGTATACTTAAATATTAAAAGAACAAAGAAAAGAAAATCTGAAAGTGAATCACTTAAACATTCTATTTAATTTATTTTATACTTTCAAAATTAAAAGAAATACTTAAAAATAAAAGGAGGGTGAAATACAAAACAAATATATTGTTTGGTAGCTACACTTACTTGTGTTGTAATGATGAATATTGTCAAACACCCTTAGTGTTATTGGTTTTTCCTCATTTTCTCTGTGTACTATACTCTTTATGCTCACAAGTTAAGTATCACTCACCATTCCCCATTCCTCCTTTCATAGTTTCTAAGTGCTATAATCCCCCCTCTCTAGAGCATCTTTCTTCTCCCTCCCACTATGATCCCTTTCTACATTCCTGAGTTTTGTGATTAATTTTAGTTATATCCCTAAAGATTGAGAGGTTACTACACAGATCCACAATTAGTCAAAATGCATACAAAAAAATGACAGTGGTGATCACATCCCCCACTTACACACCCAAAAGCAATACCTACACATCTGCCTCAGGGATGTCAGAGAAGCCAGGGCTGAATGATTTAAGGAGATAGAAAATCAAGATGCCAGCTTAGAGTTAATTTTTTCCAGATAAGACAGAGCTCAGGAATCCATGAAATTTCAGCCTTCTGGTTGTCTGTGAAAGACCTGTATCATAACCAAACTAGTCAAAACCAGTGTGGATGGGAAAATGTTCAAAGGCTTCATCCCTAGACAAAGAGTTAAAAGGAATCAGAGAGAAGATGAAGCTTGCTGAGAAAAGGAAAGCCAATTTTCTTTACGTTCAGTCCTCAGACAGGTTATCTAGTCCTAAGTGGTCAACCTGACAGACAAGTACATAATAGCAAAAGAGTACTTAATTGTGTGCATATATATACATATATGCACTCACACACATGTGTGTATGGGCATAGAAGGGGTAGTTGAGGAAAGACAGGTGTTAAAGTGATTTAAATGCAGTTCTTAGATGTGGTTTTTTTAAAATCTTTAAAAATTCTACATGACGTTAAAGACTTGGTGTCTTTTATTTATTATTGTGCTTCTGTGTCTGTTCATAATGGTGATGATAACTTCAGTAGCTAAAGCTCCAGGTGTCTAATTTGTAGACTTCGAGATTAATGTTGGTCCTTTGGCAGTGTTGGGACAAAAGTATCTAGTCTGATGGGTCTTAATAGTATATGTACTTCCCTGAGTGCTCAAAACCAATTGGCAGGTTGGGGAGGTCAAATTATTTCAATAACGTCACTCAACTGTTGAGTAATTTCTTTTCCTCATCTCTCACTAACATGTGGTACTATTCTTTTAGGAGTGTATAATGTAGAAGATGACAATGAGTAAAACTCTGAAGGAGAAAAAAATAAATAAAAGAACTTAGGTGTCCTCACTTAAAACAGAACTGTAAGATAATGAGTAAGAAGATATAACTACTGTGAGTTGAGATATTAAAGGGGGTAACAAATGCACATGATCGATAACTTCATATGAGTAAATTTGCAAAATTTAGTGGTTTTGAACACATTTCTAGGAAAACTGTATTTTATCAAAGCTGTCTCACTGCAGAATAGAAAATGGAACAGTTCTAAAACTATTTAAAAAATGATCAGTGTTTGCTCAAAATTCTTCCCATAAAGAAAGCATCAGACAGAATGGCTTATGGCATGTTCCATCAAATATTGGAAGAACAAGTAAATCAAATGCTACAAAATGAATACAGAAGGGAAAAGGCAGAGACACTCTACAATGAGGGCTTTAAAGTTCACAAATGCCTGATTCCAAACCCAGTGAAAAGTGATGTTCAGAAGGCTCTTAACCAGTGTCAATAGTGAATACTAGTGCATTGCCCTAAGTAAAGTATGGACACAAAGAAACTATAATGAACAAAGCAGCACAATATATAAAGACCAAATTAAGTTTTTCTCAGAAATACAATATTAGAAATTTACATTTAGAAAATTTGCATGTACCCCAATCCCACTCAATCTCTCTGCCCCTTCATATCTGCCCTCCACCTTGCAATCTCCCTTTGAAGGAAAATAAAAAATAAAACAAATAAATATCACATCTCATTGTAGAACCTGCAATGTGTCACAGTGTATCCTACAGATACACTTTTTTCCAAATATCTTTACTTGCTAATAGTTATTGCAATGATACATTGTTCTGGTTCAAGTCCTCTGTCTCCTGGTATACTATCAATACTGGATCCTCACAAGGACCATACTCAGATATCCTATTGTTGCCCTCTGTCATGGAGATCCTGCAGGTTTTGATCTGCAGGATTGGCCCATTCATGAGCTCCAACAGTTCTTAGATGGGGTAGATGTTGTGGTGGGCCAAAGCAAAGTCCTAGATCTGGACCACAGTAGTAGCTGAGTTGACCAGCCCACCAGCTCTTCCACAATAACACCAACAGAGCTAGCTCTCCAGCACTGCTCTGGATAGCTCATGCAATGCAGCAGCTGATGAGGGACAGAGACAGCTTTCCTTCTCTCATGACTGAAGAGCCAGTTCTCCTGCCTGCTACAGGCATTAAGCTGCAAGGTAAGAAACAATTTTCCTGAGTTCATGCCCTTGAGCCAGCTCACCTGCAACTCTACCAGCAACTAAGGCCAGTTCAATTGTTAAGTCCAGGCATGGTGCAGAGCCAGCTCTCCCTAGGTGTTGCATCTGTCAAGGAGTGGAGGCATTTTAATTTTTAAAGGATTTATACTTATTTTATATGTAGGAGTAATTGTCTGCATATATGCATATGCACCATGTGTGTGTGTGGTGTCTGCAGAGGCCAGTGGAGGTCATTGACTCCCTTGGAACTAGAATTTCAAATGGTTATGAATGGTCCTGCAGACGCTGAGAAGTAAATCTGAACTAAATCTTCAAAAGCACCAAATGCTCTTATCATCTGAGCCATCTGTCCACAACCTGCCATTTAGACTTAGTGCTTACCTTTTTTCTTTTAATTAAACATTTTAATAATCCTACATAAATATCACATATTTGTATCCAATCCACCCCTGATTCTATATCCTTCAATTTCTCCCCTCCTTTCTCCTTCCTATTCTTCTACATTCATTCTTTCTCTCTCGTTCCGTCTCTCTGTCTCTTATTCTCTCTCTCTCTTTCTCTCTCTCTCTCTCTCTCTCTCTCTCTCTCTCTCTCTCTCTCTCTCTCTCTCTAATGTCCACTCAGTTCCTTTAGCTCTGCCAATATGTTCATGGATGTGAGAGTATCTGCTAGACCATGAGTAGCTTCTTCATGTCCACCTGCCTCCCTTTTATGTAAAGTTTGTTGAAACACTTCACAATATTAATGTGCTAAAACAATGGAATTCACAGTTTTAGAAACTTTTTAGTTTAGTTTTAGTTTAGTTTTTAGTTTAGTTTTAGATAAAATTAAATATCTATTAATGGTGGAAATTATTAGTAAAATAAAATTTAAAAGGATAAAAAAACTTCCTCAACATGGTGAATGGTGCATTTAAATTCAAAAGAAAAAAAAAAAACAAAAACTCTTAATGGAAAAATATTTAAGGCAATTCCATTGACAGTGCCCAAACAGAGCACATATTTGTCACATTTCTTGTTAATGTTGCAAACCTATCTAGGCTTGTAAAACAAAAATTCACCTACAAATTAATTAATTAATTGATAAGTTAATAAATTAAGATGGCATGCAATGAAATTAGCAAGTTGGCCTATATTGTACCTAGGTAGCCAAAACAAAGACAATATGTAGATAATTAAGAAGGTGCATAAAATAATTTAGCATGGTTGCTTAATAGGGTCAAGATCTTGAAGAAAGAGAGCAACTGGGTTTTTATAAAAACAGAAAGCAAAGGATAACATACTGTAAGCTAGAACACACACACACACACACACACACTCAGAGAGAGAGAGAGAGAGAGAGAGAGAGAGAGAGAGAGAGAGAGAGAGAGAGAGGAAGCTTGGTAACAAATAAAATTACAATTAGTTTTAACTTATCTATAGCCCCATCCCCTTTTTGGACCACAAATTAAAGAATTACCCATAAAAGTCTATGCTTTCCCATGGTAATAAATAAAATAACAAAATATTAAATGTGCACGAGTTCTATCTTTTAAGTAATAATCAAGCAGAATTACAAACAGAATGCCAAGGAATTATTTCTGAACTGTTATATTTAACCTAATATTTATAGGAGAGCACAGGTAAAGTATAGAGACATATCTAAAGAATAACATGAGAGGTTGTGCCTTATCACAAGTCAAATTATTATTATGCCATGATAATTTAGGGTGCTACAACCATGAACTATTGAGCGCATATGAAACACAAAATTCTATTTGAAACAGTAGAATAATTGAGCTAGTATTGACTCAAACCAGAATCCTAGGTTTCTATTTTAGAAAGCCTGTTATAATTCATGTAAAAGATTACACATAACTTCTTATACAGAAAAAATAAGTACTTTTTTTGAAAATATATAGCTCAATGATTCACCTAAAAACATTAATTAGCAAAACTGTAAGGAGTAGAAGAGATTTACTAAACTCTAGTTTTAATAAAACCATGTTACCTTATTGGTTAGGCTATAATTTCTATGTGACATCCCGTATGTGCTTTATGTAATTTTTAGGTAATAATGTACAAATATCTGAAAAGAGAACAACTTTCAGATTCTGGAAAAAGAAAAGTCAATCTTAGTAAATACAATGAGTTTTTATATCTACAATATATGTGAATGCTCTTTTGAACATGAAAAAATATGGTGAGGGATTTAAAAGTCTTAAATTTAAAATAATATATGCCTTTCATTTTATCTTCATTTTCAGAATTTTTTGGGGGGGTTTTTTGAGAAATGGTTTCTCTGTGTAGCCCTGGCTGTCCTGGAATTCACCCTGTAGACCAGGCTGGCCTCGAACTCAGAAATCCACCTGCCCCTGCCTCCCAAGTGCTGGGATTAAAGGTGTGCGCCACCACTGCCCAGCCAGAATGGTTTTATTTATCATAATTTCTTATCATTTAGATTAATTGTATTTACACCTATTTAAATCTTCCTGTGGGCAATGAGATGTCTTAGTCATTAATGATATCTGAGACTGATATCCTGGGTTCAATCCCTGAGAACCACACAAAATGAGAGAAATATCTCTCCTACAAACTGTCCTCTGACTTTCACTTTTATCCATTGTCTTGTATATCTGGCCTTCAACATCCAGAAAGGACATGCTCTCTCTGTCTTTCTGTCTCTCTTTCTCTGTCTTTCTCTCTCTCTCTGTCTCACTTGTTCTGTCTCTGCCCCTCTCTCTGTCTATCTCTGCCTCTCCCTCTCTGTCTCTCTCTGTCTCTCTCTCTTACACACACACACACACACACACACACACAAGCGCGCGTGCACACACACACACACACACACACACACACACACACACACACACAAGCGTGCACGCGCACACACACACACCTACAGAGTATAGATATCTTACTGGCATTCTTGTAGAAATTATGTTTACTCATCTTATCAATGAAGGTATAGTTAGTAGTCATTGTTGTCTGTTGTCTTGAGACTTTGGTAAACTTCCTTGCTTTTTTCTAAATATCTGGGCTCTTGCACACAGTAAAGCTTATCACTTTGGAGTACAAAAATTTTTTGTTTTAACTTTGTATCTTTTTTTTTTGTCCTATATCTTCTATTTCCCAGTCTTATTGCACTAAATGGCATTAACACTATACTGAAAAGAAGTAATGGGAGGAGTTACCCATTGCCTTCCTCCTCATTTTGCATAGGAACATTTCATTCTGTCAGGAATAACTATAATAATAGTTCTAACAATGTTTTATATTAGCTTATAAAACTGAGAATTGTACAGAGAGATTCCTAAGTTTACAAAATTTCTCTATTATTAACTCAGAAATTACTAATGTCTCCAAGTTACTTTGCTATTTGTAGACTTAGATTTTTTAAAAATCTACTTTAATTTTGGTTCTTTAATGTGTCAATGTCCTTTCTTGCCTACCATCCATCAGAGGTCAGGTAACAGAAAGGTTAGTGGAAAATGGGTGTGGTGGACCTGTTTAAAAATAGTTCTGTGGGGGTGATTCCAACCTTGTTATTAGCAGTCCAGTCCACTTGGCAAACACCAAACTCAAATCAGTAGTAGCAGATTTATTCAGAAGAAAGCACAAGGCTCCAATGATCATCACAAATTTGTAGAAGTGACGAGAAGCAGCTAGAATACCACCAGAAGTATTCTGGTGGATTTCTCTATGAAGGCATGACAAGCTAAGATCACAGAAGAGAGCAAGGTGAACCAATGCAAGAGTGTTGTTAGTAAAGTCCAGTGTCAGCACATCCCAACAATGAATAGTAAACAGTTGCAAGGCAAATGAATGCAAGAGCATAGTCCACTGTCCTCTGGGTTATACTTACACTCTTTCCAAATGTCATGTGTCTCTCAAGCAGCCATTCCAGCAAAACATCACATTCCTTTTCACCAGGAAGCTTCCAGAAAACCACCAAATGGCTGTTCTCAGCAAAACATCTCATGTATCTGGTTCAGCAAAACATACTCTCATAAGATACGTTCCAGAAAAATATCACATGATACAACTATGTCTCCAACAAAACCAGAAATTCCTACTTCAGCAACTACTATGATTAAAAAAACATGACTGAAAGCAACATTGTTTTGACTTAATGGGTCCAGAGGAATAGGACTTTATCATGGTGTGTCATGGTGACAAGTAACAGTCATGATAGCACCAGTGACAAGTAACAGTCATGATAGCACCAGAAGAAAGGAGAGATCACAACTTTAACAGCAAGCTAAGCAGAGAGAATGAGCAGAATGACAAGCTTTTAAAATCCCAAAACCTGCTCCCAAATATGCACTTCCTCCAGCAATGCTTCACCTCCCCTTAAGATCTCCGAACAGTGAAATCAATTGGTTAGGGGAGTCTCTCACTCAAACCATCACATCTGAGTCTGTAATAATGTCCCCTGTATTATTGATGGTTTTGGCAATATGTCTCTTTCTCATAGTAGCTGCAGATATGTCTACACCAATGTCCATTTCAAACAGTCACCTCTTAGTGTCATTAATTTTCTTTTTTTCCCCCCTTGCTTGAAAATTCAGTAATTCCCCCTTTTCTCATTTCTTATAGTCATTATGCTTAGTCAGTTTTCCTTTACTGGGTTCTAGTATTGACATATCCTATTATTATATCAGATATTTGTAGAAATCATGTTCCCAACCTCAGTTGCCTTAATTAAATTCCAAAATTTGTGGCTAATTTTCGCTTGAATTTAGTTCAGTACTTTTTTGAGGTGTTTTTGAAATATCACACCATGGGAATATGTTATCATTTTGCTTCTTATTTCTTGCTTGATTCCAATGTTATCAGGGGGTACACTGAGTTATTTCAGATATTTGTATTATTGAAGTTTGAGTTATGGTCACAGGTATATATAAGTACATACTTGGAAAGAACTTTTCTTGTTCTGTTGTTGACTGGGACAGTGTCCAATAGTTGAGGAAATCCCATTGGTTGGTAGTATTGAATATTTCTAATTATCCTGTCAGTCACTGACAGAAAAGTATTTATATCTCCAGTCTCTTTTCTTCAGTAATTTACTTGTCTCAGAAGTTTATTGTATCTGTTAGTAATGTAGCCAATTAATTTCAGTGTGTGTATGTGTGCATCTGTGTGTTCATGTGTATGTGTTTCCATATTCTCATATTCAGCCACACTATATATTTTTTGTATTTGAAGCAATTTTGCTTGTAGATAGCATAAAGTTAAATCAGCCATATTTGAAATGTACTTTGCAAATTTATATTTTCATTAGTGCATATATCAATAAAGCTAGAGATGGGTTAGCGCTGTTTAGCCTTTTTGTTGATATATTTGTTTTTTTTCTCCTTCTCTGGTCTTCAGGTGGGCTGCCTGAATTTTTCTGAGTATTAAATCCATTGCTTTTGCAGTGCCAAATAAGTCCTCTGCCAAGTGTGCTATGTTCACAATGTTTGAACACTTCTTTATATGACATTTTTTTGTCTATATCATATTTTAGAGCAAATTTCTCTGGAGAGGTTTTCTGTGGCCTCTATAATATATTTCATATATATCATGTGCCACTGTCTACTTTTAATTTGGTCTACTCATGTTTCTAGGTCTTCAGGCTCTGTACTAAAATAAAGATAGAAAGATATAGATAAAGAAAAAAATGAAGGAAGAAGGAAGGAAGGAAGGAAGGAAACAAAGTAAGAAACAAAGATGGAGGAATGAAGAGGAGAGAGAGAGAGAGAGAGAGAGAGAGAGAGAGAGAGAGAGAGAGAGATCACTCATTTATTTCATTACAATCTGTTTTCTTTTCTCACCTTTTAAGCATTCCTATTGTTTCTTGAACCCATGATGCCAAAAGCTTTCAGTCTTAGCTTATGAGGAAACTGAGGAGTCCATGCCCTTCACAACAGTAGAAGTCAAGTGTGATTATCTCGATTTGAGAATACGATCATAAGGTGAAATGCTAGGTTCTGACAAGGGTGGTTATATTAAAGCAATCCTCACCTTTAATATCAGTTTCCTGTTGCTGCTATAGCACATCTTCAAAGACTTAAATGGCTTCAACCAACACAATTTATAATGAGGTAATTTTGAAAGTCAGACTTTTAAAGTCAGAAATGGCTGACACTGGCCCCAAGTACTCGCTAACAAGGCTGTCTTCTTTGTGAAGACTCTTAGAAGAAACTTGTCATTTATTCATTTATTTTTGGTTTCTGTCCACATATTTAGGTGTGTGTGTGTGTGTGTGTGTGTGTGTGTGTGTGTGTGTGTGTGTGTGAGGGGGAGTGAACACAGTCATGGTGAGGGTTCAACACTGTGGTGGGCTGCACCAATCTAGAAAGCATGGATCTTCTCCTTCAGAGAGAGAATTTGATAAAACCAGAGAGCAAAGCCAATTAACTGGCTAAGTTTGAATATGGAAAAGGGTGAGCAAAGGTGCATAGGCTCTTGCAAGTTAACCTCATTACTGCAGGAAATGTCAGATTAAGATGTTAACTAAGAGAACAGATGTGAAGAAAGATGCCAGACAATCTGAACTTTAGATAACTCAAGATGAAAAATGAGAATCTTGTGAATGAAAAATGTTTTAAGTAAAAGCAATTTTTTTCAAAGAGTTACCTTATGAAATTACATTAAAAATGTAATGATTAGAGTAGAGAATATGAAGTATGAGAGTATAAAATATATAAAAAACATAGGTCTGAATAACTTTTTTGGTAATTGTAATTACTATAAGTACAGCATAAAGCTTCACTGGCACTTCTGAACTTTCAAAATGAAAATGAGCATTTTCTTTTCTTCCATTTTGTAGCTTCTCTCTATTTTCTGCTTTAGGGTTACTCCAGGTTATTTAATAAAACCGAAGAATTCAGAGCAATGAACCACAGTTAAGATAGATCCTGTGACGTTTGTCTTTTGGTTCTGAATGAACTTAATGTAATGTTGTTCAGTTCCTTCAATTTACCTGCATTTCATGATGGTTTCTCTCTCTCTCTCTCTCTCTCTCTCTCTCTCTCTCTCTCTCTCTCTCTCTGTGTGTGTGTGTGGGTGTGTTTGTGTGACCAAATAATATAAACGTTTTAATTTAAAATAATTAAGTATAGTTTAAAAAATACCAGTCATGAAGGACATTCTCCAATCTTCTCCAATTTATTCAAGGTAGATCATATTTGCACTCTATCTCAACATAACCATCACAGTACCTTTTATGTCCTGTAGAAAGTGTCCTGATTTGACCCCCAAATTATAAATATATCGGACCACTGTACTACTTTCTGAAACAAATATAAATGAGTGTATGTTCAAAGTTTATTCTTTTTTATAGTTTTTGCTGAAACTAAAAATTATTCCCCAAATTAGACAGCCTTCTAGAAAATAGCTTATATGTAAAATGTTGACATGACAAAATTTTAGCTTATTTAGATCAAAATATTTAGGACAAAATTTTGATTACAAAAATGATGAATAATGATGGCTGTGTAGATAGCTTCCACAGTTGTTTAGGCTGCTGCTTTAGATTACTCATGACTAATATAATGCTAACACCATCATTTATCAGAAATTGGACAACTTAGTCTACTTTCTAAAGCTACAATTTGCTTACCTGTCAAATCACCATAACAATACTTCCAGATAGTATTATGTCAGTAATTATACAAGAAACATAAAAAGGAAGTTAGAAATGTGCATGTCATAAAATAATCAATACATGGCCTTCACTATCAACACTGTATGGTCCACCTCCATAGAATGGAATAAGCTTGATTTTAGTTAGTTTTTAATACTCATTTGTCTTTAGAATTCTAAAAATATGACACATTTCGATGACAAGACTAATGACAAATATATTAACATTTTAACTTAACTTTTAAAATGAACTATTCATCTGTCTTTACAAAATTTATATTCATAGGGATTCCAACTATCATACTTAGACAATAAACAGATAAGGAAGGATGTAATTGAGTGTCTCTACACATAAGACCCTGACCCTAGTTGGCTCCAATTGGTAAATAAAGATGCCAGAAATGTGTGTGTCTTTCATTTGGGAATTTTGAAGGCTCTTGGGCTGGTGTGCACATGTGACCTGTAGGGAACACAGAGCTGGTTAACTAACTACCTCTACAGTTCTCAATCTGTGGGTCACAACTCTTTTGGAGGTTGTATATCATATTTATATTACAATTCTTAAGAGTAGCAAAATTATGGTTAGGAAGTAGTAACAAAATACTCTTATGGTTGGGGGTCACTACAACATGAAGAACTGTATTAAGGGATTATACCATTAAGAAGGTTGAGAACCACTGATCTAGTGTTTATAAACCAAGGATATTATGTAGCATCGTACCACATATAGAGAAGACACTGACAAAGATAACATGTTCTAAATATCCATAATCATATATTGAACAACCTTAGACAGGTTATTGACATGTTACAGCTTTTTTTTTCTGGGGGATATGTGGTCTATGCAATCCATTTTTATCCATTAATTAATTTATTTACTTTACAACCTGATCACAGCTCTCCTCTTCCCAGTTCCCCCTCACAAAACCTTCATCTCATCCTCCCTTACCTTTAACTTTGATAAAGGGGAATAACAATCCCCTAGGTACAAACTTATCTTGCACATCAAGTCACTGCAGAACTGGGCATATTCTCTCCCACTGAGCAAAATAATCAAGTCATCCCTATTCCAGGTGTTGGAGGACTAGCATAAAGATCAAGCTATACTTCTGCTACATATACACAGGGAGCCTAGTTCCAGCCCATGTATGCCCTTTGGTTGGTGGTTCAGTTTTTGGAGGTCTCCAAGGGTCCAGGATAGTTGACTCTATTGCTCTTCTTGTGAAGTCCCTGTCCCCTTCAGGTTCCTCAATACTTCGCCCTGCTTCCACAGGACTCCAGAAGCTCCATCAAATACTTGAGGGTACAGCTTCTTAACCTTTTATATACCAATTTCAGGTTTGACTCAGGTTCCCTTTTAACCATACAGCATTTCTGTTTATTCTTAGAGATTTAGTTTCCCAAGGTTTATACCAAGATTATGTCTAGGTAATACATTCTGGGGAAAACATAACTAAGAGAATATCAATATCTTTGAAATACAACCTAAAATGACATAGGTAGAATTTCCTGGATAAATGATTCAGCCTCCAGTATTTCAAAACACCATTTGTCTTATATCTTCACTGGACCACCCAGTGGTTTTTGTGTTAGATCAAGCTTCATTTGTCTATAGGGCCAACCTCCCATTGTATTGGATTTTTTTTCTCTTCTCCTTTCCTGTCTTAGTTCCATCACTCTCAT
Source organism: Arvicanthis niloticus (assembly GCF_011762505.2). Lineage (NCBI taxonomy): Eukaryota > Metazoa > Chordata > Mammalia > Rodentia > Muridae > Arvicanthis > Arvicanthis niloticus. The sequence goes on along the minus strand of NC_047668.1, from coordinate 51,823,094 downwards.
TTTGAAATACTACCTGTGCCTAAGATGATAAAGGAATATGAAAGCTTAACCATTCAAGTGGGATATATTAGAATTTTTAAATTACTTAAATAGTTAACACAGAATAGAATTCACTGGGTCACTTTTACTGACCACATTCACCTCTCTGAATGAAGACATGACAAATGAAGGTCCAGGTGCCATGGGCAGTGAGACAGAACTAGAACTCTCTCTGATTTAGAAGTAGTATATGACATCGTTATGTATTCCCTATCTCTTTTTCTCTGCCCTGGGTAGAGTGTGAGGGATGGGATCACGAAAAAGAGCTAGCTATTATAATAATCAGGAAAGAGGAGAAGGGAAAATCGGTATTCATTTACAGTATTACCTCCTGTTCACATGTCATAGATGCCTTTAAATCACCATACAGATTTATAGACTCTGCCATTCAGTGGAAAGCATTAATGAAACCCTATTGAAGATGTTATATTATGAAAAATAATTCAGAGAAGGAAGGTAGTCATATAAGTCCTCCAGATCGAGACAGATTCTACACTTGAAGTCTCATCCTATAAAATTATGCATAATTTTTTCTGGGGTTGACAAGAGTTGCCTTGGCAGATGGAGTTAGCTGGGGACCTGGCAGTATCGCGATCCTGACATCTGAAAGCTTTCAGAGTTCAATGCAATCAGTCATATGAGTGCCTACATGCAATATTATTCTGCCTGGATTTCTTCATGCATTATATATAGGTTAAGAGAGGTTGCTGTAAATAGTAGGTTCATAGAGAGGACAGACTGAACGTTTGAACCCTTTGCGAAGGTTAAAGAAAAGTGAGAGAAAGAAAGACCAATTTTCACTTCTTTCTTGGACTCCCTGTCACTCTCCTTCCCCCAATGTAGAGGATAGCAAAAACAACATTAGTTCAACATTAAAATTCAATAAGCCTTTTTTTTCTTGACTCTAGGCTGACAGATGCCCTGTATGACAGAGAAGTCATGGAACTGAATTTCTAAACAAATTGAGTCAGATATTGCTTTTGCTTGATTTACTTAAAATTGATTGGTGACTAAGTGGTTTAAAATTAGTCCTTTCCTTATAGAGCAAACCGAGTGCACAGCTTTTTAGGTTTTTGATCTTTAGAATATTAAATGACAGTAACAACAATAAAACAATAAAATGACAATAAAAACAATGGTTAGCTGGGGACCTGGCATTATGAACAACAGATATTTCTGAAGAGTCTTAAAAAAAATGAGATGTGGCTTCCTCCATCACATATGCTTAAATTAGGGGGGGAGTGAGCCAATGATGGAAAACCACTGAAGAGTCAGAGTTAGATGATTTTTTTTCTTTTAAACCACAGAATAATCTCCACTTCACCTTCTTTTGCAAATCAAAGACAGTAATTTATAGATTAAACAGCAGTGTTGAATAGGGTGGGCTCTCTCTGGTGGCCTTGGTGCTTAATGAGTAGCTGATAGAATGAATCAGAGTGGAGAACTTGGTATCCAGAGTCACAAATGGCATACTGTGCTGTGTAAATCAAAATAGTCAAGAAACATAGAAGATGGAGAAGTCCTAGCATCATTTATTGATGCCCCAGTAGAGGACAATTTAGCATGTCAAAAATGCCAGTTGAATAACTCATGTTTACCAGGCTCTGTGGAAATATAAACATCTGTACATGACTATACCATATATAGTACAAGTGAAAGTTTAAATATTATGACATTTTTCTTGATCTGCACTCCTAACAAACAGGTGATAAAAGTCCATATGTGTGTGAAGGTAAGGCTATGTGTGTGTACCTCAAGAAATATGAAGAAAGTGCAAGGAATATAAAGAAACATAAAACTCAGAGAGTCACGTTGGACAGATAGTGGAAGGCTGTCAATGGAATGAGGTAGATATATGACTTTGAAAAATGGTGACTGAGACCTGAGAGTTGATAAAGAAAGCACTATCCCAGGTAAATTAATTCTCTAAAGGGCTTAAGAGGGTTTCAACTGGGAAGGACAGAGGTCAAGAGCACAAACTATTATTAAGAGGCTCCAGGAAAGGAAACATGTTAGAAAAGAGACATTGTCTCAGCAGTAGGGAGTGATAGATAGAAGACTGAATAGTTTCATTCAAGGTGGATTCAGGTCTTATCAGCATTTGTTCAAATGAGGGTGATAACTTCATGCCCAGAGCTGTTGCCTGCTGCCAGTTATACCAAAGACCATATTACAATGGCATGTATAGAAAATACTAGGATGTAAAAGATGCAAAACTAAATTTAGATTGGTGACAGAAGCTCAAGCTAGCTGACGCCTACATAATGATTAAGCACTATATGTCTCAAAATCTAGAAGAAAAGGTTTTAAATACTTTTCTCTAAAATATAACCAATGAAAAGCATAGTTATATGCTTTGAATATTATACATTATTTTATGTATTCAAGGATCACATAATACCTCATCAATAACTATAACTTTTTATAATTTATGTATAGGCACATTAGTTTAATATAAAATATAAGTTAAATAGAAAACTTTCTTTCTTTCTTTCTTTCTTTCTTTTTTTCTTCTTTCCTTTTTTATGTGCTTGTCGTGAGCATGTGCATGTGTGCACAGATGCACATGAATATAAAGGCTTGAAATTAGCTTTAGGCATCTTGCTGGCGTGCTCCTTGGCTCAGGTAGCAGGGTCTCACAAAGCCAGAACTTGACTATAGTCTTGATCAGAGGATTCCTGTCTCCTGTCTCCCAGGTGTCAGGATTATAGGTAATAACCATGCTCATCTTGCTTTGAAGTGGGCTTAGAGAATCCAAAAACCTGTCTTCATGCTTATAAGCTCTAAGCAAGCAAAGTACCATCTCCCCAAACCCAGAAATTTAGGCCTTTAATGATCTAGTTACTTTTGTCTACTTGACATTTTATTAGCACATATACATTAAAGTTAAATACCATATGGTATAAAATATTGTGTACTTATATTTCCTAAATTAAACTTAATAAATAAAGTCCTTCTGTTGTCACAGAAGGCCTCTTATCTTAGTCTCTTTATGTGGATAACCACTTCCCTAAAAGTTGTAATATATATATATATATATATATATATATATATATATATATATATATAAAATTTATATTATTATATATTTTACTTATATATTATATAATATATATTTATATATTATATAATATATAAATATATATTATATAATATATATTTAATATATAATATATAATATAATATATTTATATATTATATAATATATTTATATAATATATTTATATATTATATATATTTATATTATATATATTTATAATATATATACAATATATATATATTCAGGTTTTATCAGCATTTGTTCAAATGAGGGTGATGACTTCATGCCCAGAGCTGTTGCCTGTTGTCATTTATACTAAAGACCATATTACAGTGGCATGTATAGAAAATACTAGGATGTAAAGGATGCAAAGGATATGTGTATATGTTATATATATAACATATAGTGTTCTCTCTAGTTTGAGCTTTACATAAATTCAATGTGCTCCAGTTAGGCATCTATGATAATGTAAGTTCTTGCTCTTGAGAACCATGTTGTTATAGCTTCTCTATACTTCACTAATTTTTCACTGCTGGGGAGTTCTCTCCTGCATGGGTGGAAACTGAAACATAATTTATTATCTTATTTTGCTAATCTGATGTTCATGACATTTGAGTCATCAGGCATTATGTGGCTATTTTTGTACATGATTCCTGGCTGCAAAGCTTTGTAGGGTATAAATCCTGGCATAAAAGACTGTGTATATATATGTTCAGTTTTTAAGTTTGATAGAAAGATGACAAGTCCTTTCTCAGAGTAACTAAAATGCTACACTCCCACCAGTATACAGGAGTGATGCATTGCCCCCTCATCATGTCCCCCAAACCTACTTTGGATTGGTGCCCTGTGCCTGCATCTGGAATGGAGCTTCATAGTGATTTCATTTTAGAGGCCCTTTGTTTCTTCTTGTTGTTCTTGTTGATATTGCTGTTGTTTGGGCTTTATCTATTTATTTTTGAAACAGCTTCTCTCTCACTCTCTCCTAGGCTGACCTAGTGCTAGAGTAAGAAAAGAACAATAGAAAACAAAACAAAACGAAACAAAACAGAGAGTATAGAATATATGAACTGGCCTGGGAGGAGACATAACATTCCAGTTGGGCTAGTTTAATCACTTTATCTAAGGAACTCACATAGGAAGTTTGGCTTACCTTAAATAATGCTAAAGAGATGGGTATAATAATTAGTTCTTTAATAAATAGATGCAGTGTTTTCATTCCTAAAATCTTCCCTTACTGTAGAAGCTTACAGACTCATGGTCCTATAGGGTCTAAGTCTGTCTGTATTGCTGAATTATTCAGAAAACCATAACTTTCTTTTCTTTTTTCTGTTTAATAAGCATACTTTCCTTAACACCTTGGGCTTCCCTGTCCCAACAGTTTGTGCTTCCTTACTTTTTCTTTAAAGCAGTGGTTCTCAACTTTCTTACTGCTAGGACCCTTTAATACAGTTCCTCATGTTGTAGTAACACAACCATAAAATTATTTTGTTATCATTTCATAACTTTTTTAGTTTTTCCACTGTTACAGATCATAATGTAAATATCTTATGTGCATGATATATAATATGCCACTCTCAAGAAGACGACAATCCACAGGTTGATAACCACTGCTCTAAAGCCTCCTTCCCTGTGCCATGGAGCTACTTTTAAACCTAACTTGGCTTCTTTTCACTTTCTCCTCCATTCTTCTCCTCCGGGATGCTGCACGTGTTTACAAATTTCTGCCTTGTGGTTTTTCTTTTACACCTTCCCCCCACCTTGTCCTGCCAAAATGTCCTTTGATTCTATTTGAGTCTACTCTAAATGATCTTATTAATGAGACTAAAAACTCCAGTGGGGACTCCAGCTTCTCCTGTATCCCTGGATATTGCAGAATATCTCTAGCTAGTCTCAAATTTGTAGAAATTTTCTTTCCCAGACTCCTGTGCATGTTCAGATATGAGTCTCAAGACTGGACACAAATTCTTTGTGTTCTGCCAATTATGAACAGTTCAAATGTTTGTGAGAAGTTGTGCTTATTTTCTCATTTGCAGTTTCCCCCTGTTGGTTAGCTTTCTAATTTCAGTTCTATATCCACAGAATTCTGAAGTGATGCAGTTATATATTACAAGTTTGTTAGGAGGTTCAAATCCTTCTCTCAGTTTTTTGCTTATCTTTAATCCACTATTCATGGTGTTTTGATGAGAAGTTTTAAAAACATTAGGGATTCATCTTGTATAAGAAAGTAGTGTGTCCAGGAGAATTGAAACAATGCTCACAAAACTGTTTCCTGAGATGCATGAAGTCACTATTGCTTTGTTCATTGTTTCTCTGAGAACTTGATACTGGAAGATTCTACTGTTTGTTAGAGAAATTTAGGTTAGGTTTCTCATCATAATGCACCTTACAATATTATACTGGCCAGTGATACCAGGGGAATGTTTGGGATGCCTTTTCTTTATAAAATCCCTCAAGATTGTTCATGATTTTTTCAAGCATATTTTTTTACTTGTCCTAAATATAGGAAACCACGAAATGTAGAACCTTGTAAGCAAGAACAAATTTCTCCTCCAAAAATGTTGGAAGTAATAAATAGAAACAAGTGTAGTGTGTATTTAAATGCCGAAGAATATTTCATTTTTCTCAGGATGAATTTATAGACTTTGGATATTAGATGTCTGGTTTGTGGTGACCTACTTAAAGAAAATCTTTGGGTCCTCTGGAAGACACTGCTTACCTAAAGACAGGCTCAGTGGGTCAGTCTCACCTCTTAGACCATGGCTTTCAGTATCACTGATCTTGCTTGTAGATGTTGTTGTTAATGTTTTGTTGTTGTTGTTTTCCTGTTCCAGTATTCTCTGATCTATTGTTATTTTATTTCTATAAAGAGCATCATTTAGTATCTGTTTAAAGGTGCTTAAAATCACAGCTACTTGAGAGACTGATTCAGGACGACTAAAAGTTTCTGGCTAGCTTGAAACAAAAGAAGGAAGTAAAAAAGTAAAAGTGGAGGAATAAATAAATTGAAGGAAGAAGCAGAATGAAAGCGGAGGTATTAGAGCCTATTCCCATCTCCCTGCTTCTCATTAGAGCTATACACTCAAACATCGCTTTTAACACCATGCCTTTAGTTCCTTACCTAAAAGTCCTGCCTTCAGGTTACATGTAGCTATGCCATTGAACCAACATTTATCTTATCAATGGGCATATTTCTGTCCCCAATTTGCCAGCTTCTTCAATCTTCCCTTCCATGAAAGGTCCCCATTTTTCTCCTATTCAACTAAGTGTATTACTTATCTATTACATTTGACTATTTTTATCCCTCTTTTTAACTTATGTCTTCTCCTCTATTATTGGTTCATATCAAAGCTTCATAGAACAATTCAGGGCCTTTAACTTACGTCTACTTTTACACAAACGTAGTTCATTCATCACTGTGGCTTTGCCCAACATTGATACAGTAATAATTATTAATATCTTATTTTAGCTGAGGTATTTTCATTAGATTAAGCAGGCAACCTCTGAGGTTATCTACTATATCTCTCTATGGATGTTCCAAAATCATATTAAATTTACAACTCACAAAGCTTCTCTTATCATTGTTAGATACTCTTCCCTTTTCATTTTATCTCTTTTACAAGTTCCATTATCTCTTACCTGATCAAATAAGAACTCTAAAATACATGTTCTTTCATTAACTCTCCTTTTTCCTCAAAATTTTATTTATCAGTAACACATCATTGTGCCAACAAAATGTGTCTTAACTCACTGTTATCTTTAGGAATTACTTCCATGGACACATACCTTCAGAAATAATCATTCAACACCAGAACTCCTTCTATAGATTCTTAATACATTTTTCACATTTTCAGAATTGTGGCCCAATGTCTTCCTAATGATTAGAATGATTTGTTTTCCTATTTATGTACAAATCATTTGATGTCCTATATTCCCTCCTTTCAATAGCTTCCTAGTAATTTTGAGGAAATCCAAATCTCTGTTGCTTTGTATCCTAACTCTTGAATGACCTCATTCATTTCTCTTATTAGTCTCTCTGTCTCTTCTCAAGTCTTTATTACTGCAAAGCAATTTTATTTTCTAGATTATCTTTTTCTGAACTCAAGTACCACTACCTCACAATTTCAGATCCTTATGTGACTGGTCTCTTTTGTTTCATCTGAGCTCCTAAGCAGCTGATCTCATGCAGTTTGCTTAACCTGTGACTTTTCTATCACCCTACAGTCCCATGTCTGTTGTATCATTTTTCACTGGCTTAGAATTATTTCTTTTTCTTTTTCTTTCTTTCTTTGGAATAGAGCAGAGTTTATTCAGGGCATGGGAAGTGGAATTGAGAGGGTAGTAAAGGCAGAGAAAGGCAGAGAGAGGAAGAGGGAGAGAGAGAGAAACAGAGAGAGAGGAAAGAGAGAGAAGAGGAGAAAAGAGAAGAGAAGAGAAGAGAAGAGAAGAGAAGAGAAGAGAAGAGAAGAGAAGAGAAGAGAAGAGAAGAGAAGAAAAGAGGCAAGCCATAAGCACATGGAGAGAAAGGGGGAAGCGAATGGGGAGAGTGCAGAAACAGAAAGGCAAGAGCAAGAGTGGAGTTATTTCTATACCTATCTCTTATGTATTTTTCCTAGTAAATACACAATAAGTATTTGTGGAAAGAAGGGTGATGACATAGATGAATGGAATGAAAAAAATGATGGCTCTCTGGTGATTCAGATTTAAATAGCAGGGTGAACTGATTCTTAAAGTTACAATGTGATTTTCCTGAAAAAGTTTTCTTTGTCCACACTTAATAATATGACAGGCATTCTATAAGAATTGATCTCATTTGTTTTATAGGAAGATAGACTATTTTCAATAGGGTTAAATTTCCATGAACTAACATGTTAATGGAATAATTGAGATATCATATAAGACAGTAGTTTTCTTACAAGAAAATCAACATGTCAAGTGAAAGAAAGAATTGATTATTTGACCATGATCTTTACAATTGTAGTGAGCCTGATGGACCTTGTATAGTTATTTTCTGTACAAAGTAAGATATCCTGAAAAATGCAACTTAAAAGAGAAAGGGTTTGCTTAGCTCATAATTCTAGGTTGTTATCATTGCTGCTAAGTTAAGGTGTCATGAACTTGAAACAGCAAGTCACATTATATGCACAGTCAAGAGCAGAGAGCCCTGAATTAGTGTCTACATTCTAGTGATTAGTTCTTTCTACTCTTGTACAACCCAGAGTTCTCTGACCAAAAGTGTTTGGTCCTCGTTCTTTAATAAGTATAACAAAGACACTATACCAGAGACCATGTCACAGACCAAACCAGTCTAGGCAGTCCCTCATTGAGACTTTACCAGGTGAGTCTAGATGGTATCACTTTGAAAATTAAAAATTTCCACCACATATTTGCTATTATTAACATTCTGGGTCACAGTTATTCTTCAGGCAGGAGAGCAATATATCCATAGAAAAGTTAAGTGTCTTCTGAAGCAGTCTTTCTCTATATTTTGCCTTAGACTCTTTTGCTATAGCCCTCATTCTCTGACTTTGTTGGTAGTCATCTTCCTGACATCTAGCTCTTATTTCAGCCACTTAAATTTGTGTATAGTATTTTTAACTTTTTAAAAAAATTCCAGTTCCTTAAACAAAAAAGTGAATATCAAAGTAATAAAGCATGATGATTTGATAAGAGAAAATTCAAGTGTTTATGAGTTTTTAGAGTTAATTTTGGACTACATCTAAAGCAAGTCTCCAAATACATATAGTTTTAAGCAAGTTTACAGTATGGTAAAATATATCAAAATACTGCATGAAAGACCAAATTTAATTTAGATTTTTATGAAGCACAGTGTTGTTCCCCCTGAATAAAATTCAGAATGGTTTTATAAGCCAGGAAACTAGTCTTGTATTTATAAGAAAACATCACATTGGTAAACCACCATGCAGAAAACATGGAAACATATTACCAAGAACTACCATGTATAATGTGCACTCGTAGGAAGATGATGTTGATGTAAAATGTAAACAACCTATGATTGGGGCAAATCAGACATAAAAGGTGCCCGAGACAGGTAAATACCTGGGCTCCTTAGGTGCTGGAGAACTCTAACTCTGTGGCTTATGATATCATGGCTTTTCAGTTTCCATAAAACCACCACTAGATTTTTAGTAGCTTAAGGTATATTGTATATTCATCTTTATTAATATAATAATGTGACAAAAGTATTTGGGGAAGCACACAACACTCATTTTTGTAAATACTAAACACACACACACATATATTATATACATATTATATATATACAAATTTTTTAAAAAGCTGCTTTGCCTTTTTGGAAATGAATATAGATGGTAATTATTTAGACTTTTTGGATAAAGCTCTTTGAACTCCTATTACATTCTGAGAACTATATTTGGCAGACATCCTTAATTCCCTGAATGTCTTTCTTTTAAAATATTGAAAATATGTTTACCTCTTACATATCTTTTAGGAATTGATGATAAAAACATAGTACCTTGTATATATAAGCAGAAAAGCATGATGCTATCTTTTTAATAGGCTTGTAGCTTTTGACAAAAAAATGCCCTATCAAATTTTTTTTTCCTTTTAATGAGAAGGCTTTACAATAGGGTTTCAACTCCCAATCTATCAATACAAATTTGAAGAGCTTTCACTTCTGATAATCTCACAGATAATGTCCCAGATCAGGAGAAAAGCACAGCAGACAGTACTTCTAGGTCCCTACACTCCTTTGAATGTGTAAGCATTATATGAGATGAAGCAATGACCAACAACCACAATTAAACTGCTACTAAGACTGACCTCAGGGGGCAAAAAGCAATATGGCTGGCTGGTCCTCAGAGTGCCAAAAAGGCAAACACATTGAAAAGGTAAGTAGCAATTTAAAGACAATATCTGGCCCATTTGTGGAAATTTTCTCACGTCTTATAATGCCCATGCTTATCACTGAAATGAAGGCAGATTTTGTTTCTGACCTGAAGAAGAGACTTGTTATTTTGATCAAGAAGGTATAATTAGATTGAAATTATTAAGTAATAAATAACACTGAAATTTACTTGGCGGAGGGCATTGCTAGCTACAGCCAGGTGTTTCTACCTTCTGGATTTTATCCCATATGCAAATCCTTCCTAGAGATCATCATCATCGTCATCATCATCATCATCAAATAGATACTGGTATGAAGAAATTTATGCAACTATGACCCTTAACTTCTCGGGTCTGTCTGATCATTAAAAACTTAACAGTTCCAGAAACAGCACTAATTATAGTATGGCTATATATTAATCCCAGTGTAGAAATCATAATTATTTACATAGCCTGGTGCTTGCATAGATTTTTGAAGGTCTATTTTATTTAAAATGAACATTATAAATATCTACTATTGTAAATTAGGCTGTGACTAAGTGATTTTATTTTGATGTATTTGTATTACTTAAAATAGATAATTTAATCAACAGAGATATTTATAACAATATATTTTAAACAGCAATTGATAAAGAGATTACCATACTTTCATAAACAATTGCTGTGTAATTGACTTTACCCTGTTACTTCTTTGCATAGGATACTGCATGCATGTCCTCCTTAGGACAGGCTAAGCACATGTTTTGGCCCTGCAAATCTGATTGTGTAGTTTTCAACAAACCTTAAAATCCATGCAAGTTTCTGACAGATTTTGGAATTTGACTTCTGAAAGAAAACATTGAGGTGTATGGATGAAAAAGCCCTTCCAGCAGTAAAGACCTATACAGCTTCTCTCCAACAAATTCTTTTCCCCAATCCCAGGTTTATGCTATTTCACTTTTCCTACCTGTCCAAGGCAAAGGATTGATCTATTTTTAATGAGCTCTGTAAACCTTTACAGAGTACCCTCAGTAGAGTCACTGGTCCTTCTTGACGTTGACCACCCATTCCTTGAAGTACTGCTACAAGAACATAGTGGAACAGATGTAGTGTAGTACATAGTTTTCTAAGCAAGTTGCTCGATGCTCTGAGGAGAGGAACTGAAGGCTTCTCTTTTCAGCATATTTCTCTGGTGCAAAGAGAAGTGCCTCTGATACAGGAAACCCTCAGTAAATATTTAAATAAGTGAATATATTAAAAGGAAATGGAAGAAAACAACAAAGAACAGCAGGCTGTTTCTGCCAATGCTTTTTGTGGCTTGGGAGGAATTAGAAATACACAAAAAATTTCACTTGGTAGGATTTATGTTACTCCTTTGCTGACTTCATGATTATTTTGCATTCTCTGCACGATTCTGAAAAATATAGGTTCTTGCCAGGTATTCTGGTTTTGTGACTTAAGTAACAACTGTCTGAGAGTCCCAAGTCATTAATACCCATTGTATATGTCTATATACTGTATCATAAAATCTAATGGAACCCCAAATAACTGATCACAAAAAACAGCTGAGTTTTAAATACTGAAAGTATAACATTGGGCTAAGTGCTTTAATTATTTTTTTTTCTTGAAACAGATGATTTTATTATATCTGACACTATTAAGAAAAATGAATTCTTCGGGGAAACTAAAATCTGAAAAGCCTGCACGTTTTAAGTGCTTTCTCTTTGGGTGAAGATTTATTTTATTTTAATGTGTGACCACTTAGTGAGTGAGAAGGTTGTAAAAGACTTTGGTGTGCACATTAAAATTTTACAAGCTCTATGTTCTTAATATTTTACAATGTATATTATACATTTCCTGAAAGACTAGAAGACCTCTTCAGATGGAAATAATTGTATTGGAACTTGCCATCTATGTGTACCTACTAAGTGATATGTACTCAAAAGCCTGTCTCATGTATATGACCAGAACATAAAGCTTTGTAAGATAGTATATTATACTTTCATGTTGAATGTTTTTCATCTTAAATAGACATGCTATAGTTTGAATAGATCTTCTACACAATATCTGCTTGAATCCTCTCATTAACATTGTTTAAGAAGGTACACTTACATGCATACATCTGATCTGTACGTTTGCCTACTTATGACAACACTTGATTAAACATATATTTGACAATGAGGAATAGCTTTTGAGATTGGAGCTAGAGTCTACATCAACTCCGCCCTGCAAATCCCTGATCATTTCTAAAACAGATATTACTTAGATTGACTGGGTCACGGTGGCTTTAATGAACAAGCTTCCTGATTTCTGTTCTAAATTTCTTTGGTTCTATAATGCCACGTTCATTTCCTATTGTAATCTTGCTTTTTTAAGGCATTGTGGTTGTGGAGGGTTTCTCTGAGGGATACAATTGCCATAGGACATATGCATGCTGTTAAGTCAGATTTTGTGTTTATAATAATTGCATATTTTTCTATTGCTACTTTTGCTAGTAGGCCCAGGGCAAAAGACAGCTGGTAGTAGCAATTTGACACATTTTACATATACCAAATATAATACATTTTTCAATAACTTTTCTTGTGTTCATGATGTATATCATTTTTGTCTGTGTTACTTGAACAAATAAAATTCTTAGAGGCATACTCTCCCAATTTTTTTTGTAATACTTTTAAATTTGCAGACAATGCACATTTTGCATAACTGTTTTTTCCTTATCCAAAGTAATTAGTATTATCAGTTACTTAACTATGGAATAGAATAAGTTTTGAATGATAAGTTTTATTTGTAGAAAACATGATTGACTAAAAATAATGTGCAATAAATTGCATGAATATTGTTAATAGCATATTTCAATAGAACATTAAATTCTAAGAAAAAAATGATATTTTATAGAAACTGGTTTTGGAGTAAAAGCTTGGTTTATATACTATTTTGACAGCAACAGCTGGATAACCCAATTAATTCTAATTCTTTAAGACCTAATACTCTGATTTTAGTATTCATGAAAAAAAACTACCTCAAAACACTGGTACATATGAAAAGATAATTAAAGTTTTATTTTTTAACTAAAGCCAGAATATGTGTGTTGACATGATTGTGTAATCAGTGTCCTACCCATCACAAATGAAGATTCTTGTTAACAATTACACTGGGAGAAAAGAATAATCAATATTTAGTCAAATGCTGCAGTTTCAGGGTTTATAATCTATTAAATGGAGTAACTCAAAAATAAGTTAGAAAGAGAGAGAAGGGGAGGTTTCTCACTGGTATTATTATAAACACATTGCCATGTTCTTTGCGTGTCATTACTGATTGTGTATGTGTGTGTGTATGTGTGTGTTGGTGTGTGTGGTATGTATGTATGTATGTATGTATGTATGTATATTTCTTTAAGACAGTACACTTGCATGTGCATATTTGATCTTTATAAAAGCCTGCTAAGGGTATTTACAGGACAAATTGCCTTGTATGTCTGAATAGACTAACTAGGGGAGATCCAACTAGCTGGATCCTGCACAAAACAGGCAATTCTGTCTCTCCAGAAGCTGGGCTATACCCTTCTCATGCTCCTGAGGTCAGAACGCCAATCTTGTAGACTGAATTGTGATGCTTATGCTAGTAGCACATGGGATGACTGGCCTTAGGCATACAACTCAACACACAATATTTTTATATACTCACCTTTTGTACAAATAAAACATTTCATCCAGTATTTCTTCGGGAGTTATACCACCTGTTTCTCCCATTCTGAGGCTTCCAGAGTAAAACTAAACCCTGCTACCAGCACATAATATTTTCAGCATTTAGCCTGTCTTGGGACTTCTCTGCCTCTGTGGTTATTGTCTCATGTGCCTGTTACCCTAATGAATCCTTTATCATCTATCTCTACTTACTCTATTGGTTTTGTATCTCAAGAGAACTGTAACTGTGGCAAACCTTCTACACTTCAAAGAGTTTGTATAAAACTGTTATGTAAGTGATCACATTAATAATTATGTATGCTTGATGAAATTATAGCATATGAGGATACATCAGATTTCATAGTGAGAGATTTCTTACTAGAGTGAGTTCAGGCCAAACCTCTCCCTGTCTCCCAGATGTGATGATATCATGGCTCAGTATGAACAATGCAGCAGTCCCTTATCTTGAATGACCCAGCTCTAGAACAGTGATTCTTGAACTGTGAGATATGACCCCACTGGGGGAGGGATTGAACTATCCTTTCATAGGAGTTGCATATCAGATATTTACATTATGATTAATAATAATAGCACAAATTACAGTTATGAAGTACCATTGGAATCAATTATATGGCTGGGGGTCACCACATAAGGAACTGTAATTTGAAAGGTTGAGAACCACTGTTCTAGAACCATAAGATGAGTAAGCAATTGGTATTTATAATGTTTCTGTGCAGACCACCCAATAATGTTCTGTTCTAATGTCACAAAATCTAAAAAATATGGAAAGAATGTATTTGTTAAAATAATAGCATTCAGTTGAATTCACTTAAGAAATGTTTGTGTGCTTCGATGTGCATCTGTATCATAAAGAACCTTTATTGTTTAGAGTATTTAGAAAATTTATTAGGGAAAATTCATGACAATTATAAAAATTTATAGATAATATAATTATTCATTCATCAGTTTTGTTGGGTTCATTGATCGGGTCAAAATGTCAGATCTTGTGGTCCCCAGTGAAATACGTACATCTTTCTAGAAGGCCCCAGTAAGTAATGATTTTGAAAACCTACAAAACATGACTGTGATGCATGGATCTTTATGAAGCAGAGAGTAAAACCAAGGAGCTGACTCTATGCACAGTGGGCTCCCAAACAAATATAAAGGCATAAGGCAGGATGAGTAAAATACAAGTGGAGTAGTATTGTGTTTGTAACCTCATTCTTTCTCCAATAGCATGGGATGCTGAGATAGAATCCCTAGAGGCCCAAGAGCCAGGAAGTCTGCTGTATGAGGTTCCAAAAAACCAAAATACTCTACTTCAAATAAGACCTGTCTCAAATAAGCTCAAAAGTGAAGAGCAATAGCTGATGTCAACCCCGAGATCTACATGTATATGACATACACCTACACTTGAAGAAATTCCACCCACATACATCCAGCTTTGTTATGTCCTTCTGTCTTTGTCTCTGTCTCCATGTCTATCTCTCTACCCTTTGCCTCTTTCTCTCCTTCTCTGTCACTGTCTTTCTATCTGTCTCTCTATCTCTATCTCTCTCTTGCACACAGAAATAAAAACAAAACAAACACTAATATGAAACTGCCTTGTATGGATTTATATGAGTGGTATGTGCGTAAAGAAATGAGGAGTAATGAATTCTACAGAAAAAACGACAAATATGTTTTTATTTAATTTAGTAATTAATTATATTATTCAGTTCTAAAACTCAAATCATTGCCTTTTGATCTTTTTGTATTTATTCCCTTGAAAATTAAAACATACCCTATTTAAACTTTGTTTCAGATATTTTATTTATATTTTGTCTTGAGGAAAAAAGTCACAAGTAGAGTTTCAGCTTTCTTAGCAAAGAACACATTTTAATGATTCTGCAAACTGAATTCCATCTTCCTGAAATTCCTGTTGGCAGTATATGTCCTGTGATTGTGTTTGAGATAGGGTCTTTTGGTTGCTGTTTCAGATTATTGACCTTATATCATAATCTGATAAAACTAGTGATTTTATATGAAAGTAAAAAAATGACACATCAGAGTTTTCTAAGTATCCCCCTGCTTCTCTCTCTCAACCTCATTTTGTTTAAAGAGAAAAAATGCTAGGAAATGGGGGATAGGGTTAGAGACGTTACTTTTCCTATGTAAGGAAGGAAAATTTTGCCAGACACATCCCTATTGTGGTGACTACTATTGACTGTCAACCAGACAAGGTCTAGACTCATTAAAGATATAGGCTTCTGGGTACACCTCTGAAGGCGTACCTATATTAGCTTAGCTGTTGGATTTTTCTGTGAGGAATTACATAGAATAGATCAATTATAGTGGTAACGTCCACCTTAGCTATGGGAGGTAGTATTTCAAGAGTGGAGGTCCTGGATTGAATAAAAAGAAATATGAAGCTTAATACTAGCATTCATGGCTTTTTGCTGCCTGACTGCAGATGCAGTGTGACCAGCTGGCCTACACCAGGTATATCTTTACTGCCTGGTACCATGGCTTCCTCAGCAAGATTAACTATAACCATAAACTAAAAATCAATATAAACCCTTCTTTCCCTAAGTTGTTTTGGTCAGGGCACTTTAACATGAAGGGTATCGCTCTTACCAAATTCTAGTCTTGACCTTCCAGCCTACTGATAGAACAGGGAACCTGAGCCCTGCTGTCAGAGTCTCAGTATGAGCATATCCAAATGTCAGACAGTGCATAAAAAAATGTATGGCTCAAAATCAAGGGAAAATTACAATCTAAAGAATGTCATTACTGGTTGGCAGAAATCAAGTGTTACTTTAAAGACATATTCTATATTACATCATGATGATAATCTTGGACTGAATTATAAAAAGGCAGCTGAGTTCTGGTAACCAAACAGTTGTTATATTTTACACATGGAATGAGGGAGCAGGTGTGTGTAGAACTTTGAATTATCTCTATTCTACAAAAGCCTTGAGTCCTGAATAATGAAATGGGGGAGACTAAACTTTATTAGAATGGTTGGAAGGAAGTAGAGATGGCTGTGGTAGTTTGTCTTTCCAGGAAGATCTGTTCAATGACTTGGAAGAGTGGGCTATGGTCTAAAACGTCTTTTGGTTCTCTTCGAAGAGAGTACTAGCTGTACCAAATGTAGATTGATACTTAAAACTTCTATTGATGAAACAAAATACCCTAATGTCAAGCTGAAAACTTCTGGACATATTTTAAAGGAAGAATAAAGAAAGTCTGTTTACATTTTCCTCTAATTTTGGGGAAGGTATGAGGTTATCCCATAAAGAAAACTTGCAGCTCAACCACATCCTGCCCTTGTTATAGCCAAGGTGTAAAAGCACATGTGCTCCACCCCTTTGGCATGTGCACCTCCATCTCACTCTGTCACACATGCGGACTAATTGTGAAAATAATGTTCTTACCTCCCAGTCTTTTAAGACTCTGAGGAATAAAAATTTATTTCCATAAGAACAACATGAGAATAAGTAAGTTTTTCCTCGTAGGACCCAGCTTTATTTGTGGTTGTAGTTATTAGCTTCCCTAAACTCCCTTTCTTCAGAGAAAAGTTGACAGCAATTCCAGGTAATGAATATTCTATGAGATGGCCATTTGAGATGAACTCCATGCATCAGTTTCTAAAATAAAAATAATAATAATTGCTTTTGCTTGTTGCCATAAATTTAAATAATGTTTCAGCATCATTTTCTTACTCAAGGTGACATTAGTGATAAACCTGGGTTGGGTGCTCTGTAAATATTAATAACATATCAAAATGTATGATTTGTCAGTCAATATCGCCACAAAATTGGCCTGAAAATGGAATGCCTAAATACACTCAATACGTGCCCAGGTTGATTAAAAGAATGAGGAAAATTATTAATATACAATTGCTTTTTAAATGTCTTTGCATTATGTGCTTGAATGACCATTGCTGGTATTACAGCATCACATTTTAATGTCATTAACTGTGCCTTATTTTCAAAGACCAGTTTTAAGAAAATGCAATCCAGCCATGTTTAAATTTGTATAACTAACACACATTACATTTATAAGCAGGAGATGAGACATGTTAAAATAATAATGGCTCTGGAAAGTTTGCTTTTAAAGTAAAAAGTGAAAAATTATAAAATAGAATTTTATATGCACGAAATGTAACACTCCATTCCAAGCACATAGATATGCTAGACAAAATATGCTTAGAATAAGTAAATATCTCTGTGCAGCAAGCTTGCTGAGAAACAGAGTGAAGATGCAAATTGAAGTATCTGTGCAGAGTGAAGATGGCATATAGATGACCTGGTCCATTCAGCAAGGATGACCAAGTTGTTCCCATGCTTTATGGACAACAGCAGACCAGTTTCTTAGTATAGAGAGGATCAAGAACCACATACCTTTGCAGTGAACTGTGATGATTACAATGATGTCCATCTAAGGAACCGATTTTAGCCAGATTGTTTTTACCATGTAGGTGAATATGGAAATGACAGTAGAACTCTCACCAGCTATAATATAATCACATATAAGAACAGGATAAGTCACATCAAAGATTAGAAGGAAATAGCTGTTTACAATTATCAAAATCATTACTTGTGAATGTTATTTCTACTGTAAGAAAAAGTAATGGAGTGTGCTATAAAACATAGAAACTAAAGAGGGAAAAATATAAAAGTGATTTCAGAATTAATGAATGAAATGAAAAGTGAAATTTGTTGGGAAATTGATAAATTATACTGTTCACCAGCAAAATAGTTGTATATTTTGATAATAATAGGATAAATTTTACCAAATCATAAACTTTTGTGTGTGTGTATATATATATAGGGTTTATACCTATGTGTTATATATAGGTAAATATATATTTCATGTATGTATGTTCATGTAGAGACACATATGCAGATGTTGAGTGTCTGGCACAATTACTGTCTAAGTTATTTATCCAGACAGAATCTCTTGAGCCGACAGTTCATGGAGTATAGCAGGCTCTTCCTAGGGCATCCCTTCCCTGTTTCTGTTTCCAAAATACTGAAAATAGGCAGGCTCCCATGTTGTCTTGGTTTTTATGAAAGCTCTGTAATGAAATTCCAGTCCCCTCTGTTCCTAGACCCTTCTCTATTGTAAGACAGAAAAATGTTTTATGAAATAATGAATAGGTGATGAGAAGAGGGCCATTAAAATAGAACAGAGTGAGAGATCTTAGTTCTTTAGTTTGAGAGAAAGATATAATGCTAATTACATTTAGAAAACATTTATAATGTAAAACATATAAAGCAATGAGAAGACAGATGGCCTTTGAAGCAATAGAGAAAACAGCTAATTCTTGAAAAATGTTAAAATGTTATGAATCAAGAAATCAAAGAGGAGGACGCATCGATTATCATTCTCTGCTATCATTAACCATTGTACAAACACAAAGATGAAAACACTGAACAAAAATGAACAGAAAACACAGTTCCAAGTTGATTAAAAACAAAATGAAAAATCTTAGTAGTTCATTAATTCTGTTACTATTGAACAACCATGCTGATCCTGGGTTAGTTTATCAGGCTTTGTGTAAGAGTCAGGCAGTCAGGTTCCTCAGATCACTTGAGGTTTTGGTTTCCTCTGGGATAGTTGTTTAACTTCTACTTAGCTAATGGAATTTGGCTAGTAGAAGCTATGTCAAGTCTCTCCATCCAAATGTATATAAAATGATATTGGCCATATTCTCAGATAGCAAATCACCAGGGCCCTGAAAAAAGCAAAAGAACTGGTAGTGTGTTCAACAGAGCTTTGACTAAGAGAACCATAAGCAGTGTATATATAACTAACTTTTAAAGAACTGGGTCACAAGCAATGGGGACAGTACCAGACAGTTTGAAAGTCTAAATTCATCCATGATACTGATTGCCTTACTTAGGATTACTATTGCTATTATTAAACACCATGATCAGAGCAACTTGAAGAGAAAAAGTTTTATTTGGCTTACACTTATGTATCACTATTCATAGTCAGAGAAAGTCAGGGCAGGAACTCAAACACGGCAGGACGCTGGATTTAGGAGCTGATTCAGAGGCTGTGGAGGGGTGCTGCTTACTAACATTCTCAGCCTGCTTTCTTATAGAATCCAGCCCAGGGGTGGCCCCCACACAATGGGTTGGGCCCTCCCTCATCTATAAGTAATTAAGAAAATGTCCAGCAGGCATGCCCACTGCCCAAACTCACAAAAGCATTTTCTCTGTTGAGGTTCCCTTTTCTCAGATGACATTAGCTTGTGTCAACTTGACAAAACTAGACAGTACTCACCTAACAATCTAGGCTTGTGTAATAGCAACTAATATTAACCTTATTTGAGCCACAGTTGTTTTGTGGTATGTCTTTATGCCATTTACCCTGAATCCCTGTAACACACATTACAAACTCACCCTGCAGTATCTATTACAAGTTAAGAGTTTACAGACTATAAAAAGAAAAGTAAGATAATGAAGGCAGGGTGTAAACAGCTCAGGGGTAGAGTATTTGTTGGGCATCTGAGACCCTAGGTTTGACACCTAGCTTTGAAAAAGAAGAAGATATAAATGGAAAAGCAAGTGACTCTGATGAAGCAAAATACAAATATTATGAACAGTTAAATAACAAAACAGCAATCAACATTGAAGACATGGAAAGAGGAACAGGAGACGACTGATCACATTGCATCCACAGTCAGTCAGGAAGCAGAGAGTGAACAAGGATGGAGACAGGCCTCCATTATGATGCACAACCTCCTAATAGTTTTAAACCTTTCAAGACAGTGCCATCAGCTAGTGTCTGCTAGTTCAAATCTATGAGCCCATGGAGGACATTTCAGATTCAAACTGCAATTCCCCTTAATAATAGGAATTACAAATGAATACAAAGGTGATGATATTTTCATGCTCATATTCAATCCATACATATCTAACAAAACCAAGGTTTTAGGACATAAACTGATCATTTAATCTACTGTATTTAGAATTTTAAATGTTTCCTCTACATTGGCGAGCAGTTTTATATTATCTAGGATCATTTCAAACATACATATTTCATGCTGCAATAATTTAGACATTTAGATAAGTGTGTTCTTTTTGGATGGTTTCTAAAATTATAACATAAAATTTGAAAATAATTTAAATGCACTTTAGACCTGAATGCATACATATGATCCATGGAATATTGTATAGAACATAATAACTTATGCATGTGCACTTAAATAAACAAATGCACACACGTAGAAAGATACCACGATATTAAAAGATTAGATGAAAAACAAATAAGGCAGAAATATAGTAGTTATAGTAAAAGACTGATCACAGACATAAACTACATGTGTTGTCAAGGCTACAAAGATTATTGTAATTTTGCCATGTCTATTTTCTAAAGAGAAAGAAGGGCATGGATCTGACTGTGTGAAAGAGGCAGGCATTATGTCTATTACATTTTTATTATTAAAGACAAGGGATGATGAAGCGTGAGCAACCGCCATACAGGGTGTTAGAAAACATGAGTATTGGTTATGCTATTATTTCCAAGATGTTTTTACCTGTTTATTTCAAAGTACAACAGTGAGCACTTTTTTAAAAAGTTTGAAGGTCATCAGTAAAGAATCACATATTTTATTTAAGAAGCATAAAAACCACTTTGGATAACATCAACATTTAAGTAAGTATAGTCTTATGGTATTTGAAATATATTTGTATGTATGAAATTTACTTTCAAGTACACAAAATGCAACATATTCATATTATTGCTTTTGCCTTCATATCTATAAGAGACCTAACTTTTAACTTATGGACTAGTGTAGCCTATGAGTCTTCCACCCTCCCTCCTTCTCTCTCTCTCTCTTTCTCTCTTTCCATTCTTTCTTTTTACTTCTGATAGACAAAGAATTACAAATTAATTTTCATAGGTTTTACCTTTCCCCAGTGCATATTCTATTGTTTCTTAATTTTTAAAACTACAATCCTTTCTATGATTATTTCATATTATTTCTTTGAAATAAATGATTATTTCTATGAAATAATCATAGAAAGGATTGTAGTTTTCTTGATTTTGTAATATCACAAGATACACTAATCAACTGAAATGATATTAGACATAAGAATCTTCAGGATATGACTTTATAACAGGAAATTTTCAAGTGTTGAGTGGAAACTAGGTAAGGTTTTTACATTCATGAAGTACAGATGCTCCTTAGGAAGACAAAGCCGAAGCCACAGGAGTGATAAGAAGCCCTGGTCAGAGGCCAATGCTCACAAATAACCACTGATCTGATCAAGGGTTTCCCAATGGAGAAGTTAGAAAGAAGACTGAAGGAGCAGAAAGGGTTTGTGGCCCCATGTGGAGAGCAACAATACCAACCAACCAGAGCTCCCCAAGGTCTAAACCACCAGCCTAGAAGCACAAGGGGAGGGACCCATGACTCTGTCTGTACATGAAAGGGAGGATGGCCTTGTCTGGCATAGGTGGGAGAGGAGATTCTTGGTCCCATGAAGGATGAACACTGAGTGTGTCTTGGGGGGGGGGGATTCGAGGGTGGGGAGGTGGGAGTGGGGGTGGTAGGTGGGGGCACATCCTCATAGAAACATGAGGAGGGGGGATGGGATAGGAGGTTCCTGGGTGGTGGGGGGAAGGGGGGTTAGGAGATAAAATCTGAAATGTAAATATAATATCCAATTTTTAAAAAGAAGAAAAAAAAAGAAGAAAGAAGAAGAAACCTGGGGTTGCACTGCAGTTAAAGTGGTGAGTTCTTAAAGCCACAAAGGGTGATGCCCAGAGACCTCAGTAAGAATAAATATAGAGAATTGGAGATACAAGAGGAGAATACTTAAAGGAGGAGCAAATTGCTTATTATTTTAAGAAGGCTCATTGAAGAAATCAAGCAGACAGCAAAGACAGAGAGTAGGTGGTAAAGCAGTAGAGTAAGGCTTGTCTGTGTATTGTCAGGTAAATTATGTAAGGCCTTAAAAGCAACATTGAAGCTGGTAGGTGGGGGCCCTAGATTTTAGATTGGTGTGGTGGTTTGAATATGACCGATTGAAAGTGGTTCTATTAGGAGGTGTGGCCTTATTGGATAAGTACATCACTGTGGGGGTAGGCTTTGAGGGCCTATTATTAAGCTCCACCCAGTAGGAAATAAAGATTCCTCCTAACTGCCTCAGGATGCCAGTTTCTCCTGTCTATATTCAGAGAAGGATGTAGAACTCTCAGTTCCTCTAGAGGCATGCCTGACTGGATGCTGTCATAATCCTACCATGATGATAGAACCTCAAGAATAAATATAGAGAACCTCAGAACCTGTAAGCTAGCCCCAATTAATTGTTGTCCTTTCTAAGAGTTGCCTTGGTCATGGTGTCTCTTCAAAGCAATGAAAACCCTAATTAAGACAGTTGGGAATGAAAATAACCATGTCTATAACTTTCAGTAACTGGATCTCGATTTCTTTTTTCTATTAGTTGGCCTAGTTAGAACTGGCAACTTTGAAAAGTAAGGCTCAGGTATTGCAACTTGGACAGTCAGGAGATCCTAGAAAGTTAGAATTGTAAATCTGTCATCTCCATTTCACCATGGGGTTCGTTTGTTAGTTAGTAAGTTAGTTAGTTAGTTAGTTTGATAGATAGATAGATAGATAGATTGATTGATTGATTGATTGATTTTCCTGGCTACGATCTTTTTTAATGAACAAGAGTTGCATTTTTCAGACCTTTTGCTATATGCTGCAGAAGGTCACATGGCATTGAATTTAACATCTATACCATGAACATGCTCCCTGCTAGCTAACAGAAAGTTCAGGTATCAAGAAAGAAAGATGTTTTTAAAAGATCTCACAGTATTCACATCCATGTGCTCAAGTATGGATTCAAACTCAGATTTGAAGATCTTCAAATTCATGATTGCTGATGGGGACAACCTGCCAAATTGCCAGACTGTCCCTTTCCCCAATAGTTTGAAACCTATTCTGGGAAAAATGAGGCAGCTAAGATAGGTTAGGAGCAATAAGTTATGTCTTCCAGTTCTTCATAGTAGCCACTTGAGAGATACTCTTTTGGGAAATAAAGTCTCAAGATGATAAATTGGAAAATGATGAAGTAAGTACTGTATGGGGAAAGGAAAAAAGATGTCAAAGGAAGAAAGAGAGAAAGAAGGAAGCGAGGGACAATTTGACCAAAGGAAAACTTGGCTGAATATAGACAGAAAGTTATGCTCTGCTCCATTTCTATGTGGCTGCCCCCTGGGACACAGAAGGGACCATTACACAAAGTACTTAGAGTATCCATGAGTGCCAGGTATAGCTCTGTGGTGGTAGGGATCTCACTGAGTTGCTGAGGCAATAGATAAGCTTGAGGCTCATTCAGTTGTGAAATTGGTTAAAGGGGAGAAAACAAATTCCGCTCCTCATCTCATACTCATAAATGCACCCAACACCAGTTATCCCAGTGGACTTAACGATTCGCCTGATAGGCATTAACATTTTTATCATCACTGCCTGTTTGTGATAGTGTTTTCAATATGCTAAATAATTTTGAGGAAGTTATGAAACCATCTCTAAAAGCAAAAGTTTAATGTAAAATTAAACTATGTAAAGGAAAACCAATATTTTAACTAAGACTCTATAGTCTGTATTTTAATGAATAATTATGAACCAGTATATATTTTAAGATTTTGACAATTGCGCCATTGATTAGATATTTATACTGAAAAAAATTACTGAGGTAATTTAGAGCCTATCTTTCTGAAGACCCTCTGGACATAGCAATATTACAGATTTCAGATCCCATGAATTTACATTTGGTCCAAATGACTAAATCCAGGCTAAACTTCAAACTACTTATAGAGAAAGGTTCAATTTCTTTAACACAGAAACTTCTGTATAGGAAGCAGCTGTGTGTAGAGAGAGCACAGAGCATTCAGTTTCATGGTGAGATGGATCTAGTATAGCTTGCATTTCTCTAAGGCTATATCATTGCACTGAATGTAAGTAGGATGCTAATTTGCAGGAAAAAGTTTACATATATAAATATATTTCTATAATGTTATACATACATTCATACATTCATAATATCTACCTATCTATCTATCTATCTATCTATCTATCTATCTATCTATCTATCTATACTAAAGGGAATACATTCAGGAGAAATTTATATGTATATTCATATCTATATATCTATTATGAACATGCATAGATAAACACTATATATATGTATATATATATATATCCATAACATACTAAAGACATTAATTTTCAGAGAAACATATTACACACACACACACACACACACACACACACAGAGTTTCATATACCCTTTATTTAAAAATGCTCTCAAGCTGTCTTGAATGATTTTACTACTCAAAACTTCATGTATTTTCTGCCATACCTCAGAACATGACTTTCTGCAACATGGCCTTTTGCTTATCTCACAGTATGCCTTCAAGAAAAGAACCAGTTATCATTTTGAAGTTTGCTGTGGAAGACCATGAAAATGAAGGAAGTTGTGCTGAATGGCTTTAAAAAAATATATGTAGACATCTTGCTTTCCTGTAGCAACTGGTATTAGAAAATGAACCATGGATCTAAATTTACCTGAAAGGTTTCCAATGAACCTTGTTTATTTCAGACTCCCCTTTGCCTGGAAGAGAGTCCCATTTGAACTATATAATTGCAAACAAAGAGCACTTCTCTATTTTGCACAAAGGAGAGTTATTTAGAGTGACTGAGATTCTTAGGAAGCTACCCAGATTGCTAAGAGTCAATGTCATATCCTAAGGACTGCTCTGTACTCAATGAGGAGGTCTATTTCACATGAGCAGTAGGTGATGACAAATGTCACATTGACTTTTATTTGGACATGTTGTGAAACCTAAGTAGGAGCTGGTTTATCTTGGCTTGAAGAACATTTAGCCAAAACCTCAGCGGGCTCATCCCTGGAGCCTCAAGGTGATTTAAGCAGAGTTTTCTCATCGGAGAAGCCTCTGACTTGAGAACACATGCCAAATGCTACCTTGAATGTGGCACTTATAAATAATTTTAATAATATCGTTTATGTTAAATTTACAAAAGGGTTTATCACATGGGAATCCAGGTAATCAGCTATTCATAATCATAAATTAATTGGGAATTGCTTCCACAAAAGCAGCTGTGTTTGCATATCTAGGACCTCTCCTCCCCTCGGTTCTCTTCTGCTACTGGTGATGTGAGCTATAGAACATAATGTGCCATAAGTGTTCACAGACACAAAGCAAGGCAGTCCCGGGGCTGGAAGGGCTCCAGTTCTTATGAGCTACCCACAGCAAAGCTGCAGTATTAAATATGACAAAGCTCTGCCATCCACAGCAGCCGTGATCACAGAGGGCCCTTTGCAGCTGACCTTCGCATGAACTTAATTACAATCAGCAAGAGAAAAATGCTAGGCCTTTCATATAACATAATAGAGTTCCACTAATTTGTTTACCAGCAGTGCCCAGCAAGGACCTTCTCCCCAAAGAAGGCTTTGGTGTGCAGAAATGAATCCAAGCAAGCACATATAGAGAATATGGTAGATTAGAATGCAAGCTGTGCATAATATGAAGGGGGCAAGGGTCCAGGGAGATAATTTCTCCTGCATTCTGCTGTCATATTGGGGGTTACTTCCTAACAGGATATTATTCATTCATTTCATAGCATGTATGAAACCTTCTAATTAGCGATGGCAATAGGCAACAGAAGTTCATGACTATTTGGGTCTGGAAGGGATTTTGAGTGATTGATGAATAATTTTAATACAGAATCAACACATTTAATATTGAAATTCATAAGATTTCTTTAACTCAAGGAAAAGGGTAATATTTTTTTTCTATTTAATATCTCCTGATCTAAAATCAAGTTCAATACATAACCACAAAGAAGCTCATAACTGGAAACTCCAATATTCAAAGACTGTATTCTTAATGCCCTTGAGGTCAAGTACTATACAGACACACACAATACACTGCAAACTAGGCAGCTCTCTGACTGTCAGTTCCAAACGAACCTGGTGAGGATCTGGGGTTATGTTTTTTTTTCAAGTTAGCTGGACAAAGAGTCACATCGTCCCAGGGAGGTGTGTAGATGTTATGACGAACAGACACAACACAAGATAGTTGTTTTCTCAACTAGTAAAAAGCAAACAAACCCACCATGCTCTTAACCTTTTGCATTGGTCCTTGGCCCTTTATATAGATAATTTCGGCCCCCTGGCATCTAGGGTAACACTGTTTGATCTATTCGTTCATGAAGAATATTTAAAAAAATCTTATTTCTTAATATAATGATAAAACATGTGAGGGAGTTATTAATAAACATAAATGATAATGCAATAAAAAGAAAAATTAAGACTGCATATTTAATAAATGCTAGATTTATATAATTAAAACTTCTATTTTAGATTGTTCTAGAGGTTTTTAAGAACTTATATTCAATTTCTGTCCCCTTTTAAAAATCACAAACCAACATCTTTTCATAGAGCATGTTTTTAAATAGAAATGCCCTGAGTCTAATGCAGTCATTTAATATCTTCATCTTTCTGCCATTCTTTAAACCAGTGATTGGCAAGCATTTTTCAATGAGATCCAGATAGCAAATATGCTTGGCTTGCAGGACATATGGTCTGTTAGATCTGTGGCCAGAAACCATTTATAAGCAATATGCCAATGAGTGACCTGGCTATGTAGCAATAAAACTTTATTTACAAAGGCCAGCTGCAGGTCATGCTTGGCTGCTGAATAGTTCACTGTCCTCTGGTTTTGATGATTGCAGCAGAAATTTTCAAACATGTCCTGAACATATCATTAGAGATAACACAACATATATTCTTAGGAGAATATTTATTATGTATTTCTATTGTATACATGCAGTTTTATAGGCTATATAAACTGTGGCATGGTTAAAACTATCTAGCACATGCAGTTATGACTGTTGTAGAAAGAGCATATAGTATCCACTCTTTATGATTTTCAGCATAGCATATTTTAATTAGCATTAATACACATTTGTTTTCACTTTCTCATCTTTGGAAAAAATCATCTATACTATTTTAAGGAGTAAAGTATTTTGGAAGAACAATACACCATGTTCAAATCACAAATAAAGGTCCACGAAACCAGTCTCCAAATATCAACTTTTTCTGCATTCCTGGAGATCCTTGACTTTGCTTAAAAATGAGCTAAAAAGCCACAACTTTTATTTGGAAACATTTTTCTCAGAGTGTTTCTAAGTTGAACGTTCTGTGTGAGAGGGATTGTGATGGTCTATGAAGTCTTACTTTTTTCCTCAGAATGTGTTAGCCACGTATCCCCCAGGATCCATGACCATTTATCAAGTCAGACTTGTCAGCTCAAATGTCCCTTTGTCCTCATAGACTATGTGTTTCTGGTGCCTGATTAAGATCTTCTCTAGGACTCTTCTTTATTCCCAATGCCAACAAAGAGCTCTGTGTGTGTGTGTGAGTGTGTGTGTGTGTGTGTGTGTGTGTGTGTACCTCTCTATCTCTTAAAATGTAAAGAGAATGCCCTCAGCCAAACAACCTCCCCCAGATAGTTGACAAATAGAACCGAGATTATATACACAGAGATGTTTGTAATCTGCATAAAATTATGCAAATTAGGTGATATTAGGATGTCCACAAGAAGATAGTTATATATGAAATTAAACACAAACATAAAAAGATGTACATGAGACAAAATGTATTGTTAATTGTAGGATTGTTGAGGAGGCCACAGCAAGGAGCTAAGGCTACCTCAGTAAAGTCACCTTAGTAAGTTCTGCCTGACAAATCAAAGACTGGATGGGATTCAGTGTGGCTTGAGGCAGTTCAAGAGAGGACATAGACACAAGTAGCCTATGAGCAAACGGGAGGACAGACTCTAATGCCTGGTTCTGAACAGATGCTCTGTGTGTGGGAAGATTTCATTTTATTGGTTTGGTGTTCTGTTTGCAACACATAGCATCGTGCCCAACTCTCAGTGCATACATTTTTGATGGATTAATCAATGAATAAAACATGAAAACATGCTCCATCTTATCTGCAAAGGTTCAATAAGTATTGATTGAGTGAATGTGCACATGTATCATTGGAACAGCCTTCCATGGGCCAGTTCAGCTCTGAAATCATCTCCTTCTCACATGACCACTTTTGTATTTCTTTCCAGAGGAGAAATTTTCATGTGTACTTTCCTGCTTTAGCACCTTTGATAGCTCTGTTTTCTATATTTCAGTAACTCCAGGCTATATTCTGATTTTTAAGCCTAGTTTTAATGTTTGTTCCACGTCTCCCTCTAATGTCCAAGTTTCAAGCACTTTCAATAATTCCTCAGAACCCTCCCAACATTTCCTTCCCTTTCATACTTTCTATGTTTTTATTTTTAAGAATTTCATGTAATATATTTTGACCCATTCTTTCTCCTTCCATGCTTCCTCTCAGATCCCCTGGTACCCTCACAACTTTGTGTTTTTCTCTGAAGGAGAGGTCCTTAGTCCTGTGAAGGCTTAATGCCATAGTGTAGAGGAATGCTAGGGCAGGGAGGCTGGAGCGGGTTGGTGGGTGGGGGAATACCCTCACAGAAACAGGGGAACAGGAATGGGATAGGGGAAATGGGATAACATTTGAAATGTAAATAAATAAAATATCCAATAAATAAATAAATAAATAAATACAACCCAAACCTAACCCAACAGAGGAAATATAGAGTATAATTTGTGCTGGATCCCCTATTGAGCATAGAGTCAGCCTGGTTGATACTTCAATGTTACTCCATTGAAGAAAATTGAATTTTGCTTCCTTAGAAACTATTGCCACTAATCTCTTGGTTAGAGCTGACATGTTGTTCCTATGACCTTTTCTCCTTGCTGCAATTTCTTTTTCTGGTTTAAGATTGTGCAGCCTTGTATACATTGTCACATCTTCTGAATTCATATGTGCATCAGCCCTGTCAAGTTCTTAAACTGATGTTTTCTTGAAGTTGTCTACCATTTCTTGTTCTTAAGATCATTCTATTTTCTCTTCCACATAGACCTCTGAGATTTCAGGGGAAGGCAATGACAAAGTTCTCCCATTTAAGGCATTGTGCTCCAAATTATTTCACTGTCTGTACATTCTGTAGTTGTGGGTCTCTTTTTTAATTGGCATCTACTACAAGAGGAAACCCTGATGAAAATTGAGAAATACACTCACCTACGGATATAGCAATATATCTTTAGGAATTGTTTTTTAATAGAATAATAGTATTAGTTTTCCCCTTAAAACCCCATAACATTGTTCTCATTAACAGTCTCAGGTATGAGTTCCATCTCATGGAACAAGCCTAACTCCAAAAAACTATTTGGTTATTCCAATAACCACTATTGCACCAGTGGGCACATGTTGCAAGCAGGTTGATATTATAGGTCACAGGGTTCCTATCTGAGGGTCACAGGGTTCCTATCCTAGGGTCATAGGATTTCTATCTGCATGAGACTGATGATGGCTTTTACTCTTCAGCAGCATGTAGAACATCTTTTAATACTGTGAATACTAGTTATTAGGGACTGAGTGCCATCTAAATCTCTTCATGTTCTATGACATAGTTTGTGGTATCTTCAGGAATAAGATCTTACCATAAGATTGTGGAGGGTAAATAATGGACTTGGTAATAATCTTATAATATTTGAGACATCTATGGATCCCCTTTGGCCAATGGCTCAAAACTATATAACCTATTCCTGGTAGTCCAGATTTTCCTTGGTCTAGCTAGGGTAGTGTCTCCTCCCTAGTTTTGGATAGGTCCATTTAAATACATTCAATATATGTATGTATTTTATGATATTATACAATAGTAGATTTTTATATGGTTTTTAAAAGGTCTTTAGTGTTAGTTATATCTACTTTTCCCTCCTACCATTAATCTATTTAATTTTCCTGCTTTAATTTTCCTTTTATCCCATTATAACACTATATTCTATTTTATCTTCCTTGGGAGAACTCTCTCCTCTCCCTTGGTCCTTTATTTGCTACCTAATCTCTTTGGGTATTATAAGTAAATCACACATATCTAAGGCTTAAAAACTAACATTCACTTATAAAGAGAAAGAGACTATGTTAGTCTTTCTGGAAGAGTCTTATCTCAATTAGGATGATTATTTCTAACTCAAATCATTTATATGTAAATTTTATGATTTTTAACACACGAATAATATTCCATTTGTGAATGTGCCATATTTTAATTATCCATCCATCAGTTGACAGACATCTTGGCTGTTTTCAATTTCCAGCTATTATGAATAGGACAATGAACATAGATGAACAGGTATCTCCATAGTAAGCTGTGTAGTGCTCTGTGTGTATAGTCAAGAATGGCTTTTGTGGTAGATAAAGCTGGATCTTGTGGTAGATTTATTTTCATCTTTTTGAAGAAAGCTTATTTCCATAATGATTTCCCCAGTTTGCTTTCCCACCAGCAATGAATAGAATGCTTTGTTGCATTGTCTTTAACATTTTCTGTCATTTTTTTTTATTAATCTTCACCCTTTTGACTGAAATAAGATGAAGAATCAAAGAATTAGTTTTAATTTGTGCTGGGTACACTGATGACTAAAGATGTTGAACACTTTAAAGTGTTTCACAGTCACTCGTGTTTCATCTTTTGAGAGGTGTGTATTTTTCCTATATCCCATTTTTAAAAGTATATTTTTTATTGATAATTGGGATTTTTAGCTCATTGTCTATTATAAATACTAACCCTATATCAGGTCTATAGCTGGTAAAGATTTTTTTCCTTTCTGTAGGCCACTTTTTCACTTAGATGGTGTCCTCTGTTGTATGTCACATTTTAGTTTTGTGAGATACTATTTATTAATAGTACATCTTGGTGCCTTTGTTATCAGTGCCTAGTTCAAAAAATTCTCTTCTGTGCTTATGAGGTCAAGTATGTTCTTTACCAGTCCCCTAATTTGTTCTAATGTCTGACTAGATATTCCACCTACCATGGTCTTAGTTATCTATATGGATGACTAGGTCACCTGTGCCTCAAGGCTTCTCAAAATTATTCCTTCCAATATAACCATTGATTTTGCATATGCTATCCCACATATATGCTTATAAATCACAGGCCAGTAACCAGGTCTTACTTATCCTAATGCTCTCATGGTATCAAGTTAATACGTATTTCTTAGGTGACAAAAGAGGAGAATGATGAATCTCCAATGAAAACTAGTGAATTTCATGAAAAAGTGCAGCTTCTCCCTCTTTTCCTTCTCTCATCTCCCCATGTAGTCTAGCTTGATCTGTTATTATGAATGTCTGCAGTTTGAATATCTCAGCCTACCACATAAGTAGGTCATAGTAGTTCACGAGGAATTCTGGCTTATTGGCCTCTGAGAAGATTTGAAGATTTAAGAATTGAAGATTTAAGAACAGTTCTCTCTCTCTCTCTCTCTCTCTCTCTCTTCCTGCATGTCTGTGTTGTCTGTGTGTATATACGTGCACAAGTGTGTGCATGCGTGGGTGCATGTGTGTGTGTGTGTTTTCAAAATTGCAAATTAACCCTAGGTGCATGTATCTTTGCCTGTGTTTCTGCCTCATAGTTTTGGACTAATAAATATAACCAGTTAAGGGTTATAAAAAGTGACTCTTTAAGACTTATATGTTTAGAGAACATCCCATTTCTAGGACATGCCAGCTAAAGGTCTCTAGTTAATTGGTACCCTGGAGTTCTCTCCCCTAGAAGGGGGAATGTATGGGTGAGTGTAGCATGCCATATTATAGCTATAGTTAATGAACATAACTATCACTTTAGCCTATGGAAGGGCAGTTCTTTCTCAGTTTGTCAAACTACCTCAGTACCAGTTATTGCACACACATAGGGTGTGCAGGAATTTATTATTTCTCATGCTATAGTTTGTAGAAGCTAGGCTAGCTTACCTCACATATAGGTCCCATATATCAGTTTTCTGTGATTTTATTGAAAAAACAGAAGTAAAAAGGATGCTGAGAAAACAAGACATGAATAAGCACAAAAAATCTGCAGATTCAACAATGTCTTTTCTTAAAATTGTCTAAAAATATCTTGAAAGATTTTTTAAAGCAAAAAGAACATTCATAAAATGTTGCCATCTTTTTTTCTAATTTCACAAACTAGAACAGTTTAGTTTGGATTGGAAAAACTCATTTGCTTATACATATATATTTGTTGTTATTAATTTTATTAACATAATAGTATTTAACAGGATATATGATTAAGAAAGGCTGAGAACTTTTGCTTTTGGAGACTGAATTTCATGGGTTGTGACTGTAGCTCAATTATATGATATGCATAGTTGCCCAATGTTTACATTGGATATTGGCCTTAATTATCAGAAATATAAAACAAACAAATAAAATCACCATCATCATCATCAATAACAACAACAACAACAACAACAACACACACACCCACACAAACACACACACACACACCCATAGGCAAACAAACAGTACATATCTCCTCATCCCACACTCCAAAAGTTACTGAGGAGTCTGAGTTGAACAGAAGTACCTGGTAATGACTGTCTTTCTTGGAAGTATGACATCTGGAAGAAAAGAAAGATCAAGGGTGGGCTGAATCTAAGAGAACAGATGGCCCGTGGTAATGTCTGCCAGAGACATGGGCAGGAAAAAATGCAAAACTGTTCCTGTTCTCTCTTTTTTTTCCCCTCTAAACAGAGAACGTGTACACATGAGCTCAGTGTGGGTTGGACAGATGGGACGCTTAGAGAAAAGGTTGCCAGTTCCTTCTTCAGAAGAGGCTAGCCAGTATGTTTTGTTTCTTTAGTATCCAGAGTCTGCCCTCTGCTCTGCATCTAGGTGGGCAGACAAGGAAACTCATTATGAGGGGAGGCTACAATGAGTCTTGAACCATCATTCACAGCGTATCTTCTCCTCCAAGTATTACTTTTTATCTGAGAACATGTTTTTGTTGAATACTTGGTTATAGATAAAGCTTTTAAATTCATGGATGCCTCAATAATATGATATAACCCTAAATCTGGCCCCCAAACTAACAGGATAGGTAACTGCCATATGAAGTTTTAGATAGCATATGATCTACCAAGTCAGAAACACTGTGTATAGGAGGGTGGGGCTCTGTAATCTATATTTAAAAAAAGCTTCAAAGTAGCTATGTTTGAGATCAGATGTTATTAAATATATTAGCAGAATTTAGAGTTAGGGTCTCTAGTCATAGATTAGATTAGATTGGGAGATTAGATTACTTCAAATCATAGATCACTCCTTTAGCAGTGCTATGCATTGGTCAGGTTACACTGAGAAATGAATCACAGCTCACATGTTGATGAGAATATGCTGAATGAAAGAATATACATATTGAATGAAAGAATATATTTATAAATGCTTAAACTACAAAGGCCAAAACCATTCTTACTGCACATCTTTGTATGGAAGAGAAAAAGATATAAAGACAGAAGAAGAGAAAGAAAAAGAAGGATAAGAGGAAGATGAGGAAGAAGAGGAGGAGAGATAGAGACAGAAGGAGGCATAGAAACCATACCAAATTCTCCACATGAGAAACACAACATTCCATCCTGGTACTCCATATTCTCCAAACTCCCTTGAACACTGGTTGGTTTCTAATGAATACTTCTAATAGATGACTGTGAATTCAATAATGTTGTGTGTTTCTATGAGCCACAGAAAACAAGA
Organism: Arvicanthis niloticus; assembly: GCF_011762505.2. Classification (NCBI taxonomy): domain Eukaryota; kingdom Metazoa; phylum Chordata; class Mammalia; order Rodentia; family Muridae; genus Arvicanthis; species Arvicanthis niloticus. The sequence continues at coordinate 51,788,814 of NC_047668.1, read as the reverse complement.
ACCAAATAGGGGTAGAACCTCCACTTTCTTTTGATCCTCTACCAGGAAGCCTTCTACCTCCACCTCCAGAATCTCTGTGGGCCAGAAATAAATTCTCATTGCAATTAGTTGCTAATATTATAGAAGTACTATGTTCTTGTAACTGGAATATAGTATCTGTGGTGGCAATATAGATGGGATAGGGATGTGGAAAGACAGGTTGACAATCAGCTGCAGATAGAAAGAGAAGCTAATTTCAAGAAGTAAAGGATGCTGTCTCTGGATTAGAGAAAACAGAACTTGGATCTTGTCTTTTTCTCTGTGAGTCCCTGGAAGAAAACACTGATCCTTAAAAAGCATAAGCTAAGATGAAAAATAGGTATTTTCTGGAACATCTTTGTCTAATTAGAGTATGGGGAGAGCTAGGAGCTCTTATTCTTTCAGGGTAGACTGGGACAAGAATGAGGTGACTTGAAGAATACTTATTCTTTGACAAGACACCCTCAATTCCAAACATTCATGTGTGTTTAGCCCACTCTTTATAATTGTCTTGCCTTTAGTAAGAAAAGAAACAAATAATGAGCATAACCTGGTATCCTGCTTCTATTTCTCCCTTTCATTTTTTCCCCATGGGATGGGCAGCATTTCTTCCTTTTTCTTTTCTGAATTTTATTCATGCAGCACTGGTATTTCTGTGAATGATGCTTGCCTTTTCTGACACTCATCTACATGTCCACATAGGACTTCCACTCCTTGATCAGAGTTGGCTCAGTCTCATCATTTAATGATCATATGATTATAAAATCACCAATTTCAAAAACATTCTCGGGTACTCTAATGCAAGCTCAGATGTTCCTTTTCTATGACCACTCAAAGACGACATTCAAAGAGCTCCACCAAGAAGAGTGAATGGGAGTAAAGTTCCTTGAATCTAAGAATGGAGAGTTCAGGACAATTACATATCTTCCTATTGCAAGTGTCTCTAGGACATCATTTGTATGTTTATATATAACCCCCAATGGCTTAAACACCCAAATGCTGTTATAATTGTGCATTGCCATGGCTAGCCCCTGATGGTCATTTTTTGTTACAACTTTGAAGTGTGAAGTTAACTGTTATCTTGAACATAGAAAGCCAAATACCCTCAACCTCACTTTCTATATTGAATATGTCCAAACTAAAGCAACCAATTCTTTATAGGAGAGACATAGGATTTGTCTTTAAGTGCTAAATTTGATGGAGATGGACTAAAATATGTAATAATTTAAAGGGACTCCATAAAGGTGGGATCATATCTACTCTTCATTTCTACAGTATAGAATAAGGTGAATAGAGTTAGAAAAACCTGGCTGGCTTTTAAAATCAAATCCAAGGATAAAGAATGAGATCAATAATAATTTACTTGAAGAAAAAGAAAATTCAAGCCAATTCTTTAAGTCCAAATAAAAGTCACCATTTAGTATAAAAGTGTTTATGGTGTTGTCTTGAACTGTGGAATTGTTTTTGTTATTGTTCTAAATAAATTATATTTATTTAGATTATATTTACAAATAAATGTAATTTAGGAATTTATATAGATGGCATTTATTAATGTAAATAACTAAATTCTTGGGATAGCACTACTACATCAACAGGCCAGAATATCCTCCAGTGAGCTGCCCTACTCTTCGCAGCTCCCAGCAGCTCTTTACAGGTTTACTATGAATGGTCATGTTTTGGTTGTAAAGGACAAACAACACCATGTAAAGTAAGAAGAGATATACACAACACATTCACCTCTTGATTAAATACTTGCTTTTTAAAGTAGTGGTAGTAATTTGGAAGAGATAAATACCCAAAGGGAAACAATATATATTCACCAAACAAGTCACCAGGCTCAAAATAGATCATTGAATAGTTGAAATAATCAACAAATGATCACAAACCTACACTCATGTTTAGAGAAAATTTTAAATAGAGTATGTATACATATGTATCAGAATTTATGCTCAGCCTATAATGGTGACTCTTATTAACTTTTAATTATTATCAAATGAAGTATTTTTGTCATTGTTGCTGTATGTTTTGTTTTACTTAACATTTTTATTTACTTAACATTTTTATTCTTTTAGAGAAGGTAACTGAGTTGTGATCATTTTGTGTAGGTCTGACAGGCATAGAATTCAGTTTGTAGCCCATTTTTTATTTGTTTATTTGTTTTTAATGTGGCTCTTGTATTATGTCCCTACCTTTAGTTTCAAGTACTGAGATGACAGCCATGCACCATGAGACATGGCCAGGACAAATTTCGAAAAATTGAGGTTTTAAGTGCAAAGAGAGTTACTTTCTTAACTCATAACTTATAATTTCCTACCTTTTACAATTTTACTCTACCATTACTATTTATTTAATGCATATATAATGATTCTAATATTATAAAAGAGGTACATATTATTATATCAAATTAATATATGCTATAGTATTCAATGTACATATGTATTTAATTGATATGTTTAATATGTTCATAGCCAATATTATGTGTTAACGTAATAGCCATGTTGAAATTTATGCATATAAACATAAATGAATCTTTTAACTTCTCCTTATCTTTATCAAAATTTGGAATTTTGAAAATATGAACTTCAAGATAATGTTAAAGCCCATATCTGTATTTCTACTTTTCTTACTTTTAAAAAACAGTATTGAGGATTGAACTTAGGACCTCATTCATACTAGCAGTATCTCCCACCTGCCCTTTTATACTGCTGGTCTCCTCTCTGCCTTGTGATATCTTAATATATGTTATTATCATTTATGCTTCCCCTGGCATAAATCAGAATTCATTATGTAGTCTTTTACTAATATTTCCATGGTTGCCTTAGAGATGAAATATCCAGTTCTGATTTTTTGTAGTCCAATGTGAATTAGTACCTTTACCACTTTCACAGTGATGACTTCATGCATGTTAATTCACTGATAATTCTACAATTGTTTAAACGCCTACAATATGTTACTTTTGTTCATGTTAAAAATAACTCCTCTGAGGTTGGAATAATTGCTCAGTCAATAAGGTCATTGGCTGCTCTTCTAGAAGACCAGGATTCAGTTTCTAGTATCTACGTAACAGTTCATAACCATCTGTAACTCTAGTTCTAGGTGAGCTGACACCTTGACTGGACTCCATGGTTAGGGTAGAAAGAAAGTATGAAGTATTTTTGCAGCCATGATGCTCACACACATAAGATTAAATAAAAAATAATAAAATAATTTAAAACAAGTCTCCAATTTCTCCTTGTTCCTTTCACTTCTGTTTTTCTATCTAGAATTCTGTCTAGAATTTTGTGATTATTGTCTGAAGTAGTCTTGGAGAAAAGTTTAAGAAGGTGCCTTAAACTGCTTTCTGTCTCTATGAGTAATCACCATAAGTTGAATAATTTTTCATAATAAAGGTTTGTTCAAATAAATGCATGCTAATAATAGGCTAAAGGGCCCAGATTACCTGCTTGCTTGCTCATAAGTAATCTGTGATTAGTCTAAAGGCGGCTCAGTGCATTACATAGTGGAGGGGTACACAGAAGGACAGCTGCAAAGTGATTTTTGTACTGGCTCAATCTCAAGAGCACAATAATCCGACCATGAGTGAATCAATTCATTCTTGATACCAGAAACCTAATAACTCTTTAAATGTTCTATCTATACACAGTTCTTCATGATGTAAATTATATTTCAGCATGAATTTGGGCAAGGACATTCAAATTATAACAGCAGTAATTTTTAACACACACACACAGAGAGAGAGAGAGAGAGAGAGAGAGAGAGAGAGAGAGAGAGAGAGACAGAGACAGCAAGAAAGAGACAAAGAGATAGAGACAGAGATAAAGAGAAACTCTGATTTGTTGCTCTTTACCAAGTATTTTTCTCAAACCTATATTCAGCCATTTCTATTAGCTGCTTACCTCAAAGCTATGACCTGGTAAATCAGATCTCTTTTCTTGTACCTCTACTACCAACATGTGAGTCCTATGAGAAGACTGAATAGTAGACTGTAGTTGCTGACATCATTTGCATTGTAAATGCTTCTGATATTTGAGATTAGAAGCTTTTTAAATGTCTGTGTTGTTTTAAATTCTGTTATTTGGGTAGAATGTCTTTGTCATTTCCATTTTTGCACCGGCCTCTCCTTTCTGAGATGTTTCTTTCTTGACTATTATTTTTCATTAGCCTGTGATATTTGTGATTGTTTAATTCCTTCCTTGGATACAGTACTCCTTTCATCAGGAGCTTCTAGGTCCAAATAAGTTTATAGAATCTAATATTATTTTAGCCTTCAAAATAAACAAGAGCTATTCCATCCAGATTCCATTTTTTTCTGTGATGCTATCCAAAATTATAGAGCTTACTCTAGGATGCTCAATGCAAATAAAAGCAAATAAGAAACTTTCTCTGGCCAAGGGTAGTTAAATAAAATTAATTTTTCATCTCCCATAATACATATGTGGGTAAAATGCTGGGAACATTGCTTTTAAGGCATTAGGCATCGAGAAAATATGGTTAATAATCTATGAAAATAGAATTAAATTCTTTGAAAATTTTAAATATTCCATCTATGACTTCAAGGAATGGTTCAGTCCACAGTACTGGGAGACAGAATCTTCATAAAGCTGGTTTTTCTAAGAGATGAAAGAATAGTAATAAGAGTATACATATTCTAGGAGAGAGGGCAGAACTGAAAAGGAAAAAGTTGTTTAGCAAATAAAACTTTTTAAGAAATCAAAGGTAGTGGCATGTCAGAGCATCAACACAAAAACATTAAAATATACAGCAAAAAGATGAGATGGATTTCTTTCATGCAAATTTGGGAATACTGACTGATTTCTTTAGAAATTCCAGAAAAGTTTAAAATGCATGGGATAGGTAGTCTAAGAGGAAGAATCATGGATGTAAAATTGTGACTAAAGAGGCCTAGGTGGGTTTGCAATCTCAGAAGCAAGGCTCCCAATGATAAAAGTGTTTTTAAATTAAAACTGTTCTAAAGCAAACCTTGAAACATGTATAGAAATAGAAAAGTACTTAGCATTCAACAAATTAACCTTACAATGCCTACTTCCCAGTCAACTAGTAGAAAATATGGAAATGATAAAATATCATTAACTCACAAAGAGGAAAAAATTAAAATAAGGCAAACACAGTCAAAGCACAAGGGTTTAGAATATAGTTCAATAACAGAGCACACAGCTAACATGTCAAGATTTTAGTGCATATTCCTTTAACATTAAAGTCACAAAGAATTATGAGATCTGTAATAAAAAGCTTGGAGGTAAAAGTACTGTGTTTGAGATGAAAAGTACAAACATACAGAATATGTGACAGAGTAGTCATTGTAGGTAGAACATGAGTAAGCTTGAGTGTATAACGATCAACGTTTCCTGAAAAGAATCAATAACTTGAAAACCTAAGAAGGCATCAGTAAGTTACTGGGCAGCTTAAAGTGATTACATACATATGTTATGCTCACACATACGTAGTATTTGGAAAAGAGGGATCAAGCAACCTATATTTGAAGTACTGTATTGAAATTGTTAAGGTTGGAAGAAATTATATATCCAAAGATCCTGAAGTATCAATGAAATACGAGTTTATTTTTTTACACCTGCAAAGAAACACATCCTAATAAAATCATGAAAACATAAGAGACACAAACTAAATTTTAAAGATATACAGGAAGAGAGAGAAGATAGTACATGATATATAGGTGAATGAAGCTTGGGATAAGGACATATTTATCATAGACAATGTAGTAAAATGAGAATGGAGACAAACACTTAAATGTGTTTGATGCAGAAAACAGATATTTTCATCTAGTTATTATATCTGGCAATTCTTTTCAGAAGTGAACTTAAAATAGGGAGTTTTTCACAACAGCAAAGAAGAAAATATTAATCAGCAAAACTATGTAACCACAAAATATTAAAAACAATTCATAAATGAGAGAAGAAGAATACAAGATGGAAATGTGGATTTTATATAAGAAAAAGACATAGTTAGATATAGGAAGGATAAGGATAAATTGTATGTAGGTGTGTAGGCGCACGTGCATGTGTGTGTGTGTGTGTGTGTGTAGTGTCTGTTTTTAAATGTAAGTGACACTTTAGAACAAAATAGCAGTAACTTATAAATTTATGGTTATGTAAGTCAGTAAACATACTGACTGACATTAAAATGCATTAGTACTAAAAAAGATAAGAGGAGAAAATGGAGGGAAAATAATAGGACAACTAGAAAAGAGGCTCATTACATGAATTACCGCATTACTCCTAAGTAATATGAATGTCTAAATGAAAGGTGGAATGATAAATTCAATGTTGAAAGTATGACCCATATTCTTCTTACTTACAAAAAGTTAACTGTATACTCATAAAAAGAGTAGAAAGGGTAGGCTTTACTGACTTTGCTCAAAATCTAAGTAGTTACAGTATAACAATGAAATGAAAAATTGAGGCTAAGATACATCCCCCCCACCCCCAAGACACAATGTACAATATAGAAGACAGTAAAGAAATGGTAAGAGCCAGAGGCTAGGGAAGAATGCTAGAAAACAATGCCCGAACATGACAGGGGGATTGAACTCATGAACTCAAAGCTAGTGTATTTACCTGCCTAAGAGCAGTTTAGCTAGTTATCTAACTCAGATGAGGGAGGGGCTCATGTCACCCATCCCTTGACAGAGGAGCTGTTATTGGCTATTGATGGCTACAGAGGAAAGGAAGTAAGTTTTTCTCAGGTGTGTGGCCCAAACTCTGGTGGGTGGCTGGGATACTAACACCCATTATTATATGGGCAGCTCTACTTATATTCAGTGAGTTATAACACAAAATTTAAAACAAACCGTAAAACACAGTACTTACACTGAGAAAAATAATGTGCTAGGCCAGCATAATAGGAACTGGACTAATGGCGAATATATGAAATTCTCATATATTTATATCTAAATATAAAAGTACTTTAAAAACATATATTCTAAGGTGAAGGTCATTTTATATGGATAAAAGGTATAATTGATCCAAAGAACACAGTATTCCTAATGATTCTGTACAATCCTAATGATTCTGACAAACAATACATAAAATCTATGAGGCAAAATATGAACTAAGTACAAGGAGTGATACACAAATGTGAATTATAGCTTGATACTTCTGTATCTCTGTTGCTATTGCTAGAACATGTAGAAACAAATCGTCAGGGTGTACATTGGTTAGACAACAGCATGAACAAATACCTATTGGCATTTCCAGAGCACTCCAAGCAACAACAGAATACACGTACAGATGCTGTTCCAGGACATATGAAATATTTACCAAAATAAACTGTATTCTAGATCATAAAAATGCCTCGGTAAATTTAGAAGGATTCAAGTCACAAAAAGTATGTTCTCCTTCGCCCAATAGAATTGAATTAGAAATCAATAACAGAAAGTTCTCTGGAAAATCCACGGGTATTTCAAAACTATATAAAATACTTATAAATAATCCAGGCACCAAAGAAGAAACAGAGAAAGTAGAGCATGTTTTGAACTTAGTGGGAGAATGAAAACACAGCATATCAAAGCCCACAGTTGTTACAAGAGCAGTAATTTAGTAGAAAACTTTCAGCACAAAGGGCTAAAAGAGGAAGAACGCCTTCAATTCAGTGACCTCAGCTCTGCCAATGACCTTGGTAAATAAAGAGGAGAAAATTAAACCCCCAAGCTGAATAAAGGAAATTATAAAGACTGAGGTGAATTCATTGGAATAAATGAGGGGGAGGAAGACAGGGGAAACCAATTAGAGCAGCAGCCAATTCTTTAAAGTCAATAATGTAGACACAACTCTTGACGTGCAACAGAACATTAAAGAGATGGTGAAAATTACCAATGTCTGCAGTAACTGAGTTGAAGAGAATATGAGGCTATGTGAACACACAATTGTGAGTTAATGTGAATACTTAGATCACATGAACTTATATGTTAAAGACACAAACCACTGGTGTACATTAACAGAAAAAATTCAGTAATATGTATCTATTAATAGATACATCGATTATATTAATACATTTAATTTACAAGTTTTTACTTTTTATGTACCTCTGTCTATCTGCCTCTCTGTCTCTCTGTCTCTGTCTCTGTCTCTGTCTCTCTCTGTGCGTGTGTGTGTGTGTGTGTGTGTGTGTGTGTGTGTGTGTGTGTGTGTGTTTAGAGAAGCCCACAGAGGGCAGAAGCAGGTGTCAGATCCCCCTCAGCTAGAGTTACAGGCAGTTGTGAGCTGCTTAACATGTATGCTGGGAATTGAATGAAGTGTGAGCCTCTGGAAGAACAGCTAAATTTCTCATCCACCAAGCCCTTGAATTTATCTTTAAACTCTTAAACACAGAAAGAAAGAAAGAAAAAAAAAAAAAAAAGCAGGTAATGGTGCCGCATGCCTTTGATCCCAGCACTGGTCAAACACAGGAAGGTGGATCTCTAAGTTCAAGGACAGATTGGTCTACAAAAAGTTCCAAGACAGCCAAGGCTACACACACACACACACACACACACACACACACACACACACACACAAATCCTGTCTCAAATAAATAAATAAATAAGCCCAGATTAATTTACTTTTAATTTTTTTCTACAGACTAAGGGAGAAGTGAAATTAATATCAAACACCCATTGTTGACTAACTTCTTTATTATATTATAAACTGTAAGAAAATCTACAACATACTAAGATAAACACCAAACTGATTAATTCTCAGCATTTCAAAGAGCAATAGTCCCTGAAATACCAAAAAATAAAGATAAAATAAAAGTCACTGGAGAACTACTGATGTCAACCAGTGATAGAGCTACAAGTCTGCTTATCTTGTACAAAATTCTGAGTTGATCCCCAACATCACGAAACATGGTAGTTGGAGAAGAATTAATTTTCACTATTAATAAACCAAAACAACACTTATGCAAGAATTACAGTAAAATTTATTTTAAAAAAATCTAGAATTGCTAAATTTGAGTTATCAAATTTATAAGCTACATAATACACAAAATGATTTTGCATATAATAGTATTAAATTATTGAAAATAAAGTAGGTATTTTTATTGCCATTGTTATTAAGTATTTAATGACAAAACTCACAAAATATGTGTTAAGAACTTTACATGAAACTATATAAAGTACAAAGAGACACTAAATAAATAAATAAACAGAAAGATAGGAAGTTCAAGGGTAGGAAGACACAGAGGTGGTAAAATGTTAATCCTCCAATTTGATTTATAAATTCAATGAGCTATATCATAATCCTCACACACTTTTTAGATAATGATAAGCCGATTATAAAATTCATATGGAAATGTGAAAAACGTAGGCTATCCAAACAACTTTGAAAGAGAACAAAGTCAGAATTCAAGACTTATGATGGAAATAATCAGAATACCAGGATGGTGACACAGAGTCAAATAAATGTAAACATGTGATTGTTTACATAGAAATTGATACACATATAGAAATAATCTCCTATTTTTAAAAAGCATTAAACATTTCCATGGAAAAAGATTAATCTTCTAAGTCAATGATATTGGAAAACTGAAAGAAAATAATTTAAATAAAATAAAAAATCAAAGTTTAAAATCTTCTGCTTCCTGTAAAGTATCCTTAGGAGAATGGAAATACCAAATATTTGAAAATATTTTTAAATCATATATCTGATGTAGGACCCATAAGTAATTCCTCAAAATACTAAATGTAATATATTGAATATAATTCAGCTAAATCATTTAAACAGAATTTTCAACAATGACACCAAATTGGAACATATAAATATGATTCATTTATTTGCTATAAGGAAAAATCAACATGAACAATATAATTACAATGAGATACTAGCATATATCTATTTCGAATGGCTAAATTTAAGGCTGGTCATACCAAGTGTGGGTGAGAGAATATATGATATAACTAGCACTGTCTACACTGCTGATGGGATATAAAATGTAGATGTGTTCTGGGTGATGATTGATCAGGTTCTAACTGCTATTGACCGCATGGTTTTCTTGCAAATCTGAGTTGTAGCCTAGTGCCCCATGTGCTGGACTTTGAGATTGGAGTTTGAGACATAGTTGATTCATAAAGGGAGAGACCTTATAATTCAGATGAATGCCTCAAAGACAAGAAAATCTACAAGCCCACTTCTGCTTCTCTGTACTCATCCATGTGGGGATATAAATCGTCTGAGCACGAGGAAGAGGCTCTCACACACTAGACACCGAACAGTGTCTATCACTAAACCCAGAGGTCATTGTTAGTCTTGCTGTCATTCCCTATCTCTGCTTCTCCATGCTGGGATAACAGTTGGTCTACCAAACCTACCCTTCTCTATATAGACTCTAGATATCTGAATTCTGACTTTCCTATGCTCATCTGTGTCTCCACTTCTAATCTGTTAGTCTTATTGTGGGCATGGAGAAGACATAGTAGTTTAAATGGGTTGTCTGGAAAGACAGTCAGGCAAATTGGGTAAGGACGAGCATGCTATTCACGTCTTGTCCCGCATCACTTGACATGTTAACGGCAAGGGAACAAGTGCTTGGCCACAACACATTGGGAAAAAAATGAGGACTCTTGTACATTTGTGTATTATTTAGTGTTAGTGGGGACTTACTGACTTCCTATACAGAATGACAATTTATAAGCTGATTTATGTACCTTTGCTATGAAGCTAGGATGCTGGTGAGAAGGAACAGCAGGATGGTGATATATTTGGAGGCAGATTCTCATTATTAATAAGAAGAAAAGAAGGTCACTTTTTAAGTATGGAGAGGAAATGCTTGCTATCCCCCCAAATAATTCATTCAGTATGTTTAGACCCATAGGGCTCACATGCTATTGTATCACAAACTTATTTTGTGCTCACTATCAGCCAATAATATGTTGTGGGCGCTGCAAAGAATCATAGAGGTTGCATTAAATAAGAAAAGTGGCCATAGGCTCCTATAATGTGGTATGTCTATTGTGTTTGTAACCTTCCATATTAAAGCTGCTGTATTGTGCTTATTTGAAGAATAACAAGAATAATATGAATGGAACCTATTCATGTTCATCTTTGGGTTGGCCGAATTAATGCCACTGAAAGCAGTGGCCCTAGAGATTGGACACCATAGGATTTCCCCTCTCCTTTTGTTATGACTCTAGCAATTATATCCAGAAGGTGCCCAGCAATATGAGTCTGGGTCAGCAGAGAAACTGGTGGAGAAAAGGGGTAATGAAGCTCTGTCAGTGTGTGGTGATGCAGTGGTCAATCTAGAAGGTAGAGCTACTTGGTCTGCTTCTAAAGTATATGAAAATCATGGAAGCAATATGAGTTGAGTTTTTCCATTGACCCACTTCTAATACACTGCAGGAGAACATCTAGTTGGCTTTCATGCCTACTTCTGTTCCCTATTGTATACTTTAAATATATTAAACAAATACTAAAGAACATAGATTTTAAGCATTTCACAAATGAGGTTTGATTATTTTGTTATCAGTCTTAACAACTTTATGGAGTGATGCATTTAATTAGGGGCCATGAAGAAACTGGGTTTAGGCTGATGGAGATAAGTCTCAAGAAGCTACCTTCAGTTCTTAATGGAGTTATCTCCAGACTTACATAATTTCATGCTGTAGAGTACTCACTTTAATAAGCATGCAGAAAGAGCTAGAAGATACAGCCTGAACCATCTCCCTATTCCTCAGCTATATTAGTGTTAAGAGAGTAGATAGCAATCTGCTAGGTGATAAGGCAATGTTAATGACGGATGAGCATTACATAAGCTTGTAATGAACTCAAATAAATGACTTAAAATTAACACTTTTTTAAAAAAAGAGTTTGCTTTGTAATTTGGGGGTTCCCAGAAATATCTGTTAAGATTCTTGAATAAACATAAGGATCTGATAGAGTGGGAATAGCACCTAAAATACTTGTGACAGAAAATAATTGGCATCTAGAACCTAATACATTTATTTCTTCTGACTTAACACACACATACACACACACACAGTCTCACACACACAGTCACACACACACACACACACACTTGTTTCATTCCACATTAGTTATTGTGTGGCAAACCTTATAGTTATCTTAAGGGAGTGAATTCATATCTATAAACTGTCTTTCCTGATATCTTATAATGTGTCTTGCAGCTGAACAATCTTCCAAATCACTCAGAATATGGAAGATCTTAAATAAGAGCAAGAAGGTTTATTCTTTCATGTGAATGTTAGAAAATAATAAAGGGTGATAAAAATAATGTAGTGATATGGGGGGGGGGGGAGAGTAACATGTTCCTACTGTAGTCACCAAGCCACCCTACTTGCACAGATTCATTAGCCTCTGCTTCAGTTTTGCTATTGAATGCCTTTACAGAAATTCATGCAATGCTATGGAATGTACCTGCACCTTATTATACAAGTCTCCTGAATATAAATAATGCAGGAAGCCTGTTCCTTGCAAAAAGACGTTGTGTTAGAAAAAGAAAAATGTAAACAGATTTCTAGTGATAGGTATTGTGTGTGTTGCAGGCAGCATCAAGCTTTAATACCAGTGCAGAAGTAAATGTGGATGTGTGTGAGCACAAGAACCTTTAACAACACAGGATTTGGTCCACCCCACCCCTCGCTTTCTTTCTACTCCTCATGAATCTCTACAGAATCTGTAATGTGAGTGTTCTTTGTTCATGATATTGTATACAAGCTTCCCCCTGAAAATTAATAAGGCTGTTACCAATCCATAGCCCTATTTGCATACGTCTCACTCAAAAGATAGTTTTTGAATCCCCTCTCTATCTCTATCTGTGGGCTACAGCTGAGTAGTTTCTGTGCCAAATTCCAAATCAACCTTTCTCATGACTGTAGCTATTCTGTAGCTTGTATTTTGGGCATTCAGTGCTTTAAGGCTCCTGCAGTCATTTTATGTTTCTTTAAAATATGTAAGTGCCAAATTATATTGATAAGACACTGCTAAAGGGTTAATGGAAATAGAATCCTCTAAAGATAATTAGGATTACAACCAAGAGCTTTCAAGGAAAGTGCAACTAACTCTTCAAGAGTGTAGTATTAAGCCAAATCTAATTTAGTACACTGTTGAATGGGTAAATATCCAGCTCCTGAATATCCAGCTCATTTTTCCTTACTTCTGGGATTCTCTCTGAGAAGAACTCAGTGAGAAGCACACTTAACTTGGCAGCTCCTTCATGAGCTGATATAATTGAAGTTTTGAAGCATGGGCAAATACAGCTGAACTTGTTAAGGATATGTCTCTCTTACTCTGTTTTTCCCCCCTTTCTTTCCCTCCTCCTGAGCAGTTTCTACTGTATATTATTATTTAATCAGGTTTACAAAGCTATTATTTATTAGCTCTTAATTTTAAGGCTTAGAATAGTCATCTTATTATCCTTTAAGTAAGATATGAATCCTTTCTGCAAAAGAGAGTATATTTAGCACTTAGAAATTTCATGTTCCTTGACCTGTCCAGAAATATTAAAAAATATCTTCTTCCCATAAAATCTTATATTATTTTTATAATTGTGAAGATCTCCAGGGATCAGTCAACAGCTTACATATACTTATCTTTTGAGATGAAAGAATATGAAAGCTCTAACTTTTTTTGACAACCTTTAGGAAAAAATTGAGTCCAAAATAATAAGAGAAAGTTCTTTTTTCCCCCAGAACTATACAGTCTAAACCTGACTTAAAGGAACATAAGGGATGTCAGTAGAGTGTTTGTATTTGAAATCCCCTCCAGAATATTTACTATTGGAAATGAGCAACAAAGGGTAACGTTGTCTTTGTAACAGAACATACTCAAGTTTATAGCCACAAAAGCACTGTACAAGACATCTTGAAGTAAAGTTGCCCTGCTTCACCCAGATTGTGCCCACCAAGTCTACATGCACATAGACTTAGCACAGAAAAAATATACTGTCTCTTTCCTGGACATGGCTATCTGAATAGTCAGGAAGAAAATATATATATACTTATCTATTTGGTTTTGCATTTATTGCCTCAAAAATGCATGATTTGTCATGGGAAGGACTTGACTAACTGGCATTTGAATGATTAGGAATATCATAACAACGAGTCTGAACTCACACTTTGAAGCCATCAAAGACACTACTAGCCTGGGACTGGTTACCACATTTATTTTCAAGTTATTTTCCACATCTCCTTTCTAAATGTTAACTATTTTTTAAATGAATTTTCTACATGTACAGTATATTCATTTCTTTTCCACATTTCTGTCCCTGATCCTTCTCCATCCATCCTTCTTCTCATACCCTCTCAAATTAATTATATTCTCTTTAATTACTATTACATATATTCTCCTACTTTTTATTACCCCCTACTCTTATTGCAGGTGAATCACTTTTGTATCGGAAATATAATGAATACAATTAGTATATAGAAGATGATTATTTCTGAGTTCCATTTCCAGCTGCAATGATAAAGTATCCTGGAAAAAGCAAAGGAGAGAATGAAAGGTTCATTTAACCTGCATATTCCAGTTACAGTCAACCACAGCACAGGGGCCTGAGGGAGCTGGTCATACTGCATCCACAATCAGAAACAGAGAACAATAAATGCATGCATACCCCTCTCCAGGTTACTCTCTTATTTTCATTCATTCCAGGGCCCACATACTGCAAATACCCAGGCTGGGTATTCCCACTGCTGTTAGCACAATGAACAACATCCCTCACGGGTCTCTTCACAGGCCAACTTGGCAGAGATCCTCCCTCACTGAGGCTCTTCTTCAATGTGATCCAGATTATGTCAAATAGATATTTTCTATCAGCCAGCACAGAATGGCTGAAACCTTACAATAATCTCACTTAATACATACAATGCATATTTCTTTGAGAGATGGGAAAAGATTTGTACTTAAGGTAAGCAAGAAGGTACTTTATTCTGGATCTCAGGTGAGAAGAGCAAGGGAGAAATTGCATTTATTCAGAAGATAAATTCCTCAGAAAGATATATGTTTCCTATGAACTAAAACAGTGATTCTCAACATGTTGGTCATGACCCTTTGGGGAAGGGCGTGTCAAACAACCCTTCCACAGAGGCCACATTGCAGATATCCTACATATCAGATATTTACATTATGATTCATGACAGTAGGAAAATCATAGTTACGAAGTAGCAATGCAAAATAATTTTATGGTTCCAGGTTGGGGGGGGGGGTCACCATAACATAAGAAATTGTACTAAAGTGCCAAAGCATTAGTAAGGTTGAAAACTACTGGACTAGAAGGCTAGTTATAACCAGTCTTGTTTTAGAATATTCCTCGATAAATGCAGTCTCTTTCTGCTATCCATGTTTCATAATACACCTAGAGTTTCTACAAAATCACAAACATTTTTGTGTAGAATTAAACACCAGCAACTCAATGGAGCTACATGGTTACTTCATTTGCTTCCTTCCTGTATCCAAGGAGAAGAATAAAAAGAAATGGGGCTGGAATGCAGTTCAGGCTCTAAAGCAAGTCACTTTTTCTTAAATACCTTACAGGAATTTCATCCTCCCAGAGACGGAAGCCGTCACCAGCATTAGACTGCCTATAGATTTAAAGAGAAATGACAGTAAAGCTTAGCTTTTATTAAATACTTGTTAGAGGCGTGATGACTCTCATTACTGACTTTAAGAAATACTGAGAAATGCAAGATGAATTTTCCTTTGAAAGATGTCCCAAGACTGTGTTGTTCTGGGATCTGTTCTCATTTCCACGACTTGCTCTAATTGTTGCTATCAGCTTTCAGACTCTCGTTGTTCCTAATCGTATGTCTGACCCTTGAGATTTCTCCCTGTGCTAGTAATGTATAGGATGGAATCAGGTATGAAAAAGAAGGGGAGTCACAATGAGACAGAGACACAAAAGGTCAAGAGATACCTTGTGCTGTTCCTGGATGTACATAGAGGAGAGACAAGATATTAACACAACGTCTTCTGCTCTGGGAAGACAGCTCAATGCTGGAAGTTTTCACAGTGCCCCCTGCCTGATTTTCATGACTCCTAATTTACTAGCTTTGCTCTTTGACTAAATGTTCTTGTGTTAGAGGATTGGTCCGGTTTAAACTGCAGTTTAGCTTCATCATTTAATTTAAAGGGCTAATGTAGTGTTTTTACTTCAACAAATGGACTAAAAATTTGTTAAATTGACTAAACAAAGTTAATTCAAATTAACTTTGTATTTCCATTTCTAACAGAGGAAAAATAAAGCATCACAAAAGTAGGTTTTCCAACTTTTTCCTGTTTCCATTTCCCTTCCTCATAACACACTCCCCTTAGTTTAACTTGATTTTGTCCTAGTTTCTGCACACTGGGAACACAAAAGGACCCCTAAAAGCTCCTATTTCTGGGCTTAACAGTAATTCAACCACCTATTGTGTGTGTGTGTGTGTGTGTGTGTGTGTGTGTGTGTGTGTGTGTGCATATATGCATACTTTATCTACTTGGTGCACGAATACATGTGTGTCCACAAATGTGGACACCAGAGAAGGACATGTGTTATCTTACTTATTTTTCCACTTATTTTTAAACTGTTAATTCTTTTTTCAGAGTTGAAACATCTAGTCAAGATGTATGATCCCTTACTTAGTCAGCTCGGCTTTACTTCTTACTCATCTCTACATTTACGTCTCTGTAGTGGGGTCTGGCATATTTTTCTCCTTCTATTTACTTATTTGCATGCTTTTTACTTGTGGCAGTTTATTTGATGAGTGTTTGATTGGATTCAGAAATGCCCAGGAGCTAGGAAAATAATCGTCTAGTTGTGCCAACTTGATTTAATTAAAAAAATACATAAAATGTTAGCAAAATACAACTATGGGTGTATCTGTGATGGTGTTCCCAGAGACAGTTTGAGTAGGCTTGTTTTAATGTAGCTAGCAAATTAATCTTTACATGGCTAATAATATAGCATGTCAGAATTCTTTGGAAGTGTTAAAAGGTAACAGGTTGATCTTAATGAGAAGTAGATCATTGAGAGAATGCCCTTGTGGCTGCATGTGACACTGGTCCCTTCCTGAATCTTCTCCCATCCCCACTGACCTGTTTTCTGTAAGCCATAAAGAAGCTCAAAAAAACCATCAGCTGAAATATCTACAAAAATAAATCAAAATAACTTTTACCTACTTTAAATTGCTTATGGAAGATATTTTGATCACAACTATGCAAAATAAATAATATACTACTTTATTTTTAGGTGCAAGAAAATGATTTTTTTTCATCTTTAATAATTTCAGAGGGTTGCAATTACCCACTAATGAAAATGTAGCACAGATTTGTCCCCACTTGGGATTTTATTAAAACCCGACTGTCCTCTTGCATCTGCTCACCATGCACATCCATAAAGTGCATTAAAACAGAAGTTAAAAGTTTTTTTTTAAGTTCTCTTAACCTGTCTGAAAAAAAATCTTCCCAGCAGGAATTACATAATTTCTGGATATTACTATAAAATCTTCCTAGTATTTTCTCATGTTTTCAACTCGAACTCCTGTCATATGTGATGCTTTCTTTTGAACAATGAGGTGTTTTCATGTATCTGGCCATTTTTCACAGAGGGGACTGTTTGTTCAATATTGGGATTTAGGCTTGGTTTGTCAGAACTTGTGTGAGTTCCTATAAAATCTTTTAAGCCCCAAGGAAGGGGGTCAATGCTCAACCCAACTCTAGGCATTCTTTCAATAAAAATGAAGCCTGGTGATCATTGAGAGGAGGAAATAGGCTACAGCTGGAGCCTGCCTGACCAGAGACTCACTGCTGGGCCAGAGAGATTATTTCCTTGTACACTAAGGAAAGTAAGCAGTGCTTTTAGAAGCTTCCTGTGGTCTGCATCTGTGGCCTCAGAAGTTGGGATTTGTAGGGGCACACTGCTCTTTTGCTCGAAAAATACCTTAGCAGACAGTTTTCAAGGTGGTTTAGTCTCTTTTGATGGTGAAGATCACACAGCAGAAGGGTGAGCAGTAGCTCTGTGTACCCAGCAATGGGAATTGAGTTGTTCCCTGAAGACCGAAAGAGGAAAGGAGAAGAGAGAATTCTCAGAGATAAAAGGAGCCATAAATGGCAGGATATAATAAAGAAGGGTTGGTCTATGGGAAATTCTACTGACCTGGTATTCAGTGAAATTGAATATTATGATGCTTATCACTTAATTTCAGAGTATTCACTTTGTGCTTTATATCTATTAGTTACCATCAAACCTTTAGATGTTGTATATATCAAATAGTGGAATCATACCTTTACGTAATGAAAGAAGGATGTCTCTACCTGAAGTAGTAGTGGCTATTCAGTGGCTCACTATCTTAGGAAAAGATTTTCCTATCCCCATGTAGTTAAGAAGAAAGTTGAATTTTTCCATACTCTAATTTCTTATAAAGAAGAAATCATTAAGGAATTGGAAGTGATAAGACTTTGGTTGTCACTAAAAATAAAAATGATGCAATTCTTTACCTTATCTAAGTGTCTTTAATAAGCAAAATACTCCTTTAACATTGTTATGGCCAACCATATGTGGAACTATGACTCCGGATGCTGAAGTACATTGAAAATATTACATTTTAAAATGTCTAGGCTGAAGCATCAAGAATGATTACTGTACATCTCTCCATGATCCTCAAAGTATGCTTGGTTTGCAAACACTGACGGAAGTGAGAGCAGAAAGATAGTAGTCAAAGAGTAATGGCAGTGTTGCTTGGTAGCACAGCATGCATTTGCATGTGCCAGAATGCAACACAAGAAGCCCTACAATACATATAGTTTATAGAAAAATCCCAGGAAGACATTCAGCTGATCCTTTCCAAATGTCATAACACACCCAATCACTCTGTTCTTTAGATTGTCAAAATATGACTTCACAGGGGCTCCATTCACTGTTCCTAGGTAGCCTTTTTATTCATATATTCTATTTTATCAAAAATTCTACCTGTTATTTTAGATATATGTGTGTTTATATAAATAAATAAATATATATATGTGTATCTAAATATATATGTGCATATATATATATATATATATATATATATATATATGTGTGTGTGTGTGTGTGTGTGTGTGTATATATACACATATACTACATATACATATACAGCCAAAGACAGGGAAGAATCCCCAATTCATGTAAGTATGTATATATATATATATATATATATATATATATATATATATATATATATATGTGTGTGTGTGTGTGTGTGTGTGTGTGTGTGTGTGTGTGTGAATTTATTACTATTCTTATAGATAAAACAATTTTGAATTGTTGTAAAACATTTCAACTTATTTTAATTTTAGGTGTATGTTTTTGCCTATGTATCATGTGTATGTCTTGTGCTTTATGGGGTCAGAAGAGAGTGTTAGAGGCCTAGACAGTAAATTTACAGAGCTTTTAAAGCTTATATATGAGTCCTGGAGCTTGAATCTGCTCTCTCTGAACGACTAGCCAGTGTTCTTAACAGGTGAGCCATATTTCCAGTGCTCCCCATTTTTTAGACTTTATTATTTATTTAAGTGAATGTGTGTATGGAACAAATATTTAATCTCAATCTGGGGATTCTACCCTGCCTTTGGCCATTCAGTTCCCAGAAAAAAAAAAAAAAACACACAGCTTTATATTTATAATAAGCCTTAACCAGAACTGGAGCTGGGCAGATATCCACCCTCATCACTATTAGAATCTATTTCTCCATCATTAATCCCATTTTATAATTTGTCATTTTGCATCTGGGCAGATCTTAACTGCAACTGGGTAGCCCTCATGGCCATATTTTTATGACTCACTTCCCCCATAGTGGCTTCCTCCTCTCTCCGCCTTCTTCTACCTCCTTGTAGTATCTTCAGATCCCAAGCTAAGGAACCCAAGAACCCACCTATCACTTCTGCTCAGCTACTGGCTATAGGCATCTTTATTTACCAATGAGGGATAACTTAGTTGGTAGGGGCAAGGTTACATAGTATCACTTGGTTATGCCACTTAGATATGTGCATATTCTCATACTTTGGTCTAGGATTTAGCATTAAGACCAAATGTCAACATGTGTGTGTGTGTGGGGTGGTGGTGGTGGTGGTGGTGGTGGTGGTGGTGGTGGTGTGTGTGTGTGTGGTATTTGTACTTGTGTGTTGTGTGTTAGTACTCAGGGAAAACAGAAGACACTGGATGCTGTAGCATAGGCACTTGTGAAACCTTGCATGTAGGTGCTGAGAACAGATATTTGATGTATTAGTAGAGGATCCTGTGTTCTTAACTATTGAGCCATTGCTCCAGTTCCTATAACAAATATCTCATTTTGTATTTCACCCTCTATTTGTGTGTTTTAACAGGATAACCAGTAGCTCCATTTATTGTATTGAAATCAATTGCTTCTTCATGTGTTCATACAGAGGTTTAATACACCTCTACGTGTTAACTTCTTTAAAGTCTCTTAAATGTTTGAAGCAGAAAATTACAACTGGTGTGCTCCTTAATTAGTTCATCTTCCCAGTGCCTTGTGAGGCACATGGAAAATGCTAAGATATTGATGAGTTTACTCTTTGGAGAGGTCGTGATTGTATTTGTTTCCTAATGTGACAATAAAATGTATTTTTAACTTAGTGTCTTAATCTAATACAAATAAATTACCCTATTGTTCCAGATGTCACATGTCTTAAATGCTTTGGCAGGTCTGTCTTCCTTTTGAAGGCTCTTATTGAAAATTTCTTGATGTCTCTATCTTCTATAGGCTTTTTGTCTTCTTGTCCTCCAACTTCAAAAGCAGTCATGCCATTTTCTGGTCAACTGAACCTTTACCTCTATTTCTGTGATCACATCTCTTGTGCCTCTTACCTCAGTCTCATAAGGATATATATATATATATATATATTCTCTTATGCTTACAAGGATAAAACAATTTTATATCTTAGTCTCAATGCTCTTAACTGGTTACTTTCAGAATAACTTTGGCAACACAATGTAATATAGCCACAGATTTTAGCCACCAGCAGAAGAACATCTTCAAATCCAGTTAATCTGTGTATTTTAGCATGTTCATGTAGATTTTAGGGCAATGATTAGACTTGCAGGGAAGAGAAAATCCTACCATGTTAAGCTGTTAAACTCAAAAACCTGCTCCAGGAAGCAACTCCAGGTTCAGTGAACCAATTTGCCTCATGGGATGGTTGCTTTATCCAAGTGGAATAACATCAGGAAGTAAGGCATCACTCAGCAATAACCACTATGTTTCTCTGCAGCCTTGAAATATGAATATTTTGGGGCTAGAAAGACAGCTTATTGGTAAAGGGCACTTCTTGGCATTGCAGCAGACACAGTTTGATTCCCAGCACCCACATGCCGTCTCACAACCATCTAGTCCCAGGGAATCTAGTAACTTCCTATGGCCTCCAAAGGCACCAGGTATAGACAGAGAGTACAGGCATACATTCAAGCAAACATTCATACATATAAAAAATAAATAAATAAAAGAATTTGGAAAATCTACAGTTTGCTACATAGACTAATTTTGCTCTCTCTCTCTCTCTCTCTCTCTCTCTATCTTGAGATTGTACAGCTAATTAATGTTGAAGTACTGTTGTCAGGTATAATTTTGTAGGCCTGATGATTTTGGACAACATTTTGTATCTTAGTACTCCAAAGACTCTGAGTTGCTCAGTGAGTAATTTTAGAGAGCTAATAATCTCATAATTAGATAAATAATTGATACAGTTCAATTATATGCTCCTGTACAACTTTATTAATATTCAGATTTGAGCACTAGATGCCTTTCTGCCCTTTACCTACTTTGGAGAAAACATAATCCTCCATAGGTTTGGCAGAACGTGCTGGAGAACCCATGCCAGAGCCCAGGATATGTAAATTAACCATCTTGTTTCAAGACATTAGCATCTGTTGTGTTTAATTATTAACAAGATGGCCAGTATTTACTATAAGAAAGTGGAACCAAATGAATGGGTTTGGGGTTCATGTTATTTATTTCAATTTATTATTCAAGGACCTTCAACCAATTTAGAAGTGTTGTTTAAATCTGGCACGAAGTGTGTTGCTATTGGTGGTTTCTATGTGTGTCTAGGCTGTGCATGAGGTGTGTTGGGACTCTTGGTGGTTGATAATTGTTGAACCAGACTGTACTTAACAAGGCATAATTAACAAGCTGTTAAAATGTTTTAGTTATTATAATAAGTGAATAAATTTTGTGAGTATAAATAGTAATTCTATTATTAACTATCACAACACAAATAAAGTAATTAATATAAAGGTGTTTCATTCATAGTCAAGGCACTAAAGAAATCTCAAGTTATAGAAAATGTTTATGTGCCTGTTAAAAACAGCAGAAAGGCAGAGATATTTATTATATTAGATTCTTTCTACTTAAGGTACATTTTAGAATCATGTATAAACTAAGACAGTTTAAAATCTAATCAATTGATTTTCTAGAAGTTTTCATGTCTGATAGTCTAGGAAATACTTTTCTTAGCAAACGCTTAAATTTCACTGGCTGCATTAACTTAATCATACTAACACAAAACTTGGTTTATGGTTTTATTTACTACAAAAACATACATAATATTTTATGTAGAATCATTTTTATACCAATAACTTAACTGAAATTGTATTTGATAAGTACTCTATAACTTCTCTATCTCTCTCTCTCTGTATTCATATATTATGCATGCATATATAGGCACATAGACAGATAAAGAGTTTAATTAATCAATTAATATATTGATAAAGAAGCTCTCACAAGTGAATAAAATGTCATAGCTCTTGTATTGGTGAGGATTTGAAAAAGAAATCAACACTTGTTTCTTGGGATTTGCAGAAAAACATCAGATACAAAATATCTACTCCAGTGGTCCAAATTATAGGAACTCAAAATGATCTAATTACATGATTTTTGATTTAAATTAGGAAACTCTGAGCAATAACTAAATCTTATGTTTTTTTTTCTAGAACTTTCAGCTGTTCTTAGGCAGAGGTTTGAGATATATACTATCATCCCACATACACCACAGAAAAAATTTAATAGTGACTTCTCCGCTTTACAATATAAACTAGCAACTATGCTAGCTGGAATGAGTTCAGATGTAAGCAATAAAATAAAGGTATCTGAAGCAGATGGCATAAACAATGTCCAAGAACTGGGACGATTCAGAGAGTGAAATTCTCACCAGCTTCTGTCATAGGCCATTCATTGGAATGATGTTTATTGAATTTGACCTTCAATTAAAATGGTGCAATAAAATGTTGGATATTATTTTTGCTGTCTGAGTATTGTAGATGTCAGTTTAACAAGCAAATCTGTGGGGAAGATCAATATGCCCTGATTAGGAACAAGTTGGTCTGTTCAAGAAGACATGGGCATGCAAAGGAGGAGCTTGTTAAGAAAAGCCACTGAGCAGAGGGCTGTGATGTCCCATTGGTTAGAAACACTTAAGATAATCAAGAGTGAAGATTCTCCCTGACTACTCATTTGAACTTCTAATCAACCCAGTGTTTCCTGATTAGCCAGAGTTCTCTATAGCCATGAGAGCAAACGTAAGGCATCAGAGGTCAGGATCTAGATGGAGACTTTGTGACTGAGCTATAGGAACAGCTGGTTAATGACTTCAGCAAGTTGGGTGAATCAGTGGCCTGCCCAGTGTGGTCATGACTAATGAATGCTTTGGGTGACTTTGCCATAGAGCAGGCCTATTGCTGGAGGTGAAAGTCAGAAGCTGATTCTAGTAATGAGGTTTGAAACTTCTTTCTTATAAAGTCCCATCTCTCTGCTTCCAATTCTCCTGGCATCTATTTTTTTCTCATCATCACTTATAGAAGACAGTAGAATTCTCCACCAGTGCTAAAGACAGAACCCAATAACTTGTGTTGAATAAACAAACTTTGTACCACTGAACAACATTGATGGCCCTTAGTCTATGACTTTTGTGGAAAGAGAAACATAAATCACATGTCAAGTCCTGTGTACTCAGCTCTGATAGATACAGAAACCAGCAACTATTTCCATCAATACATAAGCAAGAATAATGTCAGGCATAAAACAATGACTTTTCACTAGTTTCATTATTACCAGAGTTTTCCCAAGGACCTTGAACTTTTGCTATAAATTTACAACATCAAGGAGTTCCTGACATTTCCAATTATCCAAATAAAATGGACACCATTGCTCTTAAAAGAATTGTGATGAGAGAATAAGATTTATAATAATAATCATCATCATAATCATAAATATCAGAATGGAGCAGCTGAAATGTTTTGTATATTTACTATGATTTTTATATACTGCTATAATAGTTACAATAACAACTATAATGCTTTACCCCCAACCAGGATGTAATTTTAAAGCACCACAAATTTAGTACAGATTGCATATCCAATGAGTGAAAATGATTAGAAACCCAGGGCTAATCCTATAATAGTGTTATCTCAAACTTGCTGGTAAAACTTGAAGTGTGGAGCTCTACCTTCCACAAGGAGAAACTGGGAAGGAATCTGCATTCTGTGGAATCAGAGTGTAATTTAAAGGTTCAAATTCTAGAGAACTTCAGCAAGTAGTATTGCTGAAGCAAAAGAAAGAGGCTTTGTTTGTCATTTTATTAGTCTTTATTGTATTTTTCACATTTGCGTTAGTTTTTTGAGAGTTCCTACAATGAGTGTTGGTCATATTCACCCCTTCTCTCTATTTCTGCCAGATCAACAACCACTCTTTCCTAATCACTGAAGATTTTGTTCTCTTTCTTTACTATTTCCTTTAAAAAAGTTATCAAGGGTAGTTTGTGCTGCCCATATACTCTTGGATGTGTGTCCTTCACTGGAACTACAAGCTTAAATGTAACTGACTCTTCATCTCACAGAAACTGTCAATTGCCAATAGCTTCTTAGCTAGGGATGGATTAGTGCCCACTTATCTCCATGGTCTTAGAGTCTTTCTGTTTGCTTTCTGCTACAGTTCTTGAGCTTTGGGTTGAGGGGTTATGATGCAGACATCCCATTCAGAGTTGAACATTCTGCAGTCCCTTATTTTTTGCACCTTAGTCAGGTGTAGGTCTCTGTGTTAATTACCATATCCTGCAATAAAAGATTGTCTAATGAGGACTGACCCAAACATTCATCTATAGGTGTAATTCTAACTCACTGGGAGATGGTTTCAAAGTATCTCCATTTTATAGAGTAAGAGTAGCAGGATCTTCCCCTACGACCTATAATCTGTCTAGACACAGGTTTTTGGCACCAATAACAGTACTAGTTGCATGTTTCAACTTGCAGAGTTGGTGTTAAATCCAGTTCTAAAATAATTGACTACTCCCAAAGCATCTGTTCCACTATTGCATCAGTAGGCAGGTCTCCCCTGGCCTTTCATAGTTGTAGCTTGAAGGCTTTCTATCTGGGTAAGACCGGAGATTGATTCCTTTTGTCCTAAGACTGTGCATAGCATCTTCCAATATCATCAAAGCTAGCCAGTGTAGGTGAGGCTTCCAGATGAGTACCAGCTTGATTTCTCCACATTTTCGAACTCAAGTATGTTATGTTGCCTACAGCAGTAGAATTTTACTGTGAAGTTATCGAGGGTAATTAAGAGCCTGTAATGTTTGGGAGTCTATGGCACCTTAATTGCAACAAATCCAAAGGAAGCAAGCCATGTTTTGGGGTTAGTTGTGGAATAAAGGAGGGAAAAGAGAGGCAATGTCCAAAGGAGAAGGGGAAGAATAGAGACTAGGACAATATATTTGTCTTAAGGCAAAAATGTCCATGATGACAGAAGACAAATTAATTCTTTCTTTTAAAGCTCTTCAAGAGGGTAAACTAGATGTAATCTGAGAGGCACAAAAAGAGAGAGAAGAGATGTATGTGAAAGAGAAATAGGAGGGAGAAATAAAGCCAGAGAGGACAAGAAAAGGATTCAGGGCCACTGTGGAAATGAACCCTTGGACATGTCTGCAGGAGTTTTCTAGGTAACAGTTTAAAAACTTGAAGAGTCACCATATACATAGATGACCTCACATCATATGTTATAGTCTTACACTAAACTAAAGGGATAAAGAGAGCTGAACAGCGGCCTTCTCTGACTCTTCTTTGTGACTGAGCATGTATTATGACCAAATGTCTCAAGGCTACACACATGATCTCCAAGTCCTCAAATACAAACCAAATGAAACCTTTCTTCTACAAGTTATTGTTGTCATGTGTTATGTCACACAAACAATGAAAGTCACAGAAATACACATATATACATACATACATATGCATACACACATATACACACATACACACATATATAGAAAGATTCACACACACATACAACACATATATAGACACATACAAACATACATACAATACATACATACATATATACAGACACACACACATACAGAGAGATATGCACACACACATACATACAAACAAATACACATATACCCACATATACACACATACATACACAGAGAGAAGCATATACCCACATGTACACATATATACACATATACACACACAGAGATGTGCACACACACACACATGCACATATATAGGCACGCACATACATACATACTCATACATACACACACCTACATACACAGAGAGATGCACACACAGACATATGCACACACAATGCATATACACAAAGAGATGCAGTCACACATACACACAAAGATACACACATCTCTCTCTCTCTATACACACACACACACACACACACACACACACACACACACATAGAAACATGTACACACACAAACAACACATACATACAAACACACACATGTACACACACATATATCAGGGATGATAAAACAAAATACAACATCTCTAGGGAAAATCTAAGAAGACTTGTATTATGGAAACAGTAGAGGGGCAGCACATTGGAGACACAGGAGAAGGAGAAGCAGATCAAGGATGGCTTCTGGGAGGAGGACAGTGTTTGGGTTGTAAATAAATTAATTAATTAAAAAAGAAAAGAGATTCTAGAACAAAGCATCACACAGTATGTTGATTTGATTTGCACATGTGTTTGAAAGAAAGTCATTTTGACTACTGGATGGTAAATGAATTAGAGGAGTCAGGCCAGTGCTGCTGATGACAGGATTAATCTTGGATTAAAATACAACTTAACGTGGCTTGGCAGTGTACACCTTCATTCATCGAAGAGGGCGTTCAATCTCGTGAATGTATGATGAAATAAGTGGATGAATTAAAAACTGAATAATATATAAATGCTTATTTTGCCTGATGGTGGTTTTCAAACCATGGCAAATTGAAAGTGGAGCTTTCCTGATAACGTCTAAAATATGTTCCTGGCATGATAACATGAAGATGAGATATTATAGGTAGATCTGGGACTCATTTCCATGGCTTTATGTATAAATAGGGCAATGTCTATTTTGCTACTTGAATAAAATTGTAGTTTTATGAATGCTTTAGCCCTAAATTCGGGTTTTTATGTTTGGAAATCTCAGATACAAGCTCCATCTAAATCATAACCTTTGAAAGGCTATGAATTCCAGTGTGAAAACATGCTAGGTTTTTTTTTTTTTTTTTTTTGGCACAGTGTCATGTGGAATTGTTTTATGCTTCTCAGAGCAAAGTAAAAATGTAAAGAGATCATCACTTAGCTGATAAACTGTCAGCTTCCAGACAAACACTGTAACTGATTTACACCTGTTCTTCCTCTAGGATAGCTATAGTTATTTGATATATCTTTTCTCCACCTGATCATTGATAGCTTGGGGAACATTCCTTTAGCTGTATGCAAATTGTGCAAGAAACATGGAAAGCCAGGCTATGCCCAGAGTGAGTTCTGTTATGAATATAAACTGTAGAAATACTAAGCTATTCATCAGGCAAGGGGCACTCCACGGGCTTAGGAGTAATGGATTGACTGAATTACAGAGTGGTGTTGGGACATTTGTATGATGCAAGAGCCCTGATATTCAATAATTGATCAAAAAATAGCCTTATAGGAGACAAATCAGAAATCAATCATAGCTTTGTAGCTTGGATACATGGTAATAGTTCCATTTAAAGTACTTGCTTTGCAAAATTTCTGAGAGAGGAAAACTAGGATTTAAAATTAGGCTGTTAGTTGCTGATGTCGTAAATTGAGATAAAAATCAAGATAACTTATTTCCATATTTTTAAGGAACAGCTTTTAAACTACGCTGATTTGGGGTCATTAAGGTATTTTTAGGCTTTTACTCCTGGACAAATATGAAAAGATTTAAGAATAGAAAAATATCACTTGGCAATGACACATTTAAAAGTAAAGAAACATTGAGACTGTGGCTGAGGCTATTTGTATCACAAGCTACAAAACATTTGAGAAAAATGTAAAAGATATCGCATTTCTATTCTTTGTTCCAAGAACTGTTTTAGGAACCAAAGAAATCTCCTTTAATTCTGAACTCAGGATTCTATTAATTTCTACACCTTATTAACATTTTACCAGATACTTAATGCTTCATATTATTTTCTTTAGGCCACAAAATATCTTTAGGATACTAGAAGATGTTAAATGAAGTAACAGAATTGTATCATTTAACCAGATCTTGGATACATACTTAAAAATGCAGTTTAAAGGTTAAATCCTACCATGTCATATCTTATATAAGCATAAGAGTAAATAATTATAGAAAGTGTTAATATGATAGTACAGAATGGTATCAATATATCTTAAAAGTTCAGTGTGGCAATATTTTGTGACAGATATTTGATGCATAACTTTTCAGTACTCTACCATCAGTTACACCCCTTCAGAGGAATGGAGATGTTGATGCAGGGAATAATTCTCAGGAGATTGGAACACCTTGTTGCCTCAAAGATTTATTCTGATTTCTTTGAGCCCACAGAGGCCCAGTGCTGGGAGTTTATATAGCTGTGTCATCAAGAAGCAAGAGATGTTCCAGCTTAAACATCAAGAATTTCAATGAGTATACTTGGGTGCAGTTTCTTCTAATAAAGAGAAAGATGGTACCTAGGGTTTCTCATTAGTATTAATTATGAAGACTAGTGAAAAGGAAAGAAGTTACTGAACTAACTGGACTAAGTAATTGTGCTTATTAAGGGGAAATAGGTTAGCTGATCTAACAATAAGAGCCAGGAAATTATGCCTGGACAGAAGAACCAGTGGGTTGCATTAGGAGATTTCAGAAACTCAATACAAAAATACTCACCAAGAACTGAGTTTGAATTGCTCACAATATGTGGAACCATTTACATTTATGGTTCAGAGGAAAGAAAATAGGATAAATTGTGTAGGGTAGAAATTATGTATAACAACTAGCTATATAATCAGTTGTAGAATCAATGAGGTCATTATTAATACTCCCCTCTATACCTGTTTTTATATATTAAACATAATACTTCCCTTTGTTTTTTAGAAATATAAAGTGCTTTGTTGTTAGTTTTCATGCCATTTTATTTCATAATTTGATCTTCAATTTGTATCTTAGAGTAAGACTTGGATTAGTGAAGCATTTACAGTATAAAGTAATCAATCGATGATGTCAGATACAACCCTTGGTCTTCTCCTTAAGGTAGAGAATAGGAGATTTCACTTGTACGAGGGACCATGGTATCATATTAGATCATCAAGTAGATATGTGCCAGTGTTAAGAATTACTCGTGGGCATCTATAGCACATTTGTTTCTTGCCAGTTTCAAGGGTTTGTAACAGCCGTAGTAATGTGTGACGCCAGCTGCTGCTGGATGTGTGTTGATGGTGTCACCTTTAAAGCTCCCTGAATATAGCTACTGAATCCTTTTTGTTTAGAAAAAAAAATGACAAATCCCAGAATGGTTTGTTTTCTTGTAGAAATCTCTGCTGTCGAAGGATTTCTTGAAGGGCTACAGTAAAATCTCTTGGACCAGCAGCTGCAGGCTGAAATGTTTTTCATGCCTTCAGGTGAATCAGAACAAGCATTAAAAGGTCTAGCACAGAAGTAACACACAAAGGATCCAAAAATATAGTTGTGTGATAAATGAATAAATATAAGGAAATAAAAGACAATATTAATATAAACAAGGAGATTATGTAAGATGCATACTTCTTCTAAACATTTTAAATATGCATGTGGCTGTGAGAAACAATTAGCACAAATGAATTTAAGAGAAATAAATAATTCCAGAGAATGGTGAGGCTGACCTGTCAATTTCTGTACCATGTACCAGACTTTGCATTAAATATGTATTGTGTAGTATTTCCTGTAAAGCCCATACAAGGACATGATGTAGCTATTTTTACATTACGGTTACCAATATAACTATTGTTACCACTCAGCTGAAGTAGAAGCTGGAATTCTTAGTTCTTATCTTCCTAGGCACTTAAGGTAGGTAAGCTTTAGTCACAAACACATAGCTTTGACTTCAGAATCTGTGTTACTCATGATTTCCCTGTATTACCTCCCAGTGAGATCTCTTAGCAGAAACAGGAATAACATGCCACGTGGAAGAGCTTAAAGGTATTCTGGCCCATTTGTTCTCTGCCAGTCGTGATTCTGGTCATGGAGAGCATTTGGAGCTATTTGCTTGAAATAATTTTATAGTCCTGATTGACACTTGGGGTATGAATCTTGCATTGTATAGGGTGCCCTAATAATTATGCTGTCATTCCACAAAATATCACCCTAAACCAACAAATGATATACTTCAGAAATGTCAATGACATGAAGAACAGGAATTTTTTTTTTTTTTTTTTAGCAGTGCCTCGGCAAGTAAAGTATCTGGCTCATAAGCTTCGGGATTTGACTATGAACACCAACCCCAAGAATATGCATAAAATGTATGAGTGTTGTGGCACCTGTAACCCCAGTTATGAGGAGATTGCCATACAAGGATTTCTGGTGCTTGCTTGCCAACCAATCTAGTTAAATAAGTAAGCCACAAGTTCACTGAGTGACTATCTCAAAAAATAATGAAGAGCAAAAGAAAATAAAAGCTCATTGTTTACCTCTGCCTTCAATAAACATAAGCACACAAGTGTAAAAATAATCCTGTGTACATATACAATACTCAGTGTTGAACTCTGTTCTTCATAAACATGTATACAAACCTGCATACATACATCTACCTATGCGACACTCATTGTTGAACTCTGCCTTCCATAAATATGTGTATGTAAGTATACACAAACTTGTGTACATACATGTAAACGTGCATAATGAAAGAGGAAAAAATGTAAGAGCTATCTCAATATTTACCCAGCATGCTTCTGTTGAATCCCTTTAGTTGTGTTCTTCAAAGAATAGACATATTGGTTTTTTTTTTTTTTTTAAAGTTTGGAAAGTGCCAGATACTCTATTTCACTTTTGAGTAATCTTTATGAAAATTTAATTTTAAACCTTATTTTATCATGTAATTTAAAATTCTGAAAAGTCTTACAGCTCAAGCACCTGCTTACCTTTGTGTCTGCCATAGGTAGGGATATTCATAGGATTGCAGATGGAGAGCATCATGATAGTTACATGTTACTTACCCAAAGTATTGGAAGAAAGAAACAGATTTCAAAGAGAGTTCTTCTGACATCAGCTCTCAAAAACATGTTGGTAAGCAAAGTATATAGCAGTCCCAATTATCACAGCCAAATATCTAAATCAAAAGGAATTTACCAAAATGTAATGGACATATATAGAAATTACGTCAAGTGCTTGAAATCAAGCAAAATCATAATGCTAACCGTGGATACATGTATGTGCCAACATGTTCCTTCAGGAGAAGGGTGGAGAGAGGGGGAATGATCGTGGGCAACTACAGAGGTTTATGCCATTAAGATGTTGAGTTTTACTGCTGGCTCTGACAAAGAAAACGCTAAGGGAGGACAAGCTACAGGGAGGTGATGCTCAGAAATGACTAGCTTCTATGAGCTTGTTCCTGCTCCTGGGCCTCATTCTAGTATTAAGTTCTATGCCTATCTCAGCCTAGGGTTTCTTTGAAAAGACTGTGAAACTGCAGTCTTGTAAGTTCCCTTTTTAAAGTGATGTCAGTATCCCAGCCTTGCAAGCCCTTTGTTGCCTCGAATGATCTTTATAGGGCTGGGGGCAAAAATAGAGAGCCACTGAATTGTTTCCTTTTTTCCTGAGTGGATAATACAGATGGCTTGCCTTTCAGCATATTCTGAAAGGGATACTTAAAAAATATTAAAACTGGAATGGTGTTTCCCACCATACATAAGAGATATAAGTATGGTGTCTATATCTCAATTTCTGCCTATCTTCAGTTTCTCAGTTTAATGGATGGCTCCACACGCCTTTGGATTCTCTCAGATGTGGGCTCAAGTGCTTGCCCCTTTCTCATAATGAGATCTAATCAAGCAAAGCCAAACTAGTGGCTGTAAGTTAAACACTCCCTGGAGAGGTGGGGCCAGTGACTGCAGGAGTAATGAACCTCTGTTTAACTTTCAGATTTTGTTAATAACAGTTTGACTTAAACTGGTTGGAGCTAATTAGTTACTGCAGATTCTCCATTAGTGGCTTATAAAATGGGACTTAGCTTGCACGTGTTAAGCAATTCTCTCAGTGTGGGTCATTTTGGAGCAAACAAAAGGAAAACAAGAGTCTAATGCATAAATTGAACTTTGTTGTAGCTTTTCTTTATAGTTTTAAGACTGTCTACATGTCAGTTTCTGGCCAGTCGGGAAACCCATAGTGGGGTGAACTGAGCTGGGTGAGAAACTCATTTGTGAAACATGGCAGAGAGTTTATTACTACTTTATGGAAGGAAGTCTGGACTTATGTAAGTTCTCAGAGTTGGCAATGGTTGAGGAAGTCAGGTGCTGCTATTATTGGGCAGTGTGTTGTGTTGGGGGTTTTGAGAAGGAAAGGTATTTATTATGAGCCTGTTCATAAGGCTTTGTGAGGGTCCTAAACCATAGTACTCTATGTGTCTTCCAAGAATAGTATTCTCATATAAAATCGGAATAAGGTTGTCATTTAAAAAAAAGAGAGACATAATCAAGATATATAAAAACAAAGTACAAAGAAACAGTTTCCTGGTGGTTTTTGGACAGAATTCATGGGTACAGTGGAAAGTGCTGCAGAGACCATAGTCTTTCAAGCCCTGAAGTCCTGTTCTTGATCTCAATGGCTTTAGATTTCAACATGGATGAGGAGGTGGTTTGCATTGGTGGGCTAAGGACCAGCTTGCTATTAGCTCTGGGTCACTGAACTAGCGATAAGTGTCCCTCCAGCTAGTTCTTATCATGGGCCTATGATATTTTTTTCCAAATAATCTTGGACTTCTGGTATTATTATTATTATTATCATTATCATCATCATCATAATTGTTAGTGTTCCGTGAAAATCTTTAGATTTTTTTAAACTTTTTTTTTTAATTTGTCTTTTTTATTTCTAAATTAAAGTTTAAAATGCAGGTATCCTGGTATTCGCAGTTATACAATGATTACCTTTAGAACACTCTAACTAGATTCACTACATTTGGTTTTCTAATTGAAAGGGCTGCTGCCTGGTTTACATCCTCAGCATCTAAGGGGTTATGAACCACTGAATAAGAGAAGAGAGGGCATGTCAGTTGGTTCTAGCTCCGAAGGGGCAGAGTGAACTTCATAATACCATTTACTAGACTTAACAGTATTCCTACATTGGCTGTTAAGTCATATTCACAGAAAACTGAGCAGAATTCAATAAATCTGGTTCCAGTGTTGAACACTTGCCTAATGAATTTATAAAAACTACATTAAATTCTGTTTTTATTAATTAATTCATATTACATCCCAATCATACCCACAAATCATACCTCCCAGTCCCATCCCCACAAATGAAATCCACATTCAAAAATCCAATTTATTACATATCCAAATACACTCAAACTTTGTAAATAACCAAGGTAAAACAAAGAATCATAAACTGCCCATCTCTGCTTCCACAAAGGCACTGGGTTATAAGTACAACACGAACAAGAAAGTAAACAGTTTGTGACAGATATATAACTGGCTCAGTTTTACCTTTTATTCATATATTTAACATCAAAGAAAGTTGGACTCTTCCATATTTTTAGCTGTCTGTATATTTAAAGTGTTAGAAAGTCAGTCTGTAAATTACCTTTGGAACCCAAAGCTTGCTTAAATGGAGCCAGCAGATACTACTCATAGGTGCCAAGGATATAATACCTATCTACTCAAGAAATGCTTGAATTCCCTGTTTGAGCATTGAACGATAGGGATGTGTAAATACAACAATGACTTAAGATTCCCTCTATTTCAGTCTGCTGTTTTAAGTAAAAAGTTATAGAACCCAGAAGAACAAAGACGGCTTGGTTTACATTATTCTACCCTCTATTCTTTCCCTGTGTATGGATCAGAGATGGACCACTTCTCCCATTGCAGCTAAAAGGTTTACAGTTTTAATGCAGCCTGTGCTTGTTCTGTTGGTTTATCTCCCACAGCCTTCTATTTGTTACATAAAACGACACAGCAAATGGAAGTATAAGGCACACTGGGTTTATGGAACATAAAGGGAAGTGCTGGAGGATTGGAGGAAGATAAACATCAAAACCCTATGCCTTGTGAACCCACAGTAGCTTGTGCTTTCTTGAGGATGCCACAGAGCACGTAATGGAGGAGACTAGAAAAAGCAACACATTGCAATATGAAGAGTCTTATTCACCAAGAAGTTTTCTTTAGGATTTGTTAAAATGTTGTAGACTTTATTGAAGTGTAATTAAAGCAATGAGATGTTAGCAGAGAACGAGATGTCACAGCCTTAAGCTTAGGTCTCTCTCGGGACCAGAAGAGATCACTATTGATGAAGCTTTTGGTATAGACAATTTTTTTGTAAAAATATACTCTTGCGCTTTGTCTATGTGTCTTTCTTCTTTAAATGTAGACTTAATATTTAAACATTCTTAACTGATGCAGGCCTAGTAATGATTAAAACATTAGGCTAGAGTACATGATTTAAAAAATTCTATCACTATTAATATGTAAGCCACATAACTAAAGTCTGCCCTTGGGGATAAAGGTAACTCATCAACAAAGGACATAATGAAAATTGAACTGTCTTACCCCTCCCAACTCAACTATCACTTCTTAGACACAATTAGTATTAACAGCTTTTTGTTTATATGTATGGGACCATCTTGTATATTTAAATGTTGTATTTGTAGATCTGTTTCATGATATATGATCACTTCAAAGAATTTATGAAAAATAGTAAAAATTAGAATATAATATGTTTATACCATTAAATATCTACTCTTCTAAATTTTATTGCCAATTTTACTATATAAGTGAGTGCTTCATTAAACAGCCAACATTAATTAAAATAATAAATTTAAAACATTTTTTTTCAGTATATTAGTTTAGATAGGCTCTGTTCTTTGCTCTTTTTCTGCTTTAAGATTTTTTATTGGATATTTTATTTACATTTCAGATATTATCCTCTTTCCCTATTTACCCCTCCCACCCAGAAACCCCCTATCCCATACCCCTCCTCCATGGAGAACTAAAGCATATATTTTCTATTCTTAATATTTCTATTGGTTCTTTTGATAATTCTTAGTAATTTTATTATTATCATCATGGAAGATTATGACTTTGAATTCTGTACTATAATTATATTGGGTTTGGGGCTGTGTGTACAGTTTGATTCTAAAACTACAATATATTAAATATCTGTTTAGAAAGTAAAATACAATTCAGAACAGAACTACATAGAATAAAAACAGTATAGAAATGTTATTAAAAGTTGTTATTTAAGATACCAAGTGCTAATTATTGATGCATTTTCTGGCTTTTAGATAAGGGTTGTGTGTGTAGCCTATCTTTTAATGACAAGGATCTTCTTCACATTGGTTTCCACGATCCTGCACCTAGTGAAAAATGATAGGATCTTGAAATATCTATAAAGTTTTTTCATTAAAAATTTCATAATATAATTATTATTCAATACAGGTAACATTATATTATATTTACTTCTTTACTTTGTATTTGAAACGGTGTTCCATACATAGGTAATACTGTCTCGGGACTCACTATGCAATTCAGATTACCTCACTATTTACAGTAACCCTCCAGTTTTAGTCACTTGAATGGTAAAAATATAGACACATACCACCATTGCAGGCTCTAAAACAGTGATTTTCAAGCTTGCTAATGCTGCAACACTTTAATACACTTTTTCATGTTGTGCTGACCCCCAACCACAAATTATTTTTGTTGCTACTTCATAACTATAACTTTGCTACTGTTATGAATTATAATGTAGATATCTGTTTTCCAATAACCTTAGGAGAGCCCTTGTGAGATGATTTTTCGACCCCTACTTTTAGAACTCTTACTCTCAACCAAGTATTTTTGATAGTTCTGATAACCACAAGCAAATCTTCATTTTCCAAGATTTGATTATGATCTCTATCCTAAGAGTTATGAAAGCCAGGTATCCCCAATTGTTATCCATCTTAGATTCAGAGTCAGGTCTCTCATTGAATCCAACACTCCCTGATTGGATAGACTTACTGGGGTGTGAAGACTCTAGATCTTTACATAGCTAATAATGCATGTGCACCACTGTTCACGCATTGGAAGATGCACAGAGACCTGCCTGCCTCCACACAACAAAACACCAGAGGAGGTAGCCATCCAGGGACCCACTCATCACTGTGCTACATGGGCAGGCTGTAGACACCTGGTGGCCTACTCGCCTCCATGCCATGTAGAACTGTACAAAGGAGGTTATACAGAGGCCCACCCATCCAAGTGGCCTGCCTACAGCAGAAGCCACTAAAGTGGGTAAGTATGTGGTAGACAGATGGGAAAGAGAAAGGAGCAGGACAGTTTGAGCACTATGAAGAGAGAGGGAACTGGAGACTTGAGGGTGGAGGGGAATACCCTGTTGTGAGTATCCAGCCATGGTGAAATCCCTGGGCACGCTGGCACTTGCTTTGTTCTACACTTGTTTTGTTCTGTGGTATGCTGCCACTGAGGGACATGTCTGGGTCCTTTGCTATGAAGCAGTAGGGATTAGTTGTCTATACCCTGACTCATATTACCTAGACACCATGTGGCTGTACCTGGTTTGGGAAGCTGTCTGGAATTACATAGATGTTCCAGGGCTGTGCTGAACTGACCCCACCCCTCACTGTTTATAGCACTCTAGAGAGCTGACCCCACCTCATACTTGGTATAGCACTGGAAAGAGTGGGCCCTCCACCTCTCTCTGACAGCATAGAGGAGCTGGCTTTGGTGTCACAGGCACTGGTGATCCAGCTGCTAAGGGCATAAACATAAGAGAGCTGACTCTGCTACTCATCTGCCCTCCCCTTCCACCACCTCACACCAGCAGCAGTTAGTACAGGGCATAAGAGCAGAAGATCTGATCCTGGCCCCTGCCAGTGGAGGTAATGGGTGAGCTAGTTGGAGCAGTGCACTGGTGTGGATATGGATAATCCAGTGGTCTGACCAACTTAGCTACCAACCAGGACCTTTGATTTGGTCCACCCCTAAATCTACCTCATGTGTGAAATGTTAGAGCATGTGAAAGGGCCAGTTCTACAAATCTAAAGCTACAGGATCTCTATGACACAGGGCAACAGTGGGATAACTTAGAGGAGTCACAGTGAGGAACTGATACTGATGGTACAGCAGAAGCCAGACCAATGACTCATTGCAGCAAAACATTGGAAGTGAAGTTGTGTGGATAGAGGGGTATATTGTGGGACACACTGTGACACACCACAAATTCCATGACAAGGTATTTTCTATTCTGTGTTCTATTTTGTTTATTTTATTTGGATGTGTTGTTTTGTATTTGGTGAGGGTTTGCAAGGGCAGGGGCCGTATACAAAGAGACAGTGGGATGACTGAAATGGGGGTGCATGATGTGAAACTAACAAAGAACCAATAAAAGTTTTTAAAATATGTATGTGTATCTATGAGCACTTGTGAATGTAGAGTCATGTCAGGGAAAGTTACACATATGGTAGAGTGATGGTAGAGGCCTCTCCCAAATCTGAGCTGGAAGGATTTTCACTCTTGTACTGAAATTCAATATGAAATGAGATAATGAGACTATGCTAATTTGCTTTGGTATTAACAACACAAAATGAATTATCAATTAAGCAATTATACCATTACTGGAAGCATACTATACAGAAATGATAGGTCTTTCAAGGAAGAAAAAAATCTCATTTCAATATAATATGTAAGGCTGTCAATGCAATTTTCATTTCTGAGTAACTATAACCCATAAAATACCAGATGAAATTAAGAAATTATATTTTAGTTGACATTTCGACTGTCTGTGGCTAAACATTTTTTAAAATATATTTGTGTGTCCAATCCTATTGGCATTGAATATTCTTTTGAAAAGGCACATTTGTCTAGATCAGGATATATAAGTAAATCCATTCATTTACCTATTCATTTGGCTAATAGTCTGGCAAGGCAAGTCACAAAAATTGTTTATAGTGCAGAGAAAACAAGTGAGTCTCTTTGTACCATTGATGGGAGGAAATAATATGGCTACACAACAAAGTAATTATATTCACAACACAACAAAGAAAAACCTACAGTGCTTTAACACAAAACAAAGAGATATGAGCCAGCAAATGATATCCTTTAGTGAAATACTATTTCTACTTAATAAAATTAATGGGAGAAAGAACATAATTTTATGGTAAGAATAAAAATAAATACAAAATATTGAAGATTGCTCATCAGAAATGTGGTAAAGATTTTGGTTAACCCTTGCTTTATGGATAACAGATATATCTTGATGGCACATGCTGGTTGAACAACTGAAATGGGCGGAGCACATTTGTACCTTTCAAGTCTTCATTGGCCTTCTTTTCCTTTTGTTTAGCTTGTGAATTCTTTCTTTGTAAATTGCTCTACACTGGCTCCTCACGTACCAGGTCTTTACCCTAGTCTCTTTTCTAGACACTAGCCAGCAATATTTGTGACTCCGTAATACATGTTCCTTCAACTATCTTTTCAATTCTAAAATCTTCCAAACCTTTCCCTAAAGTTGTCTTTCTTCTTAAGCTAGAGTGCCTTTCTATATTGATCACAATCAAGAAATCTTAACATATTCATTCCATACAGATATGAACATTTTGCAGTGACTTCTGTGAGTATTGAATAGAATAGAGACTTCCAAAGACTTCCTCCACTGAGCCATAAGAATATTAGCAATAAATAAATAAATGAACAAATAGATAGATAGATAGATAGATAGATAGATAGATAGATAGATAGATAAACAAATGTAAAAATCAACACTTTTAATAGTCTGGAAATTTTATAGCAGTGCTCAATGGCAAAGGGATGCTTAAATGTTTGAATAAGAGTATCATTAGCAGGGGCTGGAGAAATGGCTCAGCGGTTAAGAGCACTGACTGCTCTTCCAGAGGTCCTGAGTTCAATTCCCAGCAACCACATGATGGCTCACAACCATCTGTAATGGGATCCAATGCCCTCTTCTGGTGTGTCTGAAGATAGTGACAGTGTACAGTCACTTATATAAAATAAATAAATCTTTAAAAAAAGAGTATCAGCAGCAAGGTTCCCATTTTTTTTTTTTTGTGATCTGTTCTTTTCTTATTAACATCGCCCTGTTTTCTAACAGTCCTTTAATTACCACAAAACTATAAATACAATAGGTCAGAAACACTGAACATAGGGGAATAAGCAAGTCAACCCATGAGAGTACCTTCCCTAAACAAGAAATTGACTTACCTATCTGACAGTCTTCTGAAAACTCTACTGGAAGGAGGTGTCCTGGCCTTGATTCAAACTTCCATTATTGTGAAAAGTTTAGTAAACCCCTGTTCAACATCCAGATTGTCAGAGTCAGAATAACAACTGAACAAAGATAAAGGAATTGGGAATGAAACAAACAAACAAACAAACAAACATGATCCCAAGAAATATCCAGGGATATTAGCATTCATAGAAAGTTGGAAAAAAAACTTTGAAAAATATTTGGTGGTCCAGGAGAGAGCCATCATATCTAGAAGTGATGTATGCATAGAAAAAGAACTTAAAAAAACCCAGTTCCATCTTTGACTGATGTTGAGATTCCTTACATTTAGAAAGTAAATGCCAATGTAGAACTATAAACTGAACAAAAAATACATCACAATATATCAAGACCCCCTCTCCAGCATGAGATGAGATACTTAGATATTCAGAGCATGTAATTAAGTTTTTGCACAATCAATAATAGGTCACTAAACTAGTGGAGTAGAGATTTTAGTAGCAACACATGATAAAGAATTGAGATTTTTAAAATAATTGCTCTGAAGTGAGTTGACAATGAGCAGCAAGGAATTCTGTTCTCCAATTCTGAGTTTGGTATTTTAATTTTCCTCATATAACTGAGTTAAGGTAGCATTTGCCTCCCTCAGTTCAGTTTTTTTAACATAATGGAATGCCCTCTAAATCTATTTTCATGATTGAAATAACGAGATTTCTAATTTTTATGGCTAAAGAATGAAACAAAAACACTAATTAGTATCAAGGACAAATGTTCCTGAGCATAGAAAATGATTATTCCAACAGTGAATTATAAATGTTCCCCTTAAACAAAAGTTATCAAAAGATAGACAATAGAATAAACTATAGTACATTCTTAGAGAAAATATCCCTGAGAAAGCTCAGAGTTAAAGAATCAGCCTTTGACATAGGGGTTGCATTGTAAAGATGTCAACTGCAGATAGGTGCTACACAGTCAGCTGTTTTTCTGTTGTTTTGGACCAGTTATTGATTATTATAGTAACTAAGATTAAAATATTATGAGAAAAATATATTCTCACTAACTCACCAAGTAAAATTTCAATAGTTGATTTGAATTTGTCAAAGAAAGTCTAAGTGAAGTGAATATAGTTCAATTGATATACATCTAATTTAATGAATAGAAAGAAAAGCTGAGTAGGTTCTGCCTCAGGATTCCATGGCTCATTATTTAAGACCTCAACGTACTCAAAGCACAAGACGCTCGCGCGTGTGTGTGTGTGTGTGTGTGTGTGTGTGTGTGTGTGTGTGTGTGTGTGTGTGAAAGAGAGAGAGAGAGAGAGAGAGAGAGAGAGAGAGAGAGAGAGGAAAGAAGAGCTATGTAATGATGGTTACAAACTTTCTGAATTTGAAGCAAAAGGACATTTGTAAATTCATTAAGTACCTGGGATTTAAATAATATAATTTTCAATTATCATCACATCATTTTATAATGAGAGATGTGGTCTTTTTTTTTTTATGTCTCAGTATATGCTAAAGCTCCTAGTTTCTACTTTTTGCTACATCTATTCAGTGAAGACTTCTTTTTGAGAAAGTATCTTGCTATGTAGTTCAGGCTGGCCTATAGCTCATGGGAATTTTTCGGCATTGACCTCCTGGTACTGCAATTACAGCTGGGTGATGGATGAAATCCATAAATATGAATGAAATCATGCCTGGAGAAAAAATAGACAAAACTAGAGAGTGTGTTAAGTGAAATAAAGTGTCTGCACAAAGTATCAGATGTTTTCCTTCGTAATGGATTACAGGATTTAAAATACATCAAAAGATGTGAACTTAAAATGTAGATTAAAAGCCACTGCCAGTGATACAGAAGGAGTAGGGGGTACGCAAGACTGATACTCATAAAAAGAACGCTAGAGGGGATGGATCTGAACAAAGCATAATAGATGGGTGGGAGTCTATGACAATGAGAACTCTTTTTTATGCTTTTAAGATATGCTATGAATAATAACAA
Organism: Arvicanthis niloticus; assembly: GCF_011762505.2. Taxonomy (NCBI): domain Eukaryota; kingdom Metazoa; phylum Chordata; class Mammalia; order Rodentia; family Muridae; genus Arvicanthis; species Arvicanthis niloticus. The sequence continues at coordinate 51,747,130 of NC_047668.1, read as the reverse complement.
TAAAAACCAGCCATTGGATTTGGGGCATAACCCAATTCTGGTCATTTTTATTTGAGAGACTTATCCACATCTACAATTTCTCTATTTCCTAATGAGGTTATGGTCTCAGGTTTCAACATTTGAGAGTCTCAAACGTTACAACTTTGAGAGTCCAAGACAGAATGCACTCTAGCATAAAAATTAAATCTCAATGGTTTTCCCTAACTCGTACAAGAAATAGAATAAGTGCCAATCTGATACATTTTGTTTAGAAAATAGCCCTTAATTTTTCCAGATCATGAAGAAAGTTTTATGAAATTATACATTTTTGCTATCTGAAACAAGTAATCAAAACTTTAACAACATTTTGGCTATAATTAGGAGCCTCTAACAATGATGCCTCTAAAAATGAGTAAAGTACACTAAAATCTTACCAACTGTAGACCTCATGTTCTAAACAGGAGGAAATTTAGTGATACTTTGGAGAGTAATGTGTTCTCCTTTAAGTTTAGTATATTAAAATAAATATATGGATTCTTATGCTTAAAAGTACATACATTTAAAACCATTACTTTCAATCCTTAATTTTTTACATTTTAATTAATTAATTGTGTGTGTGTGTGTGTGTTGAAGGGGTGTGTGCTGAAGAACCCAGAACAACTTGGGGATTAGTGTTCAGTGTCCACCACATGAGGTTGGGAATCTAAATCATTTCCTTGGGCTCAGCATCTTTTAAGCTATCTGCATTGCTGTATCTCTAAAAATCATTATTTAGCCACTATGTCACAGAGTAGTGAGTGCATCAAGCACATGCTATCCCACTGTGTTAGGTGATTCAGGATGCTATATTAAAATACCTTGGACTGAAGGATTTAAATAAAAAACTGAGCGAATTGTGAATAATTTGGGGTACTGTGAAGTAAAAATTAAAGCACCAGCACTTTCCATTTATGGTATAGGTGTATTTCTTTCAGATACGCTCCTATGGAAAGTTCTCAACAACATGCCCAAGGTTTTCCAAACAAGAGCAACTAACCATACTCATGAAAGTTCTTATGATTTCCTCACTTCCCTGAATGTTTTAACAAAATTGGCATAGAGCTGGTTTTAAACATGAACTTTTGAGGAACAAAAGATTTACACTGAAGGCTTAAATGACAAGTCTCAAGTGCCTCAAAACTCAAAATCTGAGTACTAGCTCAATGGTACTAGTAGAAAATTCCATTATTCCCCTGCTGTGTGTGTGTGTGTGTGTGTGTGTGTGTGTGTGTGTATGTGAGATGTATCTAAAGTAAAAATTATCTTGTGCATCTTCAGTCCTAATCCCAAGATGGAGAGAGAGAGAGAGAGAGAGAGAGAGAGAGAGAGAGAGAGAGAGAGAGAAGGAGAGAGAAGGTGGGGGAGGAGAGAGATATTTTAAAACCTGAAAAGTCCAAAATTTCAATAATTCTCGCCAACAAGTATTTCAGATGAGGAATACTCGATCTCTATATATTTGTATTATCTTAATTTTAGATATAAAGATTCCTGCGGTCTTGAGAATCAGCTAAATATCACTCTGTCCTAGTCACAAAATTATTAAATGTGTTTCAAATTCTTATCTACATCACAAAGTTGAACTCCACACATCCTTCTTGTTCATCAAAATTGTTTAAGTCCCTATCTGATTAAAGAGTAATTAATTTTCCTAAGGGAGAACCGCTTTTCTTGGTGACTCACAGTCCCCCTTTTAACATAACAGATTTCAGGATCTAATAGTATTATCGAATTGCCATTTGGTTATGCCTTTTCACATTTCAATTCTCTTGTTAATGCATTTTACATGATTTCCACAGCAACTCTGAGACACAGTTTAATAGGAATTATTATCCTCACTTTATAAATGACAAAAAGAAAGTTCAAATAAAGGTCATTCAGCTGGCCTGTGTGTCTCCATTCACCAAGGCTCACTCAATAGGGTTCAAGGCCAGTTATATCATCCATAGTATATTATGTCCATTTATGTTTCTAATGTTTCATTGAGACTGTGAATAATCCACACAAGTAAACTTTATCAAGAATGATTGCTCCACTCTGTCACATAAAGGCATGTTATAAGATCCTCTTTTTTTGTTTCACTGAAGTTGTTCCACTCTGGGAGGTCCTTCCAAATTTCATTGTTTATCATTAACAATGCTGTTCTGTATTTCAGGGGAGAGAAAGTTTGCATGCCTTCAGTAACCTCAGAGTGAAAGAAATGGAGGATACATTACCTAAACAATTAGAAATGGAGACCCTAAGGAACGCTGATTGAACACACACTAAGAAGGGGTGACAGACTAAATGTGTTAGAAAAACAGAGACAAGAATTGAATTTATCCCATGCCATTCTGCTCTAGCTCTGAATAGAGTCAATGGGAGGATGTCAGCCTAGTCAGCCCAAAAAGAGGAGGCGGGTGACCTGGTATGTAAAACTAAGCAAGAGGAAGGCAATCATGTAAGCTTGGAATTTATAACTCTAAAGGCTTCAGTGGGCTGCCCCTGAGGAACTAAGGATTATTTTATACAAGTAAAATGGGCAGGTCTTCACCCAGGCTTTCCTATAAGGACTTAGAATCTTAGAAATGTCAGGTGTCTGGGAGTAAGAGTCCCTGGGAATGAGTGACTATAAGGAAAACACAGGTTACTGAGACACAGTTTCAGAGCAGATACAATAAATATTAAAAGTCTGGTCTATGAAACTAATAGAAGAGAAGGTGGGAAGAACTTTGAATATTTGGGCACAGGGGAAAAGTTCCTGAACAGAACACCAACGGCTTATGCTCTAAGATCAGAATTGACAAATGGGACCTCATAAAATTGCAAAGTTTCTGTAAGGCAAAGGACACTGTCAATAGGACAAAACAGCAACCAATAGATTGGGAAAAGATCATTACCAATCCCACATCCGATAGAGGGCTAATATCCAATATATAAAAAGAACTCAAGATATTAGACTCCAGACAACCAAATAACCCTATTAAAAATGGGGTACAGAGCTAAACAAAGAATTCTCAACTGAGGAAACTTGAATGGACAAGAAGCACCTAAAGAAATGTTCAGCATCCTTAGTCATCAGGGAAATGCAAATCAAAACAACCCTGAGATTCCACATCACACCAGTCAGAATGGCTCAGATCAAAAACTCAGGTAATAGTTTTTGGAGTTCCTCAGAAAACTGGACATAGCATTACCTGAGGGTCCAACTATACCACTTTTGGGTATATAGTGAGAAGATGCATATAACAAGGACATATGCTCCACTATGTTCATAGCAGCCTTATTTATAATAGCCAGAAGCTGGAAAGAACCCAGATGTTCTTCAACAGAGGAATGGATACAAAAAATGTGGTACATTTACACAATGGATTATTTCTCAGCTATCAAAAACAATGAATTCGAGAAATTCTTAGGTAAATGGATGAAACTAGAAAATATCATCCTGAGTGATGTAACCCAATCACAAAAGAACACACATGGTATTCACTCACTAATTATTGGATATTAGCCCAGAAGCTTGAAATACCCAAGATTCAACTCACAGACCACATGAAGCTCATGAAGAAGGAAGACCAAGTGTGGGTACTTCAGTCCTTCTTAGAAGGAGTAACAAAATAATTAAGGGAGCAAATATGGAGACAAAGTGTGGGACAGAAACTCAAGGAGGAGCCATGTGGAGACCATTCCACCTGGGTATCCATCCCATGTGCAGTCACCAAAGGTAGACTCTGATATGGATGTCAGGAAGTACATGCTGACAGGAGCCTGATATAGCTGTCTCCTTAGAGGTCTGCCAGAGCTTGGCATATTCAGAGGCAAATGCTCACAGCTAACTATTGAACTAATCAAGGGGTTTCCAATGGAGGAGTTATAGTCAAGACTGAAGGAGCTGAAAGGGTTTGCAGCCCCATGAGGAGAGCAATAGCAACCAACCAGAGTTCCCAGGGTTTAACCACCAGCCTGGAAGCACTTAGGGAGAGATCCATGGCTCCAGCTGTATATGTAAGGGAGGATGGCCTTGTTGGGCATAGGTAGGAGAGGAGATCCTTGGTTCCATGAAGGCTGGATGCTGTGTGTAGGGGAATTCGAGGGTGGGGAGGTGGGAGTCGAGGGGTAGGTGGGGGCACATCCACATTGAAGCTGGTGGAGGGTGATTGGATAAGGGGTCCTGGGTGGGGAGAGGAGAATGGAGAAAAGGGATAACATCTGAATTTTAAATAAAATATCTAATTTTAAAAAAGAAAAAAAAAAGTCTGGTCTAAACAACTGTGGGAGATGGCTGGTGTGAGGGATTTCCTGGTAAGGGCTTTTGTCAGCACTCCAGAAGGTCTGAGTTGATTCCTGGAAGCTGTATGCTGGTAGAAGGAGGGAACTGACTCAGAAGGTGTCCTTTGATCTCCTTTTGAGATGAGGCACACTGGATGGATGGGTAGTTGGATGAGAGGATGGATAGGAAGTTGGAGAGGTAGATGGATAGGTAGATGTATGGGGTGTGGTAGTTGGGTGGGTAGATGGATGGGTATATTGATAGATGGGTGGATGGGTAAAAGGGAGGGAGAGAGGAATGGAGGGAGGGAGAGACAGACAGAGACAGACAGAGACAGACAGACAGACACAGAGAGAGACAGAGAGAGGAGGGCGTAACATTTACAAACACAGAGAAAGAAGGACTTTTCGCTCTGGAAGCTGACAGCAGAGCTGGGTGGCTTTGGAAGTGATTACCTTGAGGGCAAGGCTCAGAAAGTCCTGTCACTTCAAGGAGTTTAGACCTGAGCCTTAAAGCTACCTGGCTATAAAACTGGGGCAGTTTCCTCATTAGATCATAAAATATCCTTTTGGTTTTACTAATAAGAAATAATGAGTTTCCAATTTTTCTCCTTTATAATCTGTAAGTGCTTAATTGCCTGGAACTGAGCTTAGCCTCGGGGCTCCACCCACAAGGGGGTGAAGTCTTATTTTCTCCCAGTCATTACAGAGACCTGCTTATTAATTTTTATGCTTGTAAAAACTTTCAGCAAATGTTAATTATCTTAACATACTGTCTTTAATGTATTGACACTGCTTCAAAATACATAAAATTTAGCATATATTTTTATAAGCTATCTTTGTACGTGTAATTCGTGCACAAAGGGAGGCCATGGGCTATAATTTTAAACATATTCTGAAAACCTTGGCATACAATTCTCCAATACGTGAATTAATGTATGGACTGGGAGAATGCATCATTCACTAAATTATTCTCAGCAAGGTACTGAGAACCTGGTGAACAATTAAATTTATATTAAGTAAATAAATGAATTAAACCAGAACACAGTTAGTCCCTCAAGCATTGAGAAGATTGTGTTGTCAAGAAGGCTTTGGATTTTGCTAATGGATTCAGGATAGCTACCACTCTTCCTGGGGAGAGCATTTTCTTTGATTTTCATAATGTCTATCATTAAGAAATTTATGGTGCCTCAGTTCAAAATTAGACCCACCTAGTAGATTTAGAAAAAAACAAATGTTATTATAATCAGGAATATCAAAGAGCATTACTCACATACTGTGGATCACAAACTTATGCTCAGAGGGGACAAGGCAAATTGCTTAAGTTTCTGAGGCCAGGAGAGAGCAGAGCCTGCATCAATCACCATGTGGCTGGGCCAAGCTGATATAAAGCCCATGGTCTTCTAGAAAGCCAGCTTTCTTTCTTTCAATAACCATTTTATATGGCTTAGAAGAATATTTTATTATTTGATTTTCTACATTTAAAACTTCAGGATAAATATTTTACTATACCAAAACTAAATTCTTACTAATGTGGCTTTTGGTCATTGAGCCTTTTCAAAAACAAACAAACAAACAAACAAAAAACAAAAAAACAAAAACCCACAATCTAGATACATGCCCCACAGGTCTGTGTTCTTGTATTTGTAGCAGGATGATTCCGTGGTCTGGCTCCTTGCACACATAAGAACTTTCTGTGATTTTTGTGTGGTGAATGAATGGAACTGAGAAGAATTTAACTGTTTTTCAGTCGTAATTGTAAAAATGGTCTGAAAGCTGGTGTCTCTGACTCAAGAATGATATCCAGAGTGCACAGCACCATGGGACCAAAGCTTAATGTGGCCAGACCTTGAACTTGCTGCCTCCACCTGACTTTCTGACATTTCACAGCTAGAATACAGAACTGTCTGTGGTGGCTGTGTCTCCCAGGTGGAGGAAAGAGGAAATGCTGAAGGACTTTCAACTCAGTGGGCTTCACACAGACTATGCCCCAGAGAGAAAATCTAAGCAGTGCTTCAGGCAGGTGCATGATATGCTTCAGAGGCAGAAAACATTTGATTCACAAGCAGGAGGCTCTAAAATAGAGCACTGTGAAGAAAGGAAGCATCAAGCGATGATGGGTGCAATCTCACGTCTCAGTTCCAACGTTTGCGGTGCTTCTCGGTGCTTTTAGTTCAGAAAGGATCAGAGGGGCTGGCTGGCAAGGCCAAAGGAGCCACAGCTGCACACCAGACCCAGACATCCCAAGGAGCAAAGGGGCCATCTCTCCAAGGAACGGAATGAGACCAGAAGCACAGAAAGAACCCCCTAGAATCTTGTGATTGGCACAGGACAAAGTTGTATTATGTGTGCCTGCATTTAATTTACTAATTCCTTTGCAGTTCAGTAAAGTAACTTGCTTTTTTTTCTTCCCCTTCTCTTTTTGCACTCCTCTTTCCTTGCTGTTTTAAAATTCTTTTAAAGAAGACTTGACAAAATTATTGATTTTTATCTCTCATGAATGAACAGATTTTGGGTCTGAAACAAACAATGAGACCCCAGATATTTTCAGGGTTTAGGTTTAGAAACTGTATTGATGATTTCTGTTTATTTAGCAGGAAGACCAGGTCCTCCTTTGCAGGTGAGGGGAAAAAGAAAACAAAACAAAAACAAAAAAACAAATAAACAAACAAAAACCCAAGCAAGCAAAAACCCTTTTTTCCTGACCTCAGACCCTGTTCATTCACTTGTGTTCCCTCAGACTGAAGACCAAGCCTGGGGGATATGGGAGGGGGAACAAATGAAATAGTCAACCCCCCCAAAAACCTCAATGAACACACAGTTATACCCAACAATTTGTTTAGCTTGCAAGAAGCTAACGCAGATGCCAAGATGGGTTTGACATGGTGAATGCCTATGCATGGATTTTTATCCTTCACACAATACAATTCACCTGACAATATAAGTCTAACAATCATAGCTTTACACAGGAAAAAATGGATTTTTCAAACTAAGGTGTGCGATAGGAGAGACAGCCCAGATCCCTGTTAATACTCTACTCCTCAGACTGTGTGTCTGATGGTTAAAGACATTTGCAACATTGACATTCTCAGTCTCCGAGGAAGCTGGGGCAGGCCTGGGGGTAGAATATGCCCATGGGCTCCTCACCTCTAGCCTCCAACAGCCTCTTGCAATTATGGCAATGCACTGTGCAAATATTATCATATTCTGTGTGTACTAATGTTGCTATGCCCTCTGCCTTGTAAACTCTAAGATTAGTCATGGATGTCAACAGACCAGCTAAAAAATAAACAAACATCACAGTGAGATGCTTCCGTATTCTGCAGACAGGATTTATACTGGTTTAAAAGGCTTATTTTCTCAAAATATCTCGAAGCTTTATCTACAGTATGTTAAATGCTGTAATCAATAGCAGCAAGCCTTTTACAACTTGAAGGTTGTTTTTCCCACAAATGCTGTTTGAGAATTATTCTCATGGATATATGTAATTGGCTCATTTATTTTAATTGTGGAAAGTTATACAGCTGTGTTCATTGCTCCAGTTCATTCTAACATTGATACACACTTAGTATCTCGGTATGTTTGCTGTTTGACACTGCCACTACAAACACACATAAACAAATATACTGGAGATCCTCTGGGGAGATGGATTCCACCTGTGCAGATGCACTGTTATCTTAGGAAGTGTTTGGAAATGTGTAGGTGCAGTTTTCTCATCCTGGTGGCCTACAATGCTAAGAGCTATTGAGACTGAGGTGATGGAGAGGGAATTAGGGAGGTTTAATATTCTGTAGTATCTTCTACTGATAGCATCTAGAATAATGCAGCTTTCCCATTGTTGAAACAGGCTTTAGGTTGTATGCCTAAGAGAGAAATTACTCATGGAGCGGATGCAGAAGAATGATACCATCCTTTCATTTCTTTCTTGTTTGCTACCATTCTTGACAGACCTGGGAAGATAGAAGCTCTCAGCTATAGTTTAGATACCAGATTCAATTATGTATGGCATGATTGGGAAGGAGTTAGGTGAAGATGGCTTGCTCTTCCAGCAAGCAGACATTTTGGCTATTATTTATTTATTGTTCATTTAATTATAGGAACAGATAGTATCCATTTCTTTATTGTTGTATGCAAGGGAAGAGAGTAGAGCACAGTTTTAATTAGGTTTGTATTGCTGTGAAGAGACACAATAACCACAGAAACTCTTACAACATTTAATTAGGGATGGCTTACAGTTTCAGAGGTTCAGTCCATTATCTTCATGGCGGGAGCATGGTAACATCCAGGCAGATATGGTGCTATAAAAGGAGCTGAGATATCTACGTGTTGTTCCACAGGCAGCAGAAGGAGACTATGTTCCATATTGGGTGAAGCTTGAGCATTGGAAACCCTAAAGCATGCCTCCACAGTGACACTCTTTCACTGACAAGGCCATACCTATTCCAACAAGGTCACACCTCCTAATAGTGCCCCTTCCTATGGACCAAGCATTCAAACACATTCAAACACATGGGGGTCATATATACTAAAACCACCATAAGCACTTACCCACTTATTTACTTACTTATCTATTTTGCCTGTAAACTAATATGCATGGCATGTTGCTAGGCCCAAGAATAAGAGTCACAACTTCTTTTTCCTCTTTCCTTTTTCCTTTTTCTTTCTATTTCAGTTCTCCATTATCTCTGTTATGGTGATGGAAGGGCATTGGTATGGAAGTCTTTGCAAAGTTCTATCTGTGTCTTTAGCCTTGCTGAGTCTTCTGTATATTCATACCTCCTTGTTTTGAACGAGTTTACTACTCCTGTATATAGATTTGTATTCATTATACACAACTTGAGTATTGGGTTGAAAATTAAGTATCTTTGTATAAGGTTTTGTCATCCTGCTCTTCTGAGTAATTGGATCCATTTATACCACCATGTGTGGGAGTCCATATGTCCTTGTCCTCACTGATAAGAGGGAATTGCCAGATTACTGATAATCCTCCTCCCTTTCTTCCTTATTATAATTAATGTCACTATTATCTGATGGTCCAATAATTGCAAAAGAACATAATGTCTCAGTTAGGGAGCCCTGACTAACAGTGATAGAGCAGATGTTTATGTTCCCTGATTATTTTGCTGTCCTGATAAGTACTTTCTTATCTTCCTGGTTTGTTACTATATTGATTTATTAGTTTTCTTTGTATTGATCTGTACTAATTCTTAGGATATCTTCTGTTCAATCTGTAATCATTCAATGATACCACTGTTTTCAGATACTGTCTTGGGACAACCCAAGAGGCTCACAATTCCAACTCAGCAATGGCTTCCAAACTCAGTATCCATGGTCTTTGATCAGCTCTTAACTTTAGTGGGTGAGGCACATTCTCATGTATCTCACACTGTTGCCCTTATATAGTTCTGGTCTGTTTTTTTTTGTTTGTTTGTTTTTTGTTTTTTTTTTTTTTTTTTTTTTTTTACATATTTGCTAATAGTTGCTGTATATTTACTCCATAAACCCTTTATAAGCCATGAAGAATAAAGTTATCGAGATGCTCCAATGCTATAGAAGACTCCTGCTACAATCACTCATCTTCTCTCTACATCACCATTCAACAACCACTAACATAATTTCCAGTAGTCACCATGCTGTGAATATAGCATGCGTGAATCCTGGTCCTTATTTGATGTCCACAGTTGCTGAACCTATGCGTTTGTGCTTGCAATAGCATAGATATTATTAGGAGATACCTTTTACTGTATCATTTAGGTTCCATAATTATTTATTTTTCTGCAAATGTTAAGTAAAATTGAGTTTTATTTACTGCTGATTCTAATTAACATCTTGACCTATAACCCAACTAATTTGTACCTATTATTCCATGAGCAAAAGGTGTCCACAGCATTCTAGTATCAGGTGTAATTTGTAATGCAAGAAGGGTTACTATGTGCTTCCTCTAGTAGGAATGTCTATGCTTGATGGGCTATAAATCCAATCCTACAGAGCTTAGAGTCATGAGGAAACACATTTTAATTAATTCCTTGGGAGCTACACACCCACTACTTGGCTTCTGAACACATGCTTTCTTTTTAGCGGGGACACAGCAACATCTAGGATGATCATTGTTTTAATAAACAGAGTGCATATTGGGATAGTGACATCTGTTTTTCCAGTGTTTACTACAAGCTGGCATTTCAGTTTTACTTTCAGAGGAACATTTTAATATTCTCTAAGCCTTGACGTCTCTTGGTGGAGGGCCTAGTATATGATACAACCAGAGAGGCTCATAGGCAGGAATGAGGCCAGCACTTCTATATTTACATCAACCTCTGGCAATGTCATGCCTGTATATCAATCATGGTCAATGCCTCCAAATCATGATTATGGCTGGTACTTTATGGGAAAGAAAGAAAATCCAAACCCAAATACTTTTCCTTAAGCAGATAAGCAGATGGACATTTGAAAGAAGCCAATGGACTTAATTGATGATCAGTTATCTGAATTCATCAATGATAGTTGTGAGTTTAGTGTGCCTATTATTGACAAAAGTGTAGCTCATGTCTATCAATAGGTTTCCTTTAGTATGTGGGAGCTCATGAAATTATTCATTGACTCTTTATTCTTTCTCCATAACTATTCTTTTATAAACTGTATATGATATATTTTGGGGGCAGTGATGACCAAAGCTAAATAAAATCTACTTCATTGTTTAGTTATGGTTTATGAGTTTGACACATGAGGTTGGTGTATAATAAAACACTGATTTTTTTTGTCAATTTCCATGTGATTAATTATGTGTATACCTGTGTAAAATATCCCTGATCTTGTAAAATTGTTTCCTTCTAGATCCTTCTTTGGGCCATTTCTCCATCTATAAATCTCAATATTAAGATTAAGTAATCATATATTTTTTTTCAGATTTAGTGTGTGTTTTATGGGCACTTATAAGTGTTGGTATTCTTTTGAAATTTAATATTGAAAATTCCATGCATGCATATAATATGTTTTGTGTCGAATCTGCTTCCCCTTTTCTTCCTTCCTCCTAAATCCTTCCATCCCTGTTTACCACCTAAATCCATGAGCTCTTTTACTCATCAGCCCATTGAATCCACTCCCTGGTATGTGTATGTAAATGTCTGTAGGAAAATAAACTGGAGTATATGCAGCTTCTCAGGTACAGCAACACAGAGGGAAACAGATCCCCTCCCTCAGGCGTCCTTACTTGCCAATCACTACTAGGGGTGAGGCTTGGTGAATCCCTGCCAAATCTATGCTAGAATTAGGGCTTGCTGGATCCTGCACAGGCATTTGCACACAGTATTGACCTGACTGTGACATTTGTTCATATATTTTTGTCAAGAGACACAACAAAATGTGAGTCTACAATCATGACCCACATAGGAAGCTCAACCCTTCTTTTCGGTTGGATTCACTTTTAAATCCACGAATGCAAACTGATGGAATGTTACTGGTAGCATGGGTGCAACTTTCACATGTGACATAAATCTACAAGTGTATGCTCTTAACATAACTTGTTTCATATGTGATACTTGGTTTCCATTTGTGATGGGCAACAGATGCTGGCCTACCTATGGCTTGGTGGAAAGCTAGAATGCAAGCCATAATGGGAAAATAAAGTCACTGCTGCTCATTGAGATATTTACAGTATCTAAAAGCAACAGAGGGGAGTCCTAATGTAATGCTTCTTCAAGGGATTATAATAGACAGCATGGAGCCACACAGCAGGAAGCTGCAATGTAACTCCCCCAAGAAAGACTGATTCCCTGTCCTAACACATCTAGCATCATTGCTTAGTTGCATTCTATAGCTAAAGAGGTAACACTGTGGCTCTCTAGACCAGAGTTATTGTTGTGTATTTTTCTTTCTTATTTTTTAATTGGATATTATATTTACATTTCAGATTTTATTCCCTTACCCCCATTCCCCCCACCACCCAGGGACCTCCTATCCCATCTTCCCTCCTCATGCTTCTATAAGGATGTACCCCACCTACCCCCACACTCCCACCTCCCCATCTTCAAATTCCCCCACACTCGGTGTTCAGCCTTCATGGAACCAAGGATCTTCCCTCCCACCTATGCCCTACAAGGCCATCCTCCCCTTCATGTAAAGATGGAGGCATGGGTCCCTCCCTATGTGCTCCCAGGCTGGTGGTTTAGACCCTGGGAAGCTCTGGTTGGTTGGTATTGTTGCTCTCCTCATGGGGCTGCAAACCCTTTCAGCTCCTTCAGTCTTGACTATAACTCCTCCATTGGAAACCTCTTGATTAGTTCAATAGTTAGGTGTGAGCATTTGCCTCTGAATATGCCAAGCTCTGGCAGACCTCTAAGGAGACAGCTATATCAGGCTCTTGTCAGTCTGCACTTCCTGACATCCACATCACTGTCTACCTTTGGTGACTGCACATGGGATGGATACCCAGGTGGAATGGTCTCCAGATGGCTCCTCCTTGAGTTTCTGTCTCATACTTTGTCTTAATATTTGCTCCCTTAATTATTTTGTTACTCCTTCTAAGAAGGACTGAAGTACCCACACTTGGTCTCCCATCTTCATGAGCTTCATATGGTCTGTGACTTGAATCTTGGTTATTTCAAGCTTTTGGGCTAATATCCACTTATCAGTGAGTAAATACAATGTGTGTTCTATTCGAATGGCTGAGAAGCACCTTAAGAAATGTTCAACATCCTTAGTCATCAGGGAAATGCAAATCAAAACAACCCTGAGATTCCACCTTACACCAGTCAGAATGGCTAAGATCAAAAACTCAGGTGACAGTAGATGCTGGTGAGGATGTGGAGAAAGAAGAACACTCTTCCATTGTTGGTGGGATTGCAAGATGGTACAACCACTCTGGAAATCAGTCTGTAGGTTCCTCAGAAAATTGGACATAGCATTACCTGAAGATCCAGCTATACCAATCCTAGGCATATACCCAGAAGATGCTCTAACATATAACAAGGGCATATGCTGCACTATGTTCATAGCAGCCTTATTTATAATAGCCAGAAGCTGGACAGAACCAAGATGTCCTTCAACAAAGGAATGGATACAAAAAATGTGGTACATTTACACAATGGAGTATTACTCAGTTATTAAAAATAATGAATTTGAGAAATTATTAGGTAAATGGATGGAACTAGAAAATATCATCCTGAGTAAGCTGTGTCCTTTTCTACTCCAGGAATTCTGGCAATTTCTCTTGTTCCCTAGTAATTAGTCCAGTGTAAAGGTGGATGCATTGTCTGGATATACAAATGGTCTCTTTTTATTATAATGGAAGAGACAAGAGACATCCATTTTCAGTTTACTTCCAAAGGAAACTCATAGCAGTCTCATAAATTCTAGATCACCTTCAATTTCACTTAAGCATCCAGTCTTTGAACATTTGTGTTATTCATTGTTCCCCTCTAAAATGTGTAAGTCTATTTTCTCATTTACCAACTCAGCACAGTGCTATAGGTATAATGGAGGAGTGTGATATTCCCACAGATATCTATGTTAAGATCTCTTAGGACTATATTCTGGCAGCAGCCAGAGACTGAGCATCATACTGAGAATACTAGAAAAAGGAAAAGTTGTTCTGTTCACAGGAATTCAAATGTTTGTGATTTTCTTTTTAAATTTTAAATGAGAATGAATGATTTGGTAATCAATGGATAAGTCATGTAACTAGGGTCTCATGAATCTATTTTTAACAGAGAGATATTTATTACTGCAACTGAGACCGTTAATTGATCAAAACTTTTATGTAATATAGTCAGGGACCTATCTGTGAGGGTCCTTGAGCACTGAACCAAGAGAGGAGTCCTGCACTTGAATATTTTAGGAACGTAAAGATTGATAATTTTTAGCCCACTTCCTTTAGAGTGGAATAATAAATCTTTTCAAATATTTTATCATTCAAAATTTATGAAAAAAATTAATCATCAAAAAATTCACTGAAATAGCTATTGTGTCATTTGTTTTTATGTTGCCATAATAAAAGACCAAAACCAAGACAACTTACAAGAAAAGAGTTTATTTGGACTTATTTTTCCAGAGAGAAGAATCAGGAGACTTCAGAAAGAAAGTGAGGAGATTAGTCAACAGTTGTGGAAAAAGAAACTGGAGACTGGAAAATCACACTTCAATCATGAGCACAAAGCAGATGTCACACACTGGAAATGGTATCACATTTTTAAACTTAAAGCTTGACCCCAGGAATATGCTTTCTCAAGCATGGTTGCATTGGCCTGTGTAATTGCCTCTGTGGTTAACAAATATCATATTATATTTATGGATATAATATCCTATTTTTGTTATGTAATTTCTTTATTCATGGGTTAATTTCTTTATTCATTGGTCTATCAATGGAGAAATGAACTGTGGTTACTGAATTTTTAACATTTTTCAATGGTGATATTATAAATTCACATATGTATATATACACATCCCACATATATACATATGTATATACATGCACACACCACACACAAAAGTGTCTGTGGGTGTCTGTGTGTCTGTGTGTGTGTGGTGCCTATGCCTACTTTACACTTGCTAGTGCACATAGTTATGAGTATATTTATGGGAATAAATGACAATCTCATGTTTTACATTTTGTATATCTACCAAAATCTTTTTATTCATAGAAAATGAACTACTTTTATTTCCTGGCAGAAATATATTAACATGTTTGCAAATGTTTATTTTCTAAAAGTAAAATGACCATCCTAGAGGTTATGAAGATTCTTTATTGTAGCTTAGATTATTTTTCTCTACAGAAGAAAGTTCTAAAATATATCTTCATGCCCTTGCTGGGCCTTTAATACTTTCTTTGGAAAGACCTATTTAAGTTCTTAACTAGTTTATAATTGTATTCATTTGTTGTTGAGTTGTAGTTCTTTACATATTGGAAGTAGCAGGATTTTATTAATATATGGTTTTTAAATATTTTCCATTCTGTATATTATATTTCCATTGAATTTCTATTCAGAATATATTTAGCTTTTAAAACACCAAATACTTTGAATTTTTTTCCTGTGCTAAGAATTTTATGGATGTATGTAGCAACACTTACTTTGCTGAGTCATTTTTGTTTAAGTTTTCCATAGCATGAGATTATGAGTTGTCTTTATAAAAATATTTGGTATGAATATGTGAAAACGGATTATGTCTTCTCATTTTAGAAGTTTAGACACTTGCAATCAAAGTATTGATAGGTACATCTTCTTCCTAAAACCATTTGAGGGCCTTTTCAGTCATCTCAGATTCTTTTATTTCTATACTTACCGGCATCCGAGCTATCAGTATATTACTCCAGCTGTGACCTCACTGTCATATTGTTTTCTCCAAGGCTGTATGTATTTTCACATAGCTCTCCTAAACAGTATCAATCACACTAGATTATCGACCCCCTCACTTTAGTATGAACTCTTTATAATTATATGTGCTGTGACCCTTTTTCCAAATAAAGGTCACATTCTGGAGTATGAAATCTACATAACTCTTTTGGATGGGATGTAATAAAGCCCTAAATACTAGATGCATTTTCTTTTTAGTCCATTGAAATATATGTGTCAAGAGCATGAGTTTTGATACTTTGATGTAATTAATACAACTTTGTTCTTTTCAAGATTGATTTAGCTATTCATCGATTTCAACAACTCCTTATAGTTTAGTGTTTGGCTCCTCTACTTCTACAAAAACAGTTGTTGAAATTTTCATAGGGTTTTTATTGAATCTTTAGGTCACTTAGGTAACAATGTCATATTTATGATATTAATTCCTTTCATCTCTTAACACATTATACCTTTTCATTTTTGTAGCTATATCATAGTTTCTTTCAGTGATTTTTTGTAGTTTTTAGTATACAAATAACTCCTTTTATTGCTTATAATTTATTTATAAATTATATATATATATAAATCTTAGCATCTGATTATTTTTGATATTATGAGTGATATTACTTTATTACTTTTCTTTTAAGAATGTTGGCTTTGCTGTATACTATCACAAATGATCGGACTGTAGATCGCATTATGTAGTTTTGCTAAATTCATTGATTGCTGCTAGTAGCTTTTTCATTGATTACCTGGAATGGAGAATCATGTTATCTGTGAATGGCGATCATTTACTGTTTCTTTCCTGATGTAGATGTCTTTTTTTCCCTTTTCTTGTCTCATTAATCTTAGTAGATGTACCTGTACAATATTGAATACCAGTGGTGAAATTGAAGATCTTTGTCTCACAGTTGATTTTTGTTGGAAAGATTTCAGTCTCTTACAGCCGATCAGGGTGTTAATTGTGAGTGCACTGCTGGTTTTGATACACAGTATGGAGGCTGCAGCACATTTTCAGATCTTTTCATTACTGAAAATGAACGTTCACAAGTCTCATACTTCTAGCTCTAAATTTAAGGGACTCAACCTGTATAAGTCATTCTGACTGATTTGTCTCAGTTCCAATTTAACCCTTGAGGCAGAAAAAATGACTGGAAGATGAGAATTTCATGAGAACTCAGGTGGGTCCCTGAACACTCTCAATGATTAACTATGATAACATTTGAAATTCCAAGTATTACCAGATTATTTACAGAAAATGATTTCACATTTTTATTTCATATAGACAAACTTTTAAGATCAATATTTGTGATGATTTATCTCCATTGTCAACATGATTGGATTAAGAACCACCCAAAGTATTAGGGAGGAAGATAGCGTGCCTATACAGAAGAACATCTCAAGGGAGGATTAATTCTGAGAACAATGTGGGCTTTATCATCACTAGCGATAGGTGTCCATAGACAAGAAACATGACAAAAGGAAAAAGCCAGTTCAACACCAGGCTTCATTTCTTTCTGCTTTTAAATATTGATGAAATGTGTCTTATCTCCTCATATTCCTGTTGTAATCATGCTATCCCACTCATTAAGGACTGTATCCCCTCAGACCTAGAGCCAAACTGAAGAGCTCCAGTGTGAACTTGCTTCTTAGGAATTTCATAACAGCAGTGAGAGCAGATATATGACTATTTGTATCTGTCAAGTTTCATTTGATAAATAATGTTTGCTTATCTGAAATTCAAATCGAATCTGACCGTCTATAGTTTTGTTAAATCTGGTGGAATTGTGAAATTTTTTTGTCATAAAGTTATACAATCCTTTATCGTATGAACAAATTTATATTTTAAGTTTTTCTAGATCCAAATAGGAGATTAGATTAGAAAATGAGCCAGGGTCACTAACATGAACGAGTATGAATAGCCTCAGCTGATATTGCTCTTTCTGCTTTGTTTTTAATTAGGTACCACATATATGGAGCAATACCTTTGATAACGGTCATCTATTTTGCCTTTGGTGATACAATGCTCTGCTATCTTACATTTCCCATTCACTGTGGAAATATATTATGGCTATTATGATTTTTAAGTCATGATAGGAAACACAGTACCTTAGACTATCATTTACTCCTTAGAATTTCATATTATTAATGAACCCTGTTCTACGATCCATTTTCCTACTATTGTCCAAGGAACTACAGGGTCACACTTTGTTTGTGGTGATTTTAATAGCATTCTTTAGGTCTTTTCAAATGGTGCATCCTCATGCCCATTTTAGCAACACAGTTTTCCAGGTGGGGTTGTATTTAGCCTAACATGGCATATCCAATGCAACAGTAGTTTTTCTCCAGGATCTTTCCTTTTTTACCCTATTATCTTGAATATCTAATAGGGCAACATGACTCTATCCAGCCTCATCACTGAATGGGTATTTCTTATATCCAGCTCATTTATGTTTGTTTGTTTGTTTGTTTGTTTGTTTGTCTTTCTGTCTGTCTGTCTCTTCATCTTTTGCTTGTTTTCAATGTCATGCTTTTGGAAAAGGTCTTTTGAAATCAAGCTGCCCTCAAAATTGTTATGTAGCTGAGATAGGCTTTGAACTTCTGATCCTCTTGCCTCTACCATAGATACACTGATACTACAGCTGAGTACCACCCTGCAAGACTGATAGCTTCAGATAAAAGTCTAGTTATTTTATTTGAGGCAATATTATTTTGTTTACTTTATCATTGAACTTGATGGCTTTCAGACAACAGCCATATGTTTATACATAGTTATAATATGGTTAGTTCTATCACACTCTGATATGGACAGGTTCATGGGATTGTTTTCATCATTCCATGAACTTTAATCATCTTTTAGTCCTTAATATTAAACATGATGTGAATTTTGACCCATTTAGATGGATTTCAAATTGTTAGAGTTCTTAAAGGGACATGCACAAACTTATTAAGTCATTGATCTTATAGAATTTTAAATTTCTGGATAGAAAAGAGCCATAGAAGATCCCCCCACCTTTTTTGTTTGTTTCTCTAAGGTGATCATTGACTCCTCCAAGCTTTTAAATAAGGTCATGACTGGATAACAGTTACTATTGCAAAGATTTTCTTTAAAATGAGTTATTAAGTTACTACTGTGCCACAGTCAACCTAGTTTTATTGCCTGAAACTCGCAGAATGAGATATTGCTTTATGATGATCGCTCAAGTGTGGGGACTCTCTCACTGCCACACATATACAGCTAAGCTAAGCTGTTTCATCCTCACTCACTCATCTTCACGTCTAATGTTGAGGTTAGTTAGTTCACACTGCAAATCACCCTTCCTAAGCAACATTTCAGTGTGTCAGTATTCACAAGCTGTAGGATCGTGAGGAACCCTGAACTGGACTCTATTTTAGTGTCAACTTTTGTTCAGTTCTTTTAAACTATCAGGTTGGCTTATGCTACTCTATAACTAAACCAGGTAATAACTCTACACTGTTAATGGCTTTATTGGTGTCCAGTTGATCCATTTGTGTGTGTGTATTTATATTGTTATGTGTACCAGAGAGAAAGGTCAAATAAAATTATTCATGTATATAAAAGAGCATGATCTCCATATATAGTTATAAGCAGTTAATATGAGTATTCATTGAATTTTGTACAAATGAACATCACACATTTACTTTCTGGTTCCTATTTAGTTATAATAAAAATCAAAGGGATTGAATTTTATGCTTATTTTAGTTGAAGTTTAAAGGCTAATAGTTGTGATGTCTGTCCAGGATTTAACTTATGGAATTGAGCTAATGACAACTTACACATATTAAAGAAATAGTCAGCTGTCAGTTTAATAAGCTTCTGGATAACTTTGATAGGTAAACTTCCAGAGTTTCTCAGACACAGGGACAATTTCTTCTACTCTGTCTTTAGCTACAAAAGACTCTCAGGGAATTATTCTAATCTTTTGTGGAAAAATGCTGAGCGAATCAGCACTTGGGTAATATATTGCATCAGCAGCATAAAATAATAAAGAATACTGAACAAAGTACCTTAAGACAGTGGAAAGCTAATTTTCTGTATGGGTATGATAAGAAACAAGGGAAGTCCTTCCTGGGTGATACATCAAGGTGATGATTTGCCCCATTAGGACAATTTGTTTTATATTTCTTAAAATAGATATAACTGTGGGAAATGACAGATGGAGGTCAGGAAAAAATTCATGAAGTCCTTCACCTTGCATTCATAAATCAATGACTTGGTCCTAGCGAATTGTCTAAAAATACATTTCTCTTTCAGATGAAGGAGATTAGTAGTGGAAAGAAGAAAGTGTTGACTGCAATAACTGAGGACAGCGTCTCTGGCACGAATACTATCTTATCATAATATGTAAAGGACATGGAAAGTGACCGTTTCCCACACATTTGTACTTATCCAGGAAATCACCCTCCCCTACATGCATACACATGCACATAAACATGTACACTTACAGGTATAACTATATATTAGTTAGTTGTTTCATTGCTGTAATAAAATATCTGACAAAATCAACTTGAACAACGAAGGCCTTAGTAGTCTCCTGGTTTGAACAAACAGTACATCATGGTGGAACATTCATAGTAGCTTGAGGGTCACCATGAAGCATCTGGTCATGTGCCCACCACTTAGGAAGAAAAGAGTATTGAGTTCTGGTGCTCCAATCTTTTTATCCAGACTATGACTTCATCACATGGATTGGTGCCATTAAGGTAGCTCTCCCCTCTTTCATTAACCTTATTAAAATAATCCCTTAGAGCCAAGATCAGTGGCTGGTTAATTTGACACAGATAATCCTTCATAGTTGTTCTCAGAGTTTTTTTTTTTTTCATTGGTAACTCCAGATCCTGTCCAGCTGGACATCACTATAAACTATTAAAAAGTGTGTAGTAGTTGAGATCCTGTAAGTTTATTTTGAGAAAGCAATTAAGTCAGGTGAGTGTTTGGCCATGGAGTAGAGGGATAGATAGTAGAGGATAGTTAAGATGTAATAAGTGAGCATATATCGACTATTCGTATAAGAAAAAAAATGTTCATCCAGAAGGGATTATGTTGGAACAGTAATCTAATTTAGACATTTAGATTTATTTATTTTATTTCATGTGCATAAGTGTTTTGCCTAAATGTACACAAGTGTATCATGTATGTGCCTGGTGTTCACAGGTTTCAAAGGAGGGCACTGGGTCTCATGACTGGAGTTATAGATGCTTGTGAGTCACCGTTTGTTGTTTGAAACAAACCTTGGCAACAACAACAAGTATTTTTAACTGTTGAGTTGTCTTAACAAATCATATACATGTAGATATGCATATACACATATATGTGAGTGTATGTGCTGCCTATATAATACTATAATATATACACTATATATAGATACATATCTATACATATGCATCAATACCAACACCAGTTTCCATCCCAATTATTGTATGACATAAAAAATCTTGAGTTCAGAATGACTTTAGCTTAAAATAAAATACTGGTTTTTAAAAATTCTCTTTTGAACTATGAATCTGTAACCTTTTCAACTTACAATCATGCACAACCTAAACTCTAATGACGGCACTTAACATGTCAGGAAGCCAGGGGAAAGCATTCACATAGTAAGGTGGCTCTGTATTCCTGGTGTGAATTGTTCTTTTGCTTCTGCTTTTTATTGCATTCTATGAGCAATACAGAATAAAATATTCCCTTAAAGGAATATCATCTACACCATATCATTCATGTTAGAAAAAACTTGTTTGATGCTTTTGTTGGCCATGATGCTGAAAATAAGTGTTGATTGAAGCAAGCACAGTCATATATTAAAGTCCACAAATAGACATGTTTGTTCAGTTTATTCTACAGCTTCACTGCTGGAATGCAAATGAGGTTTTCCAGACCCAGTTTCAAGCTGTCAAGTGGCAATGTGGAAAGGGGGCAAGTAAAAAAAAAAAATCAATTGAATGAAGCTAGCAGAGAAGTCTACAGATTAATTATGTTTAGAGAAATGGAAAACAATGTGTTTTTGTGTTGGCAACTTGAAAGATTGGTGCCATGAATACTCTTTAATATTATGTAAACAAATGGAGCCTGATCAATTTCAGAGATGGCAGTCACTATGCCTGCAAAGGTGACAGGTGACACTTCCTGCTGTTCTTTCAAATAAATGAATTAGGCGCAGAAGTCAGGAGTCTTTAGCAGCTGCAGCCAGTGTTTATATAATGCTTATAGGATGCTGAATAGTGCCACTGTGACTTCAAAAATGCCAACTTATTTTTCCTTCCAAAAATAGACATACTGTTCCTTCCATTATGACTCCATAGTCCTACTAATGCAAAGGTAGTTGTATAACCAAGTTATATCTTCATTCTGTTCTTCTTATTAACAGCAGACATATGATCTCTAAGTCCTTTAAGCATACAGGGCTCCTACACAGGATTTTAGTTAACTTGGATGTATGAAGCTAATGTAATCACAGTATTTTTAGCAATCACTATTCACTAAGTGGACAAGATATTTATTTTGCACTTTTGAATCAAATATAATTTAAACTTTAAACTTTAAATTTATTATTAAACAGTGAATATTCAGAATGTAGAGAAAGTTAGGTATGTGGAGTAAAATTATTGAAAAATAGATACGTAGCATTGAGTTACCAAAAGGTTGGTGAAGGGAACTTAACTATAGAGAAGCAGAAAAGAACAAAGCTGCTCCAATCAACACAGCAAGGGCATCTTTTGAAAAGTAAAGAGATCCTCAACTGAATTGATGAATGATAGACTTCTCTGTAAGTCCTCAAGACCAAGAAATGTGCTGTGAAATTGTGTCTCCTAGTAACAGCAGAACAGGATGTGTTAATTTGCTTAACATGAAGGGTAGGGAGATAACATATATTTTTAATGATTTTGGATGAGATTGGTAATTTTTTTCAGACAGAGATACAGGTTTTGCAGGAAAGCACTAAAGAAAAGATAACTTTCTGAGATAATTTTGATTCTTGTTAAATAGATTATAAGGTGAGATTTGTCAGAGTACTTTATGTTCCTTGGGTAGACATTTTATAATTTGATATGGTTACATCAGCACTAAATATAAAATGCACAGATACATATACCTTCATAGACACATATACATGCTTTCACAAACATATTCACATATGTGCACACAATTACATACACATACATACATATACACATTAGCCTATCCATACATACACTTATTACATGTATTACACATGTATCCATCCATATACTTATTCACATATACATATAGACACAGGTGCATGAATCCACCCATTCCCCGTAAACACACGCAGACACATATTCACACACATATATTTAGATCTGAGGAGACATCCTAGAAAATGGAAACTTCCTTCTTAAGCCAAGTTATAGTAGTTTGTTAAGCAAAAGTACTTCATTATTCTTATCTTATGCATTGCCATCTGGTTACTTGTACTTTTTTGTAAATCTAGAAAAAGCAAATTGAACACAGACATTAACTAGACCCACAAGTAATTATTGACATATTAAGCAGCTCCTGAAGACAGGTTTGAACACATGGATTCCAACATGATTTTCAAAGATTGATTACACTAAGATTTTCTCATTGAGAAAAATATTTTGTGATACTATTGTGTAACAATTTGGCAAAGTGTTTCTCTGTACATCTGCTTGCATACTCTTATAAAATGGCATGTTACAAAAGTAGTTTTATGATTCATATTCATTCCTTTCTTTTGATGTGTTTCCATGTTTTATTAATGGGGAAGGAATCCTCATAATGAGGAGTGTCTCAATTCTGAAAATATCCAGAATGTTTTGCCTTGCATGTCTCAGGATTCTGCAGACTTTGAGGATTTATGGATAGAAGTTTGTTAACCTTGTGGCTGGGACTCATGTGTCAAGTGGGCATTTAGATGCTCTTCTATAATTTGCCTGGAGAGATGATACTGATTCCAGGGGTAAATACTTTCTAGTTTACAGAGTCTAGTCTTGGGGAATATACCTTTATATTTAACTTAAACAGAAAATCATGCTGGCGTTATGCTCTGGAGGAGTTTCTAACTCTAGCTGTTTTCCACTTGGGAAAAATTCGAATTGTTACTACACTTACCAACAAATCATTGGTTCTCTTAAAGCATGATCCTTAAAACAGAATTCAACATTGCAATTATAGGCAGTGACACTAGAATGGGGAGGGCTTGTTAAACTCCATCACTCTAGAGTACTAATATAAGTGCAACAATAATTCCTAGCTCCCTTCATCTAGTCATTAGGTATTGCTTTATATGGCTGAAATTTATTGAGAGAGTGTTGACGTTAAAATGTTGTTTTGTGTTTGGAAAAATCTTGCCATAGGGCAGTTGGCTCTTCTTGAGCTCTTTTCTTATTTGTTTGCTTTTGAGAGAGAATCTCAACATATAGATCTGGCTAGCCTGGACATTACTGTATAGATCAGGCTGCCCTCAAATTCACAGATATCTGCCTGACTTTGCCCCATTGGTGTTTTTACTAAAGGTGGCATGATCTAGTTTTGGCTTTGAACTCTCAATCCTCCTTTGACCTCCCTAGTACTGGCATTACAGACATTTTCTCTTATATCATTGGTTATCTTAAAATGAGATGAAAGACAGTGTTTAGTAGTTAACTACTTTTGTACATTCAAATATTTATTTTGAAGCCATATTCATCTTTTATCCATTACATTCTTGGTTATTATCTCTTTCCAATTTGAAATATGTCTTTTTTCAATACTCAGCTTTTCTGATTAAACACAAAATAGTTTTACTCAAGTATAAGGGTAAGTAGCAATATAAAATTTTAATAAATATATAAATTATCATAATATTCTTATAGGTATAAGAGTTTTGTTTATTTTTTGAAGCCAAAACTACTTTATAAGTTATTTATTGCCTTCATTGTGTTATTTTCTAACTTGACTTCCAAACAGGAGTAACAGACATTTAATAACATCAGCATAAAATTTATAAAAATCAGGTTATATTAAGGTCATTTTCTTTCATATTTTCTACTACAAGTCATTTATACAATATTCTTATAGATAATTTTGAGTGGATTTTTCAATAACTTCATGATAATTTATCAGTCTTTTAATTTTGAACCAAAACATGGATATTTGAAGAAAATCTTGCTGAAATTCATACAGGCTGAATACAATCAAGCTGAAATTCATTTTAAGGGTAATTTGTTATATCTGGGCACTCTACCCTTGTAGAAGATTGTGTATATGTTTGTGTGTGTGTGTGTCTTCATGTATAGCATGCACCAAATGTGTAGAAAGAGGGAGTCAACTCTGACTTATAAACCGTGTATCACCTTCATTGACCTCCCATTTATTTGGCAGTTCTCTACACTGTTGAAATTGGTAAACTGACACACAGTCTAGTTATGTGGGTTACTTTTTTCATTATAATAAATATGTTAAATAATTAACTTTACATAGATACAAACTTTCTTTTGACTCTCTGAAGATCTGAGGTCAAGGGCCCCGTTACTTCCTGTCTCTGATGCTCACTTCATGTAGGAATGGTGATGACCACATAGTACCACAAATACCCTTCCTCAGAACTACAAAGAAAGGGGAAAGGAAAAGGATCAGGATAGAATCTCCTTCAAGTAATTCTGTCAGTGACTTAAGGACTTCCAACTGATTGCACAAAACCTGCTAAATATTGTATTACTGCCCCAGATCCACCAGTAGGACCAAGCCTTTAATGCGAGGTCCCTTGGGAGATATTAACAAATCATACGAACAGCAGCAGAAGCAGCACTAGGCATGCTGAAGAGGTAGAACTTGGATAAAGTGGAAGATGAAGGATCTAGCATACATCTGACCTGTTTTTACTTTCCTTGTGACCTATTCAAATGTTTTTGTCACAAATGAAGTAATAGGTATCTAAATTCTGGAGGGGCAGTTCCAATACATAAAAAGGATTAGTGAATGGTAATCAATCAAAATTATATACAGAATTGTACCCTTTAAAGGGAAATGGTCAAAATATGTGCTATGGTTCTGAAAATGATATATCCTTGATTGAAATGTTTTTGTTTGCTTTCAAGGTGTATTTATTGATCTAAGTCTACGATTACAACTCTTAGATAGGCCAAGTGCTAGATACTCTAGCTTATTTACACAAATAAGTGTGTCTTTGTTGAAAGGTAGCAACAATTGCAGTAATACAGATATTTCACAGGGGCTACATGAAAAATCCACAACACCAAAACTTTTCGCCTATCTCTCTTTCCCTCGTGTACCAGTATTATTTGATATCCTGTGCTGTAGTCACTAAAGTAGTACAATGGGGGAATGAAAGAACAATGGTTGTGTAGAAATGGGGGAAAAAACCTAATTAATTAGGAAAATACTTCAAACAAGAACGTTTTTTCAATGAATATTAAATTGTCCATAGTTAAGAACAGTATAAGAACTTGGCAGAAAATTTTGCAGTATTAATGAATTAAGCATACATCCATTGTTTAAAAGAGAAAGAACTATTTTATATATGCAACAAGGAATCAACTAAAGTAAGATAATATTTATTGAGGACTCACCACATTTTAAAGGCTCCCTGACCGTTTCTTGTTTCTGCCTTAAACATAGCGTATTACTCCGTTACTCTCCAGCATGGCTTTTACCAAAGCAGTAGAAAATACCATTGGGTTTGTAGTGCTTTTTTCACATGGAAACTCCTCTGAAATTTCTTATATTAAGAAGTCATAATTATGCCTATTTGTACCAGTGAGGTACAAGATAGTCCTAATACCCAGTCCATCATTTTGTTGACTAACCAGAACCTCTGTCATCTCTCCTAATTAAAACATTTAGTTCTGAACCTGGCTTTTTTTCTTGGCTTTAGAATGAATGTCAGCTGAAAACCATCCCCTCAGATCTTTTCTCTCAAAGTAAATAGCCACGATTGGCTGTGAGATTATAAGTTTTCAACCCCGTTAGAAATCCAGAATGACTGAGTTAACTGAAATTATGGGAAGCACAAAGCATAGCTTCTAAAACTTAGCCAATTTATAGAGACCGCTGAACACCTGGACAGTCCCTATACTACAGAACGTTGGAGCATCAAATCTTCAGCCTTCTGGCCCAGGATCGTCTGACAGAACTTAGTGATGCAGAATTACTAAGGGCTGATTGCTCTGTCTAGGCAGCTATAATCAGTCGACTATTCTGCAAGTGTGTCCTTTTCTGGACAGTAATTTGTCTGCAGATGGAAAGAGGCAATTCTTGCCTACTGGCTGTCTCCCCACAACTGGAATAACTCCAAGGATGCTCAATTTCTTCTTAGAATCCAAGACAGGAAGCTGTCAGGAGCAGACAGGTCTCTAATCAGAAGGGTGATATGTAGGAGGAACTAAGGTAGGAGGAGTACCGAGAGGAAGAGAAGGAGCAAGGAGAGGAGAAGAAGAAGGAGAGGAGAAGCTAGGTGATAAGAGAGAGAAAGAGAGAGAAAGAGGGGGGGGCATGGAGGCAGATGTTCATGTGTCTCCACCAGTCAAAGATAGTTGATATATCTAGGTTGGGTATTGGGTTACACTTCTGATTGAGCATTACCAAACTTATAAAGCTTTTGATTAATATTTTTAAAAAATTGTATAAAAGCAAAAAGGAAAAGAGGGCATGGGATAGGGGTTTTCTAGGGAGGGGAAATGGGCAAAGGGGATGGCATCTGAAATGTAAATAAAATATCCAATAAAAAAAAGTCATGTCTGATTTTTCAAACTAGTCTTCCTTTAAAAGTTGTGTCACCTCCACAGTTAAATTGAAGTTCTTAGGGCTTCATTCTTAGTCCTATTTCTGACCTTTGTTTTACTAATTAATTTTTTAGATGAGGTAGATATTAAATAATATTTAAGGAAATGTTTTTGCCTTCTTGTAGCGGAGAAGAAAAGAGACCTCCCAGAGTCTCTTTTAACATCATCCACTTCACAGTAATGTCTGATTTCATTCATAAATACATCTGAATACTGTTTCCTGCTGATTGGTTATGAATTTCTAATGATAATTTTTATATGACTATGCTTTCATCAAGAAGTTTGGAAATACATGTAAACCCTCTAGAACATCATTGGAAGGGTAGCCAACATGCTATTCTCAACATTCAAGACTCCAGTCTGTTGGTTGTTTGTATAAAGGAGAGTTACTGAGATTTTTAGTTAATTTTGTGTCCAGTCACTTCATTGAAGTTGTTTATCAGATATAGGGGTTCTCAGGTATGATTTTGGTGGCCAGTTATGTATACTATCACATCATCTGAGAATAGCAATACTTTGACTTCTTCTTTTTTTTTTTTTTCTATTTGTATCCTCTTGATGTTCTTTAGGTGTCTTATTGCTCTCACTAAAACTTCAAGTACCATATTGAGTAGATATGGAGAGAGCAAGCAGCCTTGTCTTGTCCCTGATTTTAATGGAATTGCTTTAAGTTTCTCTATACTTGATGTTGGCTATTAGTTTGCTGAATAATGCCTTAATTATGCTTAGGTATATATGCCTTGTATTTCTGATCTCTCAAAGACTTTTACCATGAAGGGATGTTGGATATTGTCAAAGGCTTTTGCAGCCTCTAATGAGATGATCATGTGGATTGTTTTTTCAGTGTGTTTGTATGGTGATTTAAATTGATAGATTTCCATATGTTGAACCACCCTTGCATATCTGAGATGAAACCTAGTTAACCATGGTGGATGATCTTTGCAAGTATTTTGTGAAGTATTTTTGCATCAATGTTCACAACAAAAATTGGTCTGAAATTCTCTTTCTTTGTTGAATCTTTGTGTGGTTAAGGAATCAGGATAACTGTGGCAGCATAAATTAATTTGGCAGTGTTTCTTCTGTTCTATAAATAATTAGATGAGAGTTGATATTAGCTCTTCACTGAAAGTTTGGTAGAATTGTGCATGTCAGTTATGGAGGTCTATCAACCAGCTTTTATTTTATTGCCCTGAGTTCCTTTTGTTTCTATTTTATTGATCTCAGACCTGAGTTTGATTATTTCCTGCTGACTACACCTCTTGCGTGTGTTTGCTCCTTTTTATTCTTGACCTATCAGGTTTGCCCTTACGTTGCTTGTATGAGATCTCACTTAATACTATGAACTTTCTCTTTCATTGTGCCCCATAAGATTTGGTATGTTCTGCAATTATTTTAATTTGAGTACTTGAATGTTTTTAATATTGTTTTTTTATTTCCTTGATTACAGAATTGTTCAGTTTCCATGTGTTTGAATCCAGCTTTAATCCACGATGGTCTGATAAGATAAAGGAGCTTATTTCAATTTTTAAATTTATATTGAGAGCTGCTTTGAGAACAAGTATATGATCATTTTAGAGAAGGTTCGCCAAGGTGCTGAGAAGATGGCATATTATTTTTTGACTAGAATATTCTGTAGGTATTTGCTAGGTCCATTTGAGTAATGACATAGTATTTCTCTGCTTAGTTTCTGCCTCAATGACAAGTCCATTTGTGAGAGAGAAGTGTTGAATTCTTCCACTACTGATGTGTGGGATTCAATGTGTGACTTGAACTTTAGTAATTAATGTTTCTCTTACCAATGTGGGTCCATTGGAATTTGGGGCATAGATGTTCAGAATTGAGACATCATCTTGGATTTTTTCTTTGATCTTTATGAAGTGTCCTTTTCATCTCTTTTGATTAATTTTTGTTGAAAATTTATTTTATTAGATATTATAATGATTATACCAGCTTTCTTCTTGAATATATTTGCTTGGAAAATATTTACTCTGAGGCAATGTTTATCTTTGATGTTAAAGTACTTTTTTTGTATGTAGCTGAATAAAAGATTCTGTTTTTACATACCTTCAGTTAGCCTGTGTCTTTTTATTTGAGAATGAAGCCATTGATGTTGGAAGATTTTAATGACCAGTGATTATTATTTTGATGTTGGTGGTGATTTTGTGTGTGTGTATGTGTGTGTGTGTGTGCGTGTGCGTGTGCGTGTGCGTGTGCGTGTGCGTGTGTGTGTGTGTGTGTGCTTTGCTTAGCTTAATTTTGCTGGTATGAAATTCTTTATTTCCTTTATTTTTGGGGTCTAGTGAACCACCTTGGTTTAGAGATTTTTCTCCTAGATTTTCTTCTGTTGTTATGGATGTGTGGATAGATATTGTTTAAATTTTGTTTTTTCTTGTAATATTTTGTTTTCTCCATCTATGATGAAAAAATTTTGATAGATATGGTAGTCTGGGCTGACAAATGTGGTCTCTTATAATCTGTAAGACATCTGCCCAGACCCTTCTGTATTTTAGGGTATGTATTGAGATGTCAGGTGTAATTATAATATGTCTGCCTCTATATGTTACTTGGCATTTTTTTGCTTGCAGCTTTAAATATTTTTTTGTGTGTTACTTTACAAACCCTTATTCAAACTAGCTAAAACCCAGGGAGAGAATATCCAAATTAATCAAATCAGAAATGAAAAGGGGGATATAAGAACAGACACTGAGAAAATCCAAAGAATCTTTAAGTCTTACTTGAAAAACCTGTACTCTACAAAATTGAAAAATCTAAAAGAAATGTATCATTTTTCTCAATAGATGCCACTTAACAAAGTTAAATGAAGATAAAATTAAAAAAAAAAAAACATAAATAGACTTAGCTTGGGACTAAGTGTTGAAGTACTTCAGCCTATAGACATCATTTCAAATCCCAACAATAAAGTTGTGGTGCAGGTTGACATTGGTAAACAGTCATGTAACAAGATGTATTTAGTTTAAATGATAATGTCTTTGTAGTCTTACAAATACCACACTGTATAAGAGTCCAAAGACTAAATAAAGTTTCTTCTAAGACCCAAATGGTATCAATTCTTACAAGTTTCATTCTTCTAGTATACAGCAGTTAAAATAAATATCCCCATTCCCAAATAAAAGAACACGAGAGAGTCAAGGAGAAATCCAAATCTGTAGCTACACCTAAAGATTTAGCTCATTTCTTTTAAACTGAATCACACCCAAGTTTGGGGGATGCAGACAATACAGGGTCAGGGTGCTCTGTGTGTGTGTGTGTGTGTGTGTGTGTGTGTGTGCGCGCGCACATGCATGCGTGTGTGTGTGTGTGTGTGTGTGTGTGTGAGAGAGAGAGAGAGAGAGAGAGAGAGAGAGAGAGAGAGAGAGAGAGAGAGAGAGAAAGAATGAGAGAATGAGGGGGGGAAAGGGAATATGAAGGAAGGGAAATGGAAGGAGACAGAGACAGAGGGAGGGAGGCAGAGAGGGAGAGGGGAAATGTGGGGAGGAGGGAGGTTGAGTTTAGTTTCACCTTCACCATTCAACTTTCTATAATCACTCTGTTCTTCTAGGAATGACCTTTAAGCCATAATTACAATCTTCAAAGATTTCACCAGTACATGTCCACATATAGTTTGAAATGCCTTTCCCCAAACTAATTCCAAAGCCTACAAACTACATGATCAGCTTTATCTTAGCAACAAATCAAATCTCTGGTAGCAATTTTCTCTATTAGTTCTTTCTTATTGTTTTGGCCATATACCTGACAGGAAGAAACTTAATTAAGAACATATTTATTTTTGCTTATGATTTCCATTCATCATCTTCAGCAAGACATGGTAAGAAGAGATCTCTGATGCTATCTTGGCAGGAATATAAACTTGATTCCTTACATGTCCACGGATTAGGATGCAGAGTGTGGGCTACATGATAAACATCTACCACCACCAACCCCACCAGTGAGCCATTTCCTGAAGTTAGGTCTCATCTCAAACAACAATTTCATAAATTAGTGTCATCAGCTAGAAACTAAGGGTTTAAGAAATTTGTCTGTGGCGGATATTTCAAGTTCAGGCTACCAATTATTTTTTAGTTGTGTGCACTAACAATGTTGAACAATGTTTAGGGTAATTTTAATGGCTTTGGTTCAATCATACTTCTTGTTACTGAAATGAAATTACTAAGGCACAACACTTGCACTTGGAACAGACCTGATAGGAGTGCACATGTGCCATGCCAAGTGTTTATGCCTGGAGCTCTCTGAAATCTGTTCAGCTTTTTCATCCAGAGTGGTAGGTGCCTGGACATCCTAGCCCAAAATGTTCATTGTCTCCAGGGGTATGGGATCATGAGGGCACCCTAACACATTTAATCCAGATAAGAATATGATTGTGGCAGGGTATAAAGCAGACCCCTGAGAGTAGGATTAAGGCCTCCACAATGCTTCCAATTCTTTATTTTCTTTGCAGTCATGGGTAGTGATAGAGTCAACAATGAACCTAGCCTGAGCTTCTTATAAATGTCTGTCCTTTTGCTCTGCTAGAGTTGCAGGCAACTGAAGTCTTTGTGTGTGTGTGTGTGTGTGTGTGTGTATGTATGTTTGCATTTCCAGCTTAGCCACCCCCAGAATCTCCACCAGTTCTATAATTCTTCATAAAACTTACACCAAATTGGATTACCCAGGAAGCAGAAATTCTCACCAATGAGTCACAAAAATTCAAAGAGGAGTGGTTGAATAGGAATATTCATAAGTGAGTATACATTAATGAAACAATGACTTTGTGAAAGCTTAAAGCACAATCATAAATCTTCAGGTTCTAAGGACCTCCACCCAGCAGTGGAACATCTGTAAACCTTGCATCTATATGTGCTCCTGACATTCACAGCAGTGAGTGAGTTTCTGTAATGTTGCTCTATTCTAATTACTATCTAAGGTCCAAGTTTGTTTTCTTCGAACACTTCAAATCTACTGTCACCCTAAAGTGTTAAAAGTTTGAGCCGACAAGTAAAGCGTTACAAAACAGAAGTAATCAACAAAACTTTACAACTCCCCTAAACTAGTGATTCACACAGTATTTCACAGAATCTCCCATTAATGCTAATGAGATTGGGTAGGTTACAGGCAGAAACTCTCCCATACATTGATAGGTGAATAGTTCCCTGAGGTACTTACTTAGATGAGAGAACTTAATTTTCTCTCCACTAATCCTCTCTGGATGAAAAATAAGAAATCGTGCTTCACAAATTAGATTTCTTTTTTAAAGTTGCTGGCACAAATTCATACCGTTGGGATGAATTAATCAGAAACCACACTGGGGTATTGACCAGGCCATTTTAAACCAGTCAGACCATTTTATACGCGAAAGGTACCAGGTGGCCTAAGTCTTAAGAAGTCAGATTTTCTCAGGGCTTTGAAAGAAAACCATTTAAATCCATTAGATCTTGCTTTTTTGTAAGGTTCTAGGAAAAAAAAGAGAGAGAGAGAAGAGATGTGCAATTATGTGCAAGAACTAGTTAGGAAGAAATAGAAATTCCTGATTGCCTTAGCGTGAATTGAAGAGTTCAGTCACTGATTTAATTAGCTGTCTAGGGAAGAAGAGATCATGAAATGTTGAGGGAGAAACAATGTAGGGTTACTCAAAGGCTCTCACAATGTGATAGCACAAGTATAATTAAATTGCTGGGGCATATGTACTTTGTGTGGTTTAGAAGAAAAGAGCAACTTTCAATAGATCATCAGGATCTTAGTATGATAATGATCATTTGAAAATACAATGTGGCAGTGGGTAATACTTTACTGATATAAAATACATTTTCTAGTATTGCTGGTCTCATTTATTTGTTTCCAAGTATGTATATATGTAAATCTATAGCCACTGTGGTAATGTGCAATTCACATGGTGAAGCTATATTTACTATACCCCCAAAGAAAGTGGTGTAGTATAGTATAGATGGTATAGTTTAGTATACTATAGTATAATATATAAAATGAACCTTAAAAATAGGAAGTTTTCTAAACATCATCGCCCAGGACCATGATGTCATAGGCTTCTTAGCATCCTAAATTTAGATATAGTGGTGTTAGAAAATACTTTAAACATAAATAGCTCCCTAAGTACCAGAGTGACTCAATTCAATTATGCATGATCATGTAAATAGACGTCCTTATGCTCTGTTCTTGGAGAAGCCTCTCTTACAATCCCTGTTTTGACTAAAGTCCAAATTACATTTAAGCATCAGCAGACAGAGTTTGGTTAATTATTTGAATCTAAAGAAATAGAAAATGTTCCTATTTTATTAGACGTTAAAGATTAATGCCAATGCATAAAATCTACAGTTGTAATTGGAAATGCCTGAGTTATTGATGAAATGAATACAGTGGGATTTAGCAAAGGACGAGAAGACTGAGACAATACTCATAACATGTTTGACCTAATTTCCATTTACGTGACAAAGGCAGAGGCCTCACATGAGATGGACAGTCTTTTATTCTTTATTTTATTATTTCTAGGGGACATATACATATGCCACAAGATAAACAATATTTTGGGATATAAAAATTCTCAAAAAAAATTCAAGAGATTTTTTTATATAGCATTATATAGAATTATATAGCATACTTCTTCAGATCACAATGGAACACCACTGTAACACAATAGAAAATAGTGGAAAATTTAAGTTCTCAATTACTTATAACATTTTAAATATAGTTTTTAATAAATACTTCATCAAAGGAGAAACAGAAAGAAAATAGAAAGTTTTGAATGAAATGCAAGTGAAAATACAAAATATGCAGATTAAGTAGTACTTAAGGTATTTGACATAGAGCAAAAAGGAAATTTTGAAGTCAACTTTTGGAAACTAAACTAAGCAATTGTAAAAGAAATGCCAGTTTAATTCACAGAAAGAAGGAAAGAAACAGTAAAGATAAGATAAAATATAGGGAGAATTGAAAATATAAAAAAAAACAGAAAAAAAGCTATAAAACCCCCAAATGATCCTATGAAAATATCAGTGATGATAAACTCCTGTTGCTGGCCTGACCTCTTTCTTTCTCTGCCTATATCCCTTCTTCAAACATGGTGAACATTCCCAAGAGCCCATGGACTTTCTACAAGAAATGTGACCAGTGCCAGCCCCTAAAATCCAAGCCCTATGAGAAGGTCAAGGGCCTTCTGCCCACTGAAGGAGGAACAGTAACAAGAAACAGAGCAGTACTGGTAGACAGACTGAGCCTATTCTCACACCAATGCTAAAAGTACAAAGAAAAGTAGAGTGTACTGAGTTTTGACTGCGTTGAGCATAACTACATCTAAGGGAATGCAAGTAGCTTAGAGATGTGAGCATTTGAACTGGGAGGTTACAAGGAGAGAAAAACATCAAGTGAATCAGTTCTGAACTGATTTTGTTATAAATACAATAAATTATGAGTTTTTAACTCACCTCAAAAAAAGGGGGAGGTAATATCAAATGTGAAATTGGTAAGGTTTAAGGCAGAGTCATCACGAAAGACAAAAGAAGACAGAACTTGCCAATATGAAGAAAAAAGAGGTATTAGGACTTCAGACAACGATGACATCAGCATTAGACTAGAAATTTGAGAGCTTCAAGGTGGTGAATTTATTGTACATAAACTGAATTTTAGTAAGTACAACTTAGAAGACACTGGTCTATTTTATTATATAAACAAAACTCCAGCTTCCTAATTAGCAGCAGATTTGAGAAGCTGTTTCCTTTTGGGTCTGTAAGCCAGTACAACATTTGATACCATTAGTTCAGCCTCAAACTATTCCAAGAGCACACACATGTTTGCACACTGATTTCTCGAGTATCCAACATGAACAGATCTTATATTAAAAACATTTTCTTGCTTTGGATTTTGCGTAGGTTCTAGAATATCCAAAATATTTGGACAATGTATAAAAAATGAAGTTAAAGACTCATTTTCTTTTGTGAGATTTATGAATCTGCCTAGTTCTTTCAATGTTTTTTCCTTTTATATGAATCTCCGCAGTTTGTTAACATTATATTAAAGCTGAGGGTCTACAGGGTTGGAGATTTATGTGAGGAGTCTCGATATTATCACATTACATTTGTATCTGATCATAGCTGTAGGCTTTGTGTGTTGATAGTCATTAGTATGAAATACAAATGCTCAGTAAAGTGATCATCAAGTATTCATTAACAGCTTATTTTTCTAGTAGAGCCACAAAGAAAGGATAATACATCAGGATAGTTTTTATTATATAAAAGATAATAACATTATATATAATTTATTGAACATTTTATGTGCCAGTTTGTTCAGCAATTTTCACTCATTTCTTAAGTTAATTCTGATAACATTATTATGATATTAATATGATTCTCATTGTGGCTCAATAATATGATACTAAAGGTAAAGTTTATCCTTTTGAATAAGTTAAAAAATTTAAGATGGGGGAAGTTACCCCATATACACCATATGCATTAAAATTTTATGCATTCAAAATATATAGTAAGTGGGAATTTAAATTTGTAGAAACTATTCTATTATTTTATTAAAACAATTCAATTAATTTATTATCTATAACATATGTACCTATAACATATATAAAATCAAGATCCATAAAGTAATTTTAAATCTTATCATAATAGAAATTTAGAAAGATAATATAGTATAAAAAGAGAAATGACAAGAAAAATATATGATTGATGATATTAATTTGAACAATTGTTAGGACAGTGACTTACATAAAGAATTGTTATATAAAGTAAAATATAGCTATTTATCTCATATGATAAATTAACTATGTGACATATATCTAAATAATATTATATGAATGAATATAAATGTACGTGTATGTATGTCTACAACAAGGAATATCATTCCAACTACCCTTATATAAAAGTTGCATTTAAAGTATCATTCTGGAACCAGAATATAATTAGTCAAAAAACTTTAATTTGTAACATTTGTCCTTATATTCTTAGAACACAAAATTGGTTATAAACATCAAATGAAGCTATTGTTTGTACCTGGATTTTTTTCCTGTCAGATTTTCTGGAATTGTCTATTTTTCTTGCTGTATTGCTTATATTTGGATCCAGGTTAAAAAAACCACTAAAACAAAACAGAATTATTTTCCCTGTGTATCTGTGTCTGATATTGCTTTCTTTAATTTTATGTTTTGGCAATATGGTTTTTATAACAACCAGACTCTACCCTTTCAAAGGGAAGGCATGAAGCTGACATAGTCAACATTGCCCAAAATTCTACTAATCCACTCTTAACTAAACTAGAAAATGGTAAACTACCAACACATAATTAAGGTTTATTTAATAAGGAAACTGGAGTGTTTTAAAAATATAGTGTCAGAATTAAGATATATCTAGGTAAAAATAGAATAAAATTAATGATAGAAAGCAACTCTCTAAGATCATTAGAAAGTATATTAAGACACCAAACCACCTAATCACTTATGAATTTTTATTCTTTAAATGTGGGTATAGGTCTGGTTAAGCTCAAGCAGCTATTATAAGTGGTAACTCTTCCAGAACATGAGAATAAAGGGAAAATTATGAAAAATATTGGGATCAATGATAGTTAGCTAGGAAGTTTTCCTTTCATAATTATTTTATTTCTTTGTGTCTTATGCCATCATAGACATATAACACCATTTTGAATCCCTGAGATTATGGTGCTTCTGAGGATGCAGGGAGTCTGTATGTGTTAAAACATAATTTGAAATATCTTGAAGATACTTATTGGAGTAAGCATCCTTGTGCTGTGTACTGACAGAGACAGAAGAGTAACCTTCCCTTGGTGTGAATGGAGAACTGATTTAGGGAGTATATAGCAACTAATTAATTGGGAGATACTAAAATGGAGTAAAATCTCAGATCCTGTACAGGGATATTGAGCTTCCCTGAGGTGATATTTTTCTTTTAAAACAGTAACAATAGAATACCAGGTGACACATTCAAATTTGTAGAAGCTGGAAGTTTATTTAAAAAGCACTTCCTTGGCACCATAATGCAGAAAGTCTCTGAGAAGGTAGAACTGAAAAGTAAGCCACAGCATAAAAAAAAAAAAAAAACAAAAACCAAAAACCTAGTTAAGGCATAGAGAGGATAACTAAGCACAGAATAGCATATGTTTGATCCTAAACACATCTTCAGAAACATCACCAAAATCAGCAGTTACTGGTAAAAGCTATCAAAAATAGGGGAAATAGAAAAGGAAGAAAGACAGGAAGAGAAGAGAGATAGAAGGGAGAGAGAACAGACATGTTTAGATGCCCCGTTAGAAGAGAAAACAAAAGCAGCAAGCAAAGAATGATCTAAACATTGGAAGGGAAAATCAAATCAGTGGCTTTTCCACCTCATCCGTCTGTCAGCACCCAGAGAGCACACGGAGGAATCCAATAGAGTGCAAACAAGATTGGGCAACTTCAGCAGAAACACATCCTCTCCATTTTTAAAATAATGAAAACAGTAACAGAGGCATGACAAGGAACCAAATGGAAGAAACACCCAGGGAAATTGCTCTGGGGATGGTCAGAGAGGCGGTGAAAGGGAGTTTATTCATTGGAATGAAAATTCAGCATGGCTGGACCAGACTACATGGATCAATGGCCTAGAAGAAATGGGCTGG
The DNA here is from genome assembly GCF_011762505.2 of Arvicanthis niloticus. NCBI lineage: Eukaryota > Metazoa > Chordata > Mammalia > Rodentia > Muridae > Arvicanthis > Arvicanthis niloticus. The sequence goes on along the minus strand of NC_047668.1, from coordinate 51,709,142 downwards.
AGAAAAAAATGTGAATCTACTAATGATCGCATTTGGTCAAGCAAGAAAACGGATGCTAGGATGCTTGAGATGTGTGGATCTGGGTTTTGAAGTAGGATAATGAGACTGTTTAAATTCCTAAGCATGGCACTCACAGCTCTCAGCATCTGCACAATGGTTTCCTCACACAGCATCTCTCCTGGGCAAAGTGCACTGCTCTAATGTTTCTGCCTCAGCTTTCTTTGGAAGCCAGGCTAGACAGATCTATTCCTGAGGCTTGGAAAGACTTAGAGACCCTGACCCAGCATGCTCCTTCCCAGCCTGTTTTCTGCCATTTCGTTTTCTCACTATAGTCTGGCTACATCAATGCTACTGAAGCTCAAGAAGGTCACCCATCATAACCATATCTTTGTGATTGTTATTGGTGCTGAAATGTTGTTCTCTACATACTCTTCATTCTTAGATCACTGTAGCCATGACAACTTCTCTATCTGCATTTGCACACAGTTTATTATCAGGCCATACATTAATCCACCTCATAGCACATACCAATGTTCAGATAAACATGGATAATTTTTTTGTATGTCCTCCCATAAAAACATAAACTTCTAACATCTGGATTCCTCGACACTCAATCCCCATGCAAATGGAACATGAAATTTTTTAGGAAAGCTGTTATTTAGTTTCTCAGTAAATAAAAATCTGACTTAGAGAGAAGTCTTGAACAGAGGGACAATGAAGCCATCATGTCAAAAAATATTCTAGACTTTACATATGCATTATTTTCCATAGAATCTTGTCTCCAAACCCAAGATATTATCAACACCCCAAATTTAAAGATGGCAATTATAGCTTAAAAGTATTTACCAAAAAACTAAAATGACATTACCAGGGACATATGGTGACTAAAAATTAATTTTTCTCACATCTAATTCCAACTTCCACTTTGAATATAACTCAAAATACTAACTCTACTCACTACCTTCTTCATTGCCCCATTTTCAAATATCATTTGTGAAGCCTTTTTAATGGCCTTCATTGAGTGACATTCATGTCTCATTACCACTTATGCTTTTATAAGAAAATATAGATATATGCCATTTAGCAATGGAAAATAGTCATAAATAATGTACATTAAAGGCTGGTGTGTCAACTCAGTTTGTAAAGTGTTTGCTGTGTATAAGTACCAGAGTTTGAATTCTCAGTACCCACTTAAGTGCCGGAAATAGTACTGTGTTACTGTGATGCTGGGATTAGAGTGCAGAGTATTAAGTTGCAGGGGCCTTGAGGCTAAGCCAGTTTAGATTAGGTATGATGTGTGTGTGTGTGTGTGTGTATGTGTGTGTGTGTGTGTGTGTGTGTGTGTGTGTGTGTGTGTGCATACATACATGAATACATACATACAATACGTACATATATACATGGCTGGAGAGATGGCTCACTGGTTAAGAGCACTCACTGGTCTTCCAAAGGGCCTATGTTCCATTCCCAGCACCCTCATGGCAGCTCACAACTGTCTGATGTCACTTTATAGTATTCAGATGTGCATACAAAAGTACCCAGATACATAGATAAATAAATCTTAAAAAGATTAGCCTAAAAAATATTCTCTCTCTCTCTCTCTCTCTCTCTTTCTTTCTCTCTCTCTCTGTCACACACTCACTCACACAGACACACACTCACACATACATGCATGTAGCTGCTTGTATCATGAATGCTAATTATGCTTCTCAAAGAAATTGTTTACATGACAATCCCCATAAAGCTTCTGGGAACCTGCCCCTAGCTTGTTATTGATAAATAAGGATGCCAACAGCCAATGGCTGGGGAATATAAACACAGGTGGGATTTTAGGATTCCTTGGCTTGGGAAAAAAGAGGACAGGACAGGAGATCCACCAGGCTTGGAAGACAGTGTGGACAGAGGAGAGACACAGAGGCTGTGATGAGGTAGAGAAACAAGGCGCATGCACTAGGCTCTGGGCTAAGAAAGCATGGAACAGAGGGTGCCACAAGTTGGTCCAGAGCTACTAAGATGGGACTTAGAATTAGTAAGTAATAACTCAAGACTAACAGCATGGAGGTTAGGTATTGGCCCAGTTACTGTGTTGTTTAAAAAACAGCATATTAAAATATAAAGGCTGTGTGTGTGTGTGTGTGTGTGTGTGTGTTTCATTCAGAAACATAAAGTTTTGAGGTGGTTATTGAACCCACCATCAGGATTTATTAATAATTATTTCAACACATACACAGCTCAAAAACACACAATAAAAATTTTATTATTGATGGATTTCATCATCCTAGGAACATGAGTGCACTTTTACATAAACCTAGTATTTAATCTATTGCTCTTCTGGGATATGTGTTTTACACCATACTATTTATGGTATGTTGACCAAAGTCTCATTGTGGAGTGCATGATTACATGTAGAAAATATTTGTTGTCTGTTCCTTTTATGTAAAAATTTCTGCATGACTAAACATACGAAGTATACATAACGTATTCCTTCTTCATTGCCTAATTTACTACTTCTCCTATTACAAATTTTTATTCACAAGTTTTCTTCCTGTGTTGTATCCTCTGCTTTCTGCAGCCATGAGAGAAGCTTGAAAATGCAGCATAAGTATGAGGGAATATGATGGTAAACATGCTTTTATGATTTTATGAAATTTGTGTTCATCACTTTCATGATAATAAGGGAAAGGGTGAGCTGGGCAGCCATATTTAGAGTGAATGACAGTTTCAGTTGCATTGCTTGCCCATGCTTGTTGATCATAGATGAATTCATGTCTCTTGTCATTTTTCCCTTGAACACTAAATTGTATAACAATTATGAGCATTGGTTTGGAGCAAGAGAGACCTGTATTCCTAATCTAACTTGACTATTTCTTCAAGTTAATTTATTCTTGGATTTAACTAAAGACTCTTTCAAAGGATTCTTAAAAGAAGTAAAAATCAAAATTGAAGACATATAGCATTCTTAGCAAAATCTCAACCTATAAAGGGAATTAGTGGCATTCAAACATAATAGAGGGACCAAACTACACCTCCAGAGGATTTATAGAAATCGGCCATGGAAAAAATTCTTTTATTTTGAAATACTGTGTAGAATTTCTCCAAAAGCTTTTAAACCCATTTACATATTTTTCTGTTTTTATAATTAGGTGAGACCTCCTTCCTCAGAAGGGAAACCTAGTACTATTGTTCAGAAAGTTTGATAGGATATGAATAAACACAGGGGATTGTTTTCATTTCATCACATACTGTAACTACCAGTTCTCTCAGATTGTCATTGTTCCTCCTAAGTACATTTTCTTGTATTTCCTGATATTAGATGTACATCAGAACTGTAATTAACATGTCTAATAACCCTATTATTGATTATTGATTATTTTAAAATATGAGATATGCCACAAATACTCAAAAAAGGTGGGTCTGAAGTTCCCACTGTTTTTGACTTGATAAAGCCATGTAAGAAACAATGATGTGTTATCAGATAGCATGTTTGTGGCTGACACAACGAGATACCTTCTAGTATTCTCCAATCCTCTCTTCCTTTGTGAGATGTTCTAACAGATGTCAATGTTTTAAAGTCTTGGAACTTGAATCAAAGAACATTGTATCATCCAGATCATTAGAGCTATTTGATTAAGAGTGTGGGTCTGAGGTTAAAGTAACTAGTTATGCTGCTTATTAAGACAGAAAGAAATTATAAGACAAGCCTCAAAACAACACCTTGAAGGTTCAAGATTAATCAAGTAGCAATGAGAATTGAGTATACTTTCAGTGACCATATGGAGAGACAACTTTTAGAAATATTCTTCTAGCTTCCTGATTTTGCCTGTACTCAGTACTCAGCTCTGGGAGTGTTTTGATTTTGTTTACGTGTTTTTTGTTTTTGTTTTGTTTTTAATTATTAAATTTGGAGTGGTCTAGTGGACTATAGAGATACTTTTCCTATCCAGCATAAAGCAGTCCTAGAAACAGGCCTCTGTCTCATTAAAATCCCAAATTATGTGTCACTGTTGTTATGGGATCCTAAAGGTGTTGTGATTTGTGATATAAAGTGGTAAAACATTTGTCATAGGTAATAGAGTGATAAAATGTGTCTGGTATAATTTGAGAGTTGGATGATATAAACAATACACATGTCCTCTAGATCTAGGGTACCTGAGAAACACACCGTAGTATTAGGATTTGAACCAAATTGATCACATGTTATAGAGCAATCTGAAAAGTAGTAAGTTAAGTAACTAATTGGCTATGGGAAAAAGTAAGATCAAATTCTTAAAATATTATTGAAGCTGACTCACTTCAATTGTCTGCAATAATTGATACTTAACTAAAGATTTTGAAAGTCATTCTCCTGTTAAAAACTTTAGGTACAATTTGGTGAAAATTCTCAAAGGGTATTTAAGTACCTGAAGACAAAAATAAGATCAAGAATCATCCACACTAGGCTAATATCATGTTTGCACTATGTTGTATGGGGGCTAGCAAGATGTCTACCCAGTTAAGAGCACCTATTGGTCTTCCTGAGGCTCTGGTTTAATTCTTAGTAACCATAAGGTAACTCAAAATCTCCTGTATCTTCAGCTAACTGGGATGTGCATGCATGTGTGCATACATACACATAAACTCACAGACATATAAATGAAACTTTAAAATTAATTTTTTAAAATATATTTTTCAAATATACTGTGTTGATGATCAAATTTATTGTATCATTTGTCTTGGGTATTCAATACAGTAATATTATTTTAAAACAAATAAGGAAAGCATAAAAATCAAATAAATGCCTAGATCATAAAAGCAACCACAAGTTGATTCTTAGTACATAAATCGAAATTGATTCAAATATATACTAGTCCAATTGTGTTTACTTTTAAAAAAAATATTATTGTGTTGCTAAGGAAACTTTTCTTCTTAGACTTATGTTTCTGTGAGACAGGAAATAATTCGTGTTGTGGAAAATATAGATTGTACCCACCCACTGAGGAAACAATTTTAACAATTCCTGAAATAAACTTTGTTACTAGGACTATAAAGACAGTAATACTGAAGAAAACTTTACAGATTGGTTTAGTGCTTGGATTCAAGTTTCATTACAGATTGTCTGTGGAATGCTAGGGAAGTTAGATGAAATGCCCAACAGTGGAGAGATATGTATCCTGAAAAGACATCTTCCAGTAGATTGAAGGGACCCCAGTGGAGATATTGAAACAACAACCCACCTTCATAATTGTCTACCCAGAATTGTTCCTGCCTAAAAGACATGCAGGGACAAAAATGGAGCAGAAAATGAAAGAATGGTCTACTAGTGACCAGCCCAACTTGGGATCCATCACATAGGTGGACACCAAACATTGAAACAGTTGCTGCTGCTCTGTTGTGCTTATAGACAGGAGTCTAGCATGCCTGTCATATAGCAGCTGAATGAAACAGATGTAGATACTCATGAACAACTATTGGACTGAAGTCTGGATCCCTATGGAAGAGTTATAGGAAAGAATGAAGGAGCAGAAGGGGATGGCAACCCATAGAAAGACCAACAATATCAACTTACCCAGACCCCTTGGAGATCCCAGAGACTAAGAAATCAAAGAGCATATATAGGCTGCTCTGTGGCTCCTGGCACATATGTAGCAAAGGACTGCTTTGTCTGGCCTCAGTGGGACAGAATGTAGCTAATCCTGTAGAAACTTGATGCCCACAAAGGGGGGATGCCCAGGGTGGGCACACTCTCAGAGGTGAAGAAGTTGGGGGACATAAGGAAGAACTCTGTGAGGGAGGACTAGAAAGAAGGCAACATTTGGCATGTAAATAAGTAAAAAATATATAATTTTTAATTAACAATAAAAATGCCCAGGTCCCAAGAGCACAAACATAGACAGGGAGAGTTTCCACAGAATGCTTCCAAGTCCTCACCTAAATGTATAAACAAGAAATTAATGCTTTGTGCAAGCCCAGAGATTGCACTTGTCCACTTAAAGTATTTTAAGATGCATGAAAAAGCAATCAAAAAGGACAAAAGAAAAATTTCCAAATATATTTTATAAGGCCAATAGTATGCTATAGAGGATAAGAAAACTATAAGAAAGTAAAACTATAGGCATATGTGTCTTCTATCAAACACCTCAAAATCAAACACACTCTCATAGTGAATTCCACAACACACAAAAGTACAAGTTTAGGGAAAATTTACTGAAGAAAAACAAGGATGGCTCAGTAGTGGACAGTTTATAAAGGCAAACTACTGGACCATTATAGAGAAAAGAAAAACTTATGTATTCATCACATTAGATGCAGACAATACATCAGACACAGTCCAATATGACCTTAAATAAATAAAATATTAAATAAATAAAATATTAAAATATTAAATAAATAAAATATTAAAATATTAAATAAATAAAATATTTAAAAAATACTGGTGAGACAAATAAAATACATTGAACATATTCCAGCAAAATATCACAGAACTCAAAAGTGCTGTATCAAAATCTAGATATTTACAACAAATAAGGAACATTTCTAAAATTTGTGCAGAACTAAAATAGACCCAAAGTAACCAAAACCAAACCTGCACCAAAAGAATAAAGTTGAAGGTATCACACTTCTTACTTTTAGATATCCTATAAAATTATTATACTTAAGCAACATGGAATAAAACCAAAGGGTCCAATGAACCAGAACAGAGATCCTACAAACTAATGCTAACATTTTCAGTCAATTAATTCTGAGCAATGGTGTCAAGAACACACATTGGGAAATTATACTCTCTTCATTATATGGTGTCAGGACAATGTGACATCAACATGCAAAAGAGTGAACTTAGATTCTTATATGACAGGCTTAGAAATAAACTCAAAATGGATAAACGATTAAGTGTAAGATTTGAAAACATATAACTAATAAAAGAAAAAGAAAAAACTCCATAGATATTGTTCTGGGCAATGATGCTTTAAGAACTGATCATAAAAGCATAGGTAGTAAAATTTAAAATAAACAAATGAGATTGCCTCAAATAAAATGCTTACTCATAGCACAGAGGAAGATGGCTAAAGATACAGTCTCCTAAATGAAAGTATGTGTCTGTGTACCATATTACCGTATGCTTGGCTCTAAATCCTCATGTGTTTAGGGGTTTGATTGGAAGCCTTTGGCAATATTGGGATGTGGTAGAATCCTTAGAAGGTAATGTCATTGGGAGAATAACCTTGAAGACCATATGTAACTCTTGTCAGTATTCACATTCCTTTGCTTCCCAGCTTTCATGTAGGGAGAAGTTGCTTCTGGTATAATATGCTTCCTTAACAAGGTGTCCAAGTTAGAAAGGCTAAGTAACCCTGAGCTGACCTGTTTGGAAACAGAGATTCAAAGAAAACCTTTCCTCCTTTAAATTATATATCTCAGGATTTTGCCACAGTAACTATGAGTTGACTTGTACATCTATTAAAGTTATAATATCACAGATGTGTAATGCACTGAAACAATTCAAGACTAAACACATCTATACAATGAGCAGAAGGTGGTAAAGGAGCAGAGAAGACATTTGGCAAAAGAGGGTCAGTCTCCAACAGGATAAATGCTCAAAATCACTTATCACCAAAATGTACATTCAAACCCCAGTGCAGTTCACCTTATACTCGGACAAAAAGCTATTATCAAAATAATGAACAATCAGTTTGGTCAAGACTGAGCCTCTACTTTCTGATGGTGGAAAAGCAAATTTTAAAAATGACATAAAACAGTACAGGTTTTTCTAAAAAAAAAAAAAAAAAAAAAAAAAAAAAAAAAAAAAAAAATTTTGCCTGAAGCACCTCTTCTCAGGCTGGGATTTAAAACTCTAAAATAAAATTCATGCTATGAACTGCAGGGTGCAGAGAAAGTTCATTGCTTGTAAAACAATACATGGTTTATTATTGTGGAATGTGGTGAATGGATTTAAATACAACTTGCCATATTTTTAAATCACTTGAGGAGAAAGCCTCATTTGAGATCTGGTCTAGATCAAGTTGGCCTATGTACAAGAAGTTGGGATATTGTCTTGATTGTCTTAAAATGATGTGGGAAGACACACCCCAAAGTGTTAAATGTATTTTGGTTTGGAATAGAAGAGAATTCCTAAAGTCTACTGAAATTTTAAAATTTTGCTTAACATTGTGGAAAGTAATCTATTTCATCATTATCAAACATCTAGGCAAGGTTTAAATCTATACACAAAAGAAAGAAAGCAAGTCCATCATACTATTAAGCAAGTTCTTTCTGTCTTCAGTAAATGGCAAATAATTATGGATAACAAGGGCTTAATTTGAAGTTAAATTCTTTGTGACTTATTATCAGCATATATACATATAAGATATATATATATATAATGATTTGTAGAGCTGCATTATATAACAGCATATCTTGGGAAACAAAAATTTACACATTTTTAAAAAATCATGTCTTGTTTTCAACTATAAAAAAATAGTACAGAAGAAAAGGAGAGAAAGATGCAGCTCATGGTATGAGGGGACACACTAGAAACTCCTGTGGAAGGAAAGATAATTTTTGAGAAAGTCAAGAGACTGTACAAACTTTTCTATTTGCAGAGCTAGGAATTTGCAAAGGTCTTGGGATTTATCCCTTGCAAATGTCAAGGGTCTTATGCTATCTCCTCATTGTAGAAAACTTGAAAAATACAGATGTACCCAAATGTCACTTAGAAGTGGGTATGAATCTCATCTACTTCATAATTGCATTTTAAATTTTTTTAAAACATTTCCAGTGTCTCCCCCTCCACAGTATTCTCCCTAGCACATACAGGAACAGATATTTCCAAGCACTGTCTCTTGCTTCTCCTGGATTATCTAATGAGAGATTTCTACATGCCTCTAACACTTGGTTAGTTTTTAGCTTTCTAATTTTGCCTTCAGTTTGTCAAATCAGTCTATAAGTGTTTCACCTCCTCCCAATTCACACATATAAAAGTAGGCTTAGGACCTCTCAAAGCAGCTGCTTCTCTAGAGCTCTATTGTACTCTTGCTAATTTGCATGACCTAATGTTTTCAAATGGTAATTTTAAATATTTCTGGGTGAAATCAGTTTTGTTATTCTTGTTGTTTGTTTGTTTGTTTGTTAGTTAGTTTCACATTTTATCTCTGTACTTACACACGATTGCAGTGGTTCCCACCCTTCCTAATGCTACAAGCCTTTAATAGAGTTCATTATGTTGTGTTTAAACCCACAACCATATAATTATTTTTGTTGCTACTTCATAACTGTAATTTTGCTACTGTTATGATTCATAATGTAAACACTTTTGGAGATAGAGGTTTGCCAAAGGTGTCATGGCCTACAAGTCAAGAACAATTGCAATATCCCATTCTTCCCAGGAACAAAAATCCTGTATTAATCCGACTTACAACTCACTGTTGGTAATAGTATATAGGGTAAGAGAGTGTAACCTTTTCTTCATTTTATTTTAATTACTCAGACTTGTCATCTTTTTTCTGGAACTATAGGAACACTCTCTGAAACAGGTGGCTCTATCCAGCCAGGATTGTATTCCAGAGTCATATAAACACACAAAAATAGGAATCAAACTTTTACCATACTGCTCTCTCTGGTGCTATCTTGAAAAATTTCCACACTTTCTCACTGACCCCTGGATTTTATGTTTCTTGTTATGTATAGGACTTGCTCCTGTTTGTCATGTGAGAACATATTTCTTCAGTCTATAGCATGTACCTTACAGACAATTGATTACTAAAACCATCTAATTCTTTACCATGTCAATAATCTTTTTCACTTTGGAGTTTTTATTTCCCTTCATTTTGTATCTTCTTTAAAGGATGATTTTTATCCTCTTAGTTTTTATCTCCATTCATATCTTTTATAAATTATTTACAAAAGGAAGGTTATTTCATTTGTAATTATGTGGGATAGGCGCTCCATTCTCATGGATACAGGGCTCCATCAGCTCCAGAAAAGAGGACATAGTTACTGGATCTGGAGTTACAGATGGTCATGAGATGCCAGGTGAAGATTCTGAGAATCAAGCTCAGATCCAGTACAAGAACAGTAACCATCATAATGGCAGAACTATATTTTCAGCTCCAAGATTATTTTTGATACATAGCTTCCCAACCCTCCTGTACTATCCAATTATACCAGGCAATTCCAGGAATCATAGTGACGTTGGTGTCTTTTTTTGAGTTTTATTACTGTGAAGAGACACCATGACCAAGGCAGGTCCTATAAAGGGCAATATTTATTTGGGGATGGCTTACAGTTTTAGAAGTTCAATCCATTATCCTCATGGTGAGAAGCAAGGCAGTATGCAGCCAGACATGGCACTCGATGAGCCAAGAGTTCTACATCTTGATCCAAAGGCAGTCAGGAGAGGATTCTTATCTGCCCTGGGCAAAGCTTAAGAACAGAACTTCAAAGCTCACCCCTACAGTGATGCACTTCTTCCAACAAGGCCACACCTCTCAATACTGCCACCTCCCAAGGGCCAAGCATATCCAAACTACCACAATGGTATTACTTATTTGCACATCTATAGACTTCACTTAATTCCAGAAAGTCCCATTGTCCAGCATGTAGGAGGCACTCAGCAAATGACTTCTAGTTGTTTGTGATGAAAATTTCTCATGCCCAGAAACCTTCCATGTAATCTGAACATAAGCTATCAAATACTTCAGCACTTTAGGAATGGGGGTCACCTTGGAAAGTAGTACTCTATACACTGAAAATTTTAAATAGAGAAATATAACATGGGAAAAGATAATCCCAATATCAAATTGGAATATTTCTTTCAATATCCTATATGTTTCTGTTGATAGATTAACAAAAGGTATACAGGTGGAATTATCAACAAATGGTATGATGCTAGGTGGTAATTACATTGAAAAGCATTCTGAGTATAATTGTTTACCATAATTTCATTGATTAAAATACAGTTATCATTTATTTATCTTTACATTATGTAGGGGACATTTTATACTGTATTAAAAATTGATCATAATGAATACATATTATTCCTATAGTACTTATTTAAACCTTAACATTCAATAACACATACATTGTTTCAATAACAGAAAATGTCAAAATATTTGTCTAATGTAGATAGTCATTTTTACTTAAGATAATCTGTGCTGGTTTTCTAACAGAATTTATTTGGTGGACATACATGAAGACATATTGCCAGAAGCCATCCTTCCTTTGTCTAGTCTGAGTTACCATATTTGACTTAGTAAAATAGGATTTAACTGAATGGATTTAAAGACATCCACTTAGGGTTACTATGAAAATTTATAATTTTACTTAGTTGCCCCCAATCTTGGTTTATCAATCCTAATAATAAATCCACTATCTGTTTTAGCAGTATAGATTTTATTTTTATTTCTACCAGGTTGGGTTGATACTTACAATAACATCTACTAGTCTCCTCTTCCCACTGACAAATGGGAACACATTAAGATAGAAAAGTATGAACAAATAATGATACGAAAAGTTTTAAATGATGTTTCAAATAAGTACATAAATGCATGTATAATGGGATTCTTCATAGAACAAAAGTGACTCAGAGGATATATGTTAACTGGGTATGCATTTTCATTTATGTCTGTATGCTAGTGTATGCATAATGAGAGTATAATAAAAGATATATTTATGATTAGATTAAATGAAATTTGTCTAGAATTATTGTTATTGGATAAAACAAAGATAGGCTTGAGATTCTATTAAAGAATTTGCTCATGAGACAAATGAATGGAGAGTTACCTGGAAGCTGCTGCGCCTGCTCTGCCAGTTGTAGCATGGAGATGTCAGTATCCTATGACGAAATGACCTCACACAGCAAGGTGCCTCTATTTTCTGCTATGGGTTTTCATAACAGTGTGTTCGAGAGGGAGAGAAGACATGCTTTATTGTAAGGGAAATTAACAGTCAGTATCTGGAAGAGAAAGGACTGAAAATGACAGGCCAGCTTTAAGAGACCTTTTGTTTGAGTATATATTTTTCACCTAGAAATGGACACAATTACTGAAAATTAGAAAAGAAGCTAGGCTTTATGCAATGAAATGAGATAATTTCCCAGGCAAAACAAGTGGGCTTACATTGAAAAGAAGACCATTAAAATATACCTTAGCAGTAAGTTAATGGGGGAGAAATTCAATTTGAAAATGAGAGAACATTTTCAGATAGAAAGGGCACATGGTGGAACCGTATGCTTAATGAAGTACAGTAGATATATTCCATTTTAATCTAGATCATTTTAGATAATTACAGAAAAAGCTTAGGCTGTGATTTTTTCCCCAACTTTCCTCCCCCAGCCTCTGCTTGATACCGAGTGTTTCTCTGTACCATAAAAAACATAAACAGAAGATGCACTGCGATCCTATTATTTGTTATTTTGTATAAAGTCTGTATGTAAAAATAACCAGTTCAAAGAGGGTTTTCCCCTAGATAGGTATATAGATAGTCAGCCATAGAATAGCATTGTTGTCCAATAAAGTTTTGACAAATGATGCTTATGCTTCTGTTCAAAGGACAAAAGCTGTATGGCTGGCTCCTAAAATGTACATATTAAAAGAGAGTTTAAATTTAGTTACACTGTAACAGAGGTCATACCATAGGCTAGCAAAGGAAAAACAAGGTGCCTGATATAGGTTATCTATTTTTGAGTTGCTGATAAACAAGATTTCACAGATATCCGCCCCCCCACACACACACATACACACACACACAAACATTGTAGGCTAATGGTTCTTTGGTCACCTTCCAGAACTTGATAAAAAGACCATATTGCTAAAGATACTGTATTTTTGAATCGTAAGACATTACAGATATGAAGTACCAACTTATAAACTTTGTACCTGCTGTCTAGATTTTATAGCTGGAAAGTTCTATGCATGCTACCAAGCAAGAAAGTAATCAATAACATTACTCAGTCATGATTCCTGTGACCTATCTTTATGTCTGAAGTAACACAATATCATTCCATACAATATCTAATATCATTCCATACTAATATAACTAATATTCCATAACTAATATCATTCCATCCAATAATGCTATGCATGTTACACGAATAACTAACCACTTTCTGTTTGGAATTAAGCCCCAATCTACGAGAGGGAACTCATATCTGGAACTGTTAAATGGGCCAATAATCCATTATATATAAATCCATTTATGTATAAATAATGGACACTATTGGAGAACTTGTTACCATTATTCAGTTAAATGGCTAAAGTATTAAATGTCTCCATAATTACTTACCTTCACACCAATATCTGCGAGCATTTCTCAACCCTCATCAGAGAAGCTTATTTTTATAGTAGCTGGCAATTAATAAAGACCCATACTTGGTCAACACACATAGATTAAAAAAGTGTGAACTAGCAAGCCTTAAAAGGAATGTGTATATCATAACCTTTCCTCCAAAACTTAGGAATCATCATGGAACAGGAGACAGAAAGATTGGAAGATTCAGAGTAGTGGAAGATTAGTGTAAAACAATGCTTTCTAGACATGATAGGACTGTTGCACACAAAAATTTACAAACTCTGCAACTGCATGCCCAAGACCTGAACAAGATATTTCTACTCAAAATGTCCTAGTATGAACTGGAGAGAGGCTCACAAAGTCTTACTTGTAGCTTAGGAACTATTGGTAATTGGTGGCTGTTGGATGAGGAAGATTCAGTTTCCTAGAAAATGTAGTTTTAATCTATGGCTCTAGACTCATGCAGACAGTAGCATTACCAGATCTAATCAGTGGGTTTAAAACCTACAGTCCATGCATTAGGATGGAAAATTTATGTGTGGGTTTTGGGGTAACACAGAAAAGAAAGAATGTGGGTTGGTTTTGATCAAATTGCATTATATGTATATGTCCAGTTCTCGAGCATTAAAAAGTAAAGCAAGCCATCATGTCACTTGTGTTTGAGGAGCTGCTATTCTAAGTTTGCCATACTCCAGACTTGACATCATCTTACTGTCTGTTAAGAGAAACGCATTCAAATCTATTGCAATCTCAGATATTGCAACATAGTCAATAATTTTAATAAAGGCAGATTCTAGCAATTTCTACTTGCCTGAATAGAATATCATTCCATGTCAAATAAATAATGTTCATATGCTTACTTCCTTTCTTTTTCTTTATTTACTTAATATTGCCTAACAGCAGCAAGCAGTGCAGATGGAGGTTTTACATTATGTACACTACCATGGGAAGCTTCAGAAATAACAGTCATCTGACATGGGATCTAACATGTTAAAACCAAAAAAAGTAATACAATTTGTTAATGAATCATCAAAACTCAGGAATAAATACATTCAGAAAAGAAGGCCTTGCTTTGTCAACATAGTAAGCTAGCAGGATGTGATGACTTCAAGTCCTTTCGTTATAATCAGGATTCATTCCGCAATATTAATTTAAGTAGTGATCCGAATGCATTTTCTCTGATCTAAGAAGTTTAGAGACATGACTTTCTTTTAATCAAAATAAAATTAAGTGCAGCAAAATGCTTAAAAACAGAACAGATTCCAGGGCCCAGCTTTGTGAGCTGTGTAGTAGAACACTTCCTCAATGTCACAACTCTTGATCTTTGTTCAGGCCATCTACTGCTTGTCTTAAGTAATAGACTATGAGGTTAACTTGTTCCTATATTTGGAAACAGAAAGTTGAGCACAGAAAGTTCTTAATCTCATATGTATCTTAGGCATTGGCAAACACTGTATCACAGGGTGATACTGATAGGTCTCGTGCTGTAAATTAGTGTTTGTAGGTACATCTCTGGATGTTTATATGCCCACAGAAGATCATGAGGAAGTGGATCCAGAAAAAAAAAAAAAAGAACTATAAAGTAGGAAGTCACATGTAAAATGTAAAAATAAAACAAGCCAGGATATATATAATTTTCTATGGTGATTTCTAATACTAATCACTATACAATTTGGAAGAACGTCTAGGTAAAATCACCCCTCAGTACCCACAGGGTCCTCATCTACAGATCTAATATCATGATTCTTTTAAAAACAGATTTATACTAAATAATATAGTAAGAAAAGTACTAGAATACTAGTACAAAATGCTTAAGTTAATTTTGGCTTCAAGGACACCTGAAAAGTAGAAGCAAAGTCTCAAATAGTAGGTAGTTTTTTAGGTAATATATTATGAAAGGTTTACACATAAGATATGTGGGAAATGAGATGTGAACTAGGGAAAGACAGACTGATCTCAGTAAGTCAATACAGACCAGGATTAAATATAAAGAGTGGAGGGATAACTCAACAAAGGATTGCCACACTTGGGAGAAAAAGGAAAACTTTGTTTTGACAGGATCAAAAATGAAAGGTAACATAATTTTTTCCTTTGGAGGATACTAACAGAATTGGAGATATAATGTAATAAAGAAAATAGCAAAAGGCCACTCAACACAGAAGACGAAGCTGAGCTGTTTCTTCAACACTCTGAACAATAAACATTTACACATCAAGAGGGACTCACAGGGATATCTGAGGGCAACACCCAAGTCAGAATCAAGAGACAGAATGAGGTTGATAGATGTTTAGGGACATCAGAAAATTGAAGATACCCAAATATGACTGAATGAGGTCAACTAATATTTGAGAGCAAATAACTAGAGTTGTCCAAATTATGAATCAATGTATTTTGTCAGTAGGATTGCCTGTCATTGATGTAAACAGTCCACTGTCAGGAAAAAGCTGCATCAGGAGAAATGTTTGAAATACAAAGAGAAAACAAAAACTTGATAATAGAAAAATCAGGTGCTTGTATAAGCTGAAGAATATCAGGGCCATTGACAAGATGGCTCATTATTCCTCACTGTGGTGCTTTGCTGGTGCCAACTATGCCTGTAGGATGAATAAGAAGCTTCACTGCTCATAACTAAAAGAATCCATAGGGGCGAATTTGTGACATTAGTATATTTTTGCCTGCACTTCGGGAGAATGAGAGAATAGGACCAAGTTTTTCTTTCTTTCTATTTTCCCACCTTTTGATCCCTCTCCCTTTCCTCCCTCTTCCCTTTCTGGCTGTTCCTTCACTTACCCAGTCTTTTGCACACTTCATTCCTCTCTACTCATCACTCCTCTCTTCTTTGTCTTTTTTTCCTCCAAAGAAAATAGAAATGTGTGGCTTGAATTTATTTTCAGGAAGAAATGCAATAAAGAGTGATGACAGTGAATTTGATTTAACATTTTCTTTTTTTAAGATTGACTTGAAAATTGCATATTTTCACTTAATATCTAAAGCTTTCTACATAATTTTATTCTGGAAAATATGATAATGGAAAATGATTTATACTCAAATCACTCCATACTTTATCAGCATTGACATCAATCTTGACATTGTCATTTGATCCTATTACAGAGTCTTGATAGGATATTTTGGACAAAATGACTTCTAAACATTTGAGACAGAAATGGGATTTCGAGTCTTAGATACTATATGGATAAGTAGACTTGATTAATATACTGTTATACTCCTTAAATTTGATGCCAAAATGTTTATCCTGCAATATTATTTCTGGGAGGACACTAATGGGAAATTATTCTATTATTGGTAAAGTGATCCCATAACAGTAGAGCAGAAAGGTAAATTTTCAATGCATTATCCAAGATCTCAGTTAATTATAGTCTTGATTGCTGAACCTAATGAATTAATTGATGGGAAACATGAAATATTTTGGCATGGCTATTTCCTATCAAGTTATTTTCTTGAATTAATTAAAGCCCCAATAATGCAGCAAATATTGCATCTATTTTAGTCTCCATTTAAAAAATGGATTGCACTGGAGGATTGAGAGTTGGCTCAATAAAGAGCTTGCATTGTCACATATTACATTGTCACAGGAGGGACAATATGAGTTTGAATCAGCAGAACCCACATAAATCTGGATGCAGTTACACTCTTCTATATTTCAAGTACCACTGCAGTGAGTTGGAAGGCAAAGAGATGAGAATCCCAGAAGTTCATAGACCAAACTAACAAGCCTGGCATATACATTTGTAAGTAACAAGAAGACCATATCTCAACAATGATTGGCGGTAAGGAATGAAATTTCAAGTTGTATTTCTGACCTCCATAAGTGCACCATGGCACAAATGTACTCTCACATACAATGTATCATACATATCTGTTCATACAGACACAATGTGTGTGTCTCTCTCACACACACGTATGCACACACGTGTATGCAAAAGCAATGGGTTACATCAATTTATTGGTCAGTTTAATAAAGATTTATATTCAGGAATCTATCTTCCTTTACTTTTTTTTTTAACTGAAGAATGCCTTGATAATGAAGTACACATACCTTTCAGTCTAGATGTGTGTAGAGGATACGAAAAGCTATCGCAGTCTGGAGAAACAGTAGTTCTACAAAATAAGTTCCTTTAGGGAGTATTAACAGCCTGCTAGGAAGGCTCCATTTTCCTAAAACAGCATTGCTGTTTACATTGGAGTTGAATTATATACTTTGTCTAATTTTCTATTTTACTTTCTAATTTGATATTTTATTTATTTACATTTCAGATGACATCCCCTTTCCCCACCCTAGAACCTCCTATCCCATTCCCCCTCCTCTTTTTTGCTTTTATACCATTTGATTTACATGCAAGTATTCAGGTCAGTTCTTGGTTGAGGGACGATGCAAATAGTCAAGGAACAAGCAAGATAATAAACAAGAAAGGCCATAAACAAAATTCCGTGAACACTCCTGTGATCACTGTTTCTAATGGCTTATCAGGATGACCAAAATATCTGAGCCAACTTCCCTGTCCTAGCCCAAAGACATTTTCATGTCTGAAGCCTATTGTCTAATATTAAAAGTGATGATGTATTTAGGAAATAGTGCAGGCTCTATGATAAAGCAGTGAAATTGTGCCACTGGCTCTATAGCATTATGTGCAAGAGCTCAAATCAGAAATGAATTAAAACTGGAACAGATGACAGGTGAAGATAAGAGCAGGTACTCAACAACCTGGGGAATGATCCCGTAGCAATGGTGAAGACAATGTCCAATTCAAAATGCTGAATGCAAAGTTAGACATATTTAGTATGTAGCTGAATAATTTTGAGTACCTAACTAGGATAAAAGCTATACATCTCTGATGCAAAGTTCATGCTTGAGAAGGTTTTTCTTATATAAAATACACTAAATAAGGTTGGGTTCCTTTGTCTTACACTATCTAGGAGAACAGAGAGTGATGGGTCTGTTCACAAATGTTACTCTTAGAGAGACAAACCACTGGTGGCATTGGAACATGTCAAGGACAGGCTTCAGCCAAGAGTGTCATGCATTGTGTTGGTAAATGTTGTCCAGATGAGGAAAAGGAAGTGAACTATTTACATAATTTACATTTCTATGGAATCAATAAAATTGAATTAGTTGTGTTCATAGATTTATTAGAATCTCTTAAGCAAACTTCTGTAGTCATGTGAAAATGTGATTTCTTTAAAAAGGAGAAACAATTTAAATTGACACCCTGTTCTACTTATCCATCTTGTTTACCCCCAAAGTTGGAATATTAATAGTGTAATATCTATCCACTTTGTTTAAATAATCAAAACATGCATTTTATAGATACTTTCAGAATGTAAAATAATAAACCATCTTGTCTTTAGTAGATGCATAAATTATCTATGAATAGGTAACTATATGTTATAAATAAATTATTGGACGCTTACATTGACGCCAAAAGAAATAACTTGAAAAACAGTATTCTACAATTAACCAGTTTACTAGTTTTCTTTAGTAATTTATTTAAAAATTGACAAGGAAAGATTAACTTGATTTTTTTTTATCTCTGAGTCAGTCCTGAGTTTATAATTAATGAGCCTAAAGAAACAAACCTGTTCTGTTTTGCAGTATCGGTTGAGGTGTGAGCTATTAAAACATGAACAATCAATCATTTAATTTATCATCTTTCTCACATTATGTTCCATAGATCACTGATGTGAGATCCTTTAATTCAAGCTTTAACAAATATTTATTGAATGATGCGCAGAATGAATTTGAGTACTTAGAGAGGATATGTGTCAATGTCAAAACTCCCTCAACCATGTCTGATTGTTCTGGGTCCTCAACAATACCCAATTCATTTCTCTTAGAGACATCCATTTCAAGAAAACCAGAACTTTACTCTGCTCAGCAAACTTGATGGCCCGGTGTGTTATCTCCCCCATTCGTGTTTTGTTATTAACCAGCGATTCATCCCCACACATACAATTCACAGATTAATAAGTGGAAAGACTGCCATTAATAATTAATGACATTTTCTTTATTTGCCAAAGACTGAAACTCAATGAGCTGAGAACTTTTCCTAATCTTTTTAAACACTATAGTGCACAATTCCCTGTGAGTTCTATTACCTTGTATTCCTATGATATTTTAAAGCTACATACATCTTGTCAAAATATTTTGAATGGGCTAATCAAATTCATCCAAATTTCATTAAGTCTCCATTTAAAAAAAAGCTGGGTAGGATACAGAAATGGAACATATTATTTTTGTTCTCCTTAGGAGTTTCTTTAAGGAGCACATGCTGATTTATTGCTTGGGTTCATTAATTTGTATATTCAGCAAATGATTTTGTAGTTCTTACCTTTTGCCAGCACCATCTTTGGACCTAAAGACTGACCAGTTTGAAAAATGATACAGGTGTTTTGGCTGTCATACTAGTGTCATAGCACACACACAAAAAATAATCCTGAGAATAGATTCAAAGTTTAATAATGAGTAAATGTTTTAGTTTGAAACATGAGGATATTTTTAAAAAAACATGTCTGAAATTAAATTTCTGTGTATAGTCATAGAATTTGCATTGTATGACTGTTTACCCAAATGATGAATCAGAGACTTTCTAAATTAACAATAAAATAATTAATTATCTTCTCAAGGTTCTGTCTGGGACTAAAAAGAGCTCTGGAAGTTTGTCTGCTGAAAGTGACTAATGGTTTTGACTTACCAATTATATCAGAACCTCATAAATGATTTTCATACGCATGGGAAAATACGGGCTTGTGATTTTACAAGTCTTGTTGCAGCATCCTTGCAGAAAGCATATACAAATGACAAGCTTAATGTGTGCTGGTTCTCTTATGACAATTCTTCTCCCTATTCATGCTGTCACTCATCTGGAAGAGTTTCTTAAGTAATGTTCTCTCTCTTCACAAACTTCTTTAAGCCTCTATGAGCAAGTGATGGTTTTCTTTCCTGTCTTTGCCAAGAAAAGTTGAACTGAGTGTAAATGATCTTTCCTAAGCATCTGTCATTTCTACAGTGGCAGCCATGAGACTCCTTTTTCCCCCTGCTGTCACAGGTGAATAGCTTCTGTCTCTAGCTATGGTCTATCAGCTTGTACATGGGTTTCCATCCTCTTTTGCCTGTTAGAGTGTGCTGTACTAACAGCATTGCTTTTTAATCATGAATGCTTCCCTTTTTAAGTCAGTACCTATATGCTAATCTCCCTACTGTGTTTCCTTCTGACCATTTCCCTTTTTCTTTCCTTTCCAATAGGGCATAACTGCTCAAGAGCCTTGCCTGCATTTCCTAATAATTTCTTTCTATTTATCTAAGTTAAATTTACTTAAGCAGAATTTCATTCCCAAGAGTCTCCTGAAAGATTCAACCAGGAAATCATTGTTGATGTTACTTTTTCTTCTTTGCCACATGATCTTGCCTACTGCAGTGTTTTCCCCCCTCTCATATTTTATTCACAATTTAGGTACCTTGAGCATTCACTCCACCGAGTCTGTGCCAAGTTACCAGCATCATTTAGTTGATCCTACCGAATGATTTGACAGTGTCAGATTTTTCCAATAGCAATGTGTTTCATGTTCCCTGTGAATTAGTATCACCAGTTTCTTATGGTATACATGCAATGATAACATATTATTATTAGTTAGTCTATATTATCTTGATTAGTAATAAATTTTCACCTATGTGTGTGTTTTTCATTTTAGTATATTATTTTATGGAAGTCCTGTTTAACTTTTATTGAATTTCAATATTTGTATATTTTTTCATTGATTTAAAGACATTTTTTCCAAATTCTAAATATAAAATTTGTTGGTTAAATGGTTTTCAAATATATCTTATTCAGTGGATTTAGGCTTTATTTATGACAATTATTTTTTTCAGTGATGGTAAACTCTTCCCTTAGCAGCCAAATTTGCAAACAGTTACCATGCCTAACTTTTTTTTTTTTTCATGAGTTCAGGTTATCTGAACAGCGTTCCTTACATCTGCAGGACAAGTGCTATATAGACTGTGTCATTTTCCTATCCCTGCATAGGATTTTTGTTCATCAGTAAATTGGCTCATGAAGATGAGTGCAACCTAGCTCTCTCATATTCTGTTGGCTATAACAGGAATGTCATACCTTTCAACATGCATATTTATTTTGTTCTGGTGTTTGGACATGCCTGACTAGTCTTGTAAAACAGAGTTCATTATAATCCCAGGTAACTTATGATATGACAAAAACAAATATAAAGAGTATTACTTTGCTAAAGATCAAAAGTAGTAAATTCTTTTAAAGGCTGAAATTTGATCCTAAATAAACTGACTCCAAATGCCAGATGGCTCTTAGTTAAATTTTACTGCCTTCTATGAATATCATTCATTGGCATAGTTTTATCAGTACACTATTCGAAATAGCACAAATGCCATGGGATCGACAAACATTTTGAAATGCCTTTTTACAGTAGGGAAATCATCCAGAGAAGAAATCATTGGGAAAAGGGAACATGAGACCCCATGGTCCCAGTGAATATAGAAACATCCTAAAACTCTCTAGTCAGTAGCAAAGGTTTGTATTACATCACACACAATCTAGTGTGGCTTTATTTCATTACTTTTATCTTGCCATAGGCATTTAAACTTATTTTAGAAATAAAAAAAAGTGATGAAAACAAATGACCAATTATGGGACTGTGGCCACCCTTGGGTCTTATACCAGATAGAGTATTTGTAAAGAGTTAATTAATTCATTCTTTGTGTACCATGGATGTAGAATCCTGAGAACTATGATGACATGGGATTTGGTATTGGAACCAGTCCGTGTTTTACTTTGTCATTTTGTTCATAAGATAACATGTATAAATGTAATGGTACCTATGATACTCTAGAAGCCATTAATGCAGGTGGCACTGAGCTGTTGTGCTTACTGCTGGGGTCTGCCATGCCTTCCAAGAGTTCTAATCATTCATTCCTCAAAAGAAATGTCAAGCTGGTCACGCTGTCAAGAGAGCAGATGCTATACTGACGTCTTTGTAGAAGTAACTGGAAAATGGATGCCAAAGATGGCATAAAATTCTTTCCTCATTCCAAAATTCCATGTTTACTCTGTCCTGGTGTGAGGTGATCAGAACCATGCATCAAAAGTAGGTAATGTCTCCAGTTGGGAGTAATGCAAAATATGATATTGAGGGTCTCTGATACTTCCTCTGATGCTGTGATAGAACACACTGACAAAGTCAACTCATGGAAGAAAAGGGTTATTTCTGTTCAGATTTCAAAGGTGTAGTACATTGTGGCAAGAAATGCAAAATGGCAGGAATCTGAAGCAGTGTTCACATCACATATACAGCCAGACAATGAAAGAGCAACATGTGCTTGGGCTCTCCTCCTATCTGCTATGTATACAGTCCGCTATCTTCCTTTTACTGACATATACCAAACAAAAATCCTCAATCTTAAGGTTTTTTGCTTTATTTCTTTTTTAAGATTAATATTTTTCACAGATATCCTTTATTAGGATAAAAAATAAATGGTAAAAATCACAAAAATGTAAACTGACAAAAAAAATAAGTAATGGTGTTTTCAAGGTGCAGAAGAGGACTGGGCAGATATTTCAGTGGATAAAATATGCCCTGCCTAAGCATGACGATCAGAGTCCGGATTCTCAGAACTGAGGTAAATGCCAAGCAGGAGTGTCAGTCTCCTGTATTCTACCACTCATGAATCCAAGATGCTGAGTCCCAAGAATATACTTGCAAGCTAGACTGACTGTGCTTCAGTCAGTAACATGGACAGTACCAGTACATCCAATGTAAACTCTGAGCTCCCGTGCACACCTGCACACATTTGTGCCCATACACTTGCCAAAACTATTGCATATGTGCACTGCTCCACACATTTATAATGCAGAAAAATGAAAATGTAGAATGGTAGGGCCACCGTCCTTACTAGCAATCCACAACTAATGCCTTAAAAGTAGAAGATTGGCCTAAAATTAAAAACATTTTCAACATGTCAATCAGTGAAAAAAAATGGATCACTGTCATTGGTGGTTCACACTTTTAGACACAGAACACTGTGGGCAGATATTTATAGATATCTGTGAGTTGAGACTAGACTGGTTCATTCAGTGAGTTTTTGGTCAACCAAAGCTAGATAATGGTTTTTGCTGACACACACACACACACACACACACACACAGAGAGAGAGAGAGAGAGAGAGAGAGAGAGAGAGAGAGAGAGAGAGAGAGAGAGGTTGTTCAGAATATGCAAAACTAAGACAATGAAATTTTCTTAATACATGAAGAGTGAAATTTTCAATACATTTATAACTAAAAACATTTTGTCATTTGAATGTTGTAAAGTGTCAGGTGTTTATAAACCAAAACAAAGAAATGTCAATCTACTGTAAAATTTACATTAGATGCAAAACTTAACATATCAGTAGATTGATAAAAGAGAAGAATTATGCTGTTACAATATTAGTCTCATAAACAATGTACATATAGATGATAGTAGGTTCAAGTTAATTAATCAATAATTTAGGCAAGCACTAACAACAAAACATGATGGTGATTTTTGAGCCAATAGAAAAAATTATGAAGTGCTAGGTAGAAACACAAATATAATCTAAAGATAAAAGTAGAACAAGAGAAAATAATCACTTTGTGAGTAAGAATTACTTTCAACAGTAATCACAAAAATGAAAACATTCAAAATAAAATATCATGATGTACAAAAAATGGGAACACAGCTGTAAGTTATTTTAACATAAATTCATGACTTTTAATATTAAAAAATTTTAAAAATCTACACCATGGAAACACTAGACATAAGAAAACTTCTCTGTATTATAATATTAGATAAAGCAAACTCCATGACAAAGAAAATTTCTACAATCCTGCTGTGATTGTCTGAGGACAGTAAAGTGTCAAATTCTCAAGACTGCAGAATGCAATGTGTGAAGAAGATGTGAAGAGGTGAAAGCCGAAGGAGATCCACAAATGTGCTCCATGTCTGGCCAGTCATCCTTTCAACAGTTCCAAGATTTAAAAAAGTTAGAAACTCTGAACCACATGGACTTATAACAGTCCCTCCAAAACACCGTTTTACACACAACAATGGCTGACACATTATTTTCACTTTCCAGAGAACATTACTAGAATTAATTCATGCAAGTCCATGAAGTATGCCTTTGAAATTTTAAGAATCAATATTTTCATAACTTTTCTGCAGCAAGTGAATGAGTTTTAAAGGAAAAGAAAGAAAGAAAAGGCCACAATTTTTTTTTCAAACACTGTAAAACTAAATAAAACATTATTAACTGGGTCCTAGATCAAAGGATGCATTTTAAGAGAAATTGTGAAATATATTAAATTGGACATAATAGCAGGCATACATAAACATGATTTTCATAAAAATTACAAGGGATAGTTTTAAACATTCTGTAAGGCTAAGAAATAACCGCAGCTAAAAAGAATTAAAGCATGAAAAGTTATCACATGACCGTGGCTTGAAAGACTCAATGTTGTTAAATTATCCACATCATTAACAATGATCTACAGATTCAATTTAAAACAAAGATATTATTTAAAAATTCAAACAGAAAAATCCTTAAGTTTGTATAAAATTTCAAAACATATGCACATGCACACACATACACATGCACACACATGCACACATGCATGCCCAGCACAAATCCAAACAAAATAGACAAAGCAGAGTTAAGGATAAAGTAAACAGACACACAGACTAAAGCATAGGATACTGTACTACCTTCTGAAATCATACTACAAAACTCTTATAATCCAAACAACATGGCACTCACACTAAAATAGTTAAGAATGTATAAAACCTAAAAGTTGAACTATAAATGGATAGCCAGCTAATTTCAACAAAGTCTTACCACACTGACATTAAAATTATCCTTCTGTAAAACAGTGCTTAGGAAACTTGATAGACACAAACATTATAGGAAACAAGCACCTATTTTGCCAATTGCAAAATCTCTAATGAATTTAAAAAGTAAATGTTATCCTAGAAACTAGAATTAATAAAGAAAAGCAGGGAACATTGAAAAACTGTAATAAGCTAAGCAGTTTTTTACATAGAGCCTCTAAAAATAGTGTAGACAAAAGCAAAACCAGACAGATGGGATTATATCAAACCAAAAAATCCTCTTCACGAGGAATAAAAAATAAACATACTAAAGAGGCAGCCAACAGATTGAAAAGAAAATATTTGCCAACTAAACATCTGGAAAGGGGTTGATCTAGGAAATGTCTGAAATTTTAAAAGTTCAATAGTAGAAGCAATCCCAGATAAATTGAAACATGGTCAAAAGGCCTAACACTATATTTTTATGAAGATGGACCAATAGTGAGAAGGTATATATATGGACTGCTCAAGTCATTGAGTAACCTGGAAAGGAACACCAAATTCACAAGGAATGATGACAGATGCAGAGAAGAATGGAAAATAAGGCAGGACCTGTCACTGTTGATGCGGCTGTAGATCAGAGTAGACATTATGGAAAAACAATGTGAGTGTTTCCCAACATAATTTAAATTTTCTTTCATATAATTCAACAGTCTCAGTAATAAATTGAGGATGAAATTTTCCAACCAATGATGTTGAATTGACAAGTAATTTCTATAAATAGGAATACTTAGTTTTTGATCAATACTATAAATTATGTGAACCACCAACCAAGGTCATTTCAAGAAGTTTCCTAGAGACATTAAGATTAGAAGTTTAGAGCAATCAAATTTTTTGAATGTAAAAGAAGAGAAAAAAAAAGAAGAACAATGTATCCATGACATTGGCAAGAGCAAAATTTTCTTACAGAAGGTACTAAAATATACTAATTAGTGCATACATTTATGGTAAAATAAATTCCTTGAAACAATAACAACAACAACAACAACAAAAAAAAACTAAACAAAAGCCACTCAGAGAATGACAGAAAAATATTCACACATCTTTTGTCAATGGTTTGTCCCAAATATGCATATAATTACCTCAAAAAGCACCAAAATGAGAACCTACAAAATTCTTCCAGAAAAGGTTTCAACAAGCATTTTACAGAGGAAACCTTGCATATGGCTTATGCACATAAATGTGCTCAAAACCTTTAGTTATCAGAAATGTGCAAGTCAAAACAACAATAAAATATCACTTTATATTTGAGTTAAATAGTATTGTCATACATTTTACCAAGAGTTCAGAGCTACAGAAATACTCATATACCCTGCAGGAGTATTCATAGTACCCCCTACCCACCAGGCCCATTTATAAACCAATATATATATGATGTCTATCATAAAAAGAATTGATAAATAGCCATATTTCCCAACAATAGAAATCTATTATACAATAAAATAAATCTGCTAATGCTTTATGGCAAAGTACAGTATAAATCTCAGCAGCAGCCACAAGATGGAAGGAAGCAAATGCAGTAGAGTTGCAGGTTGTATAATTTTACTTCAATAAAGTTTCACAAAAAGCAAAACTAGCATGTTGTAATAAAATCTAAGCTGCACTTCCAGGATCAAACAGTAAATAGCACTTGGGCTCCTCTCAGGAATTTAGAATATACAATTTTGTCAAGGGATGACTTACAGGTTGTACACAGTTCTCAAAAGCCATGGATAAATACTTCTGAGATACATTTTCTTGACTGAATATAAATATTTTTCTTTTTTTTCTAAAGTGCTTTATTTATCAATATTTGTATAAACATATATACTTATACACATATACATATATAAACAATAATTAAACAATAAGGTGTATTCAAAAAGTATGGGAGTTGGGAAAAGTGGGAGGAAGGGGAAAATTATGTAAATACAGTGTTCATATATGAAATTCTCAAAAAGAAATCCAGTTTTTTAAAATGTTCAACAGATTAACTAACATTTTACAATATGAAAATAAATATGACCTATAATTATGTTAAAGGACATTTTAACTCACTACAAACTTTGATGTTTAAAATGAGATCAATAAAGATTATTTTACCCAGCATATTATCAAAAACCACAATAACATTTTATAATTCAAAGTATTTCTGAGAACAAGAAAATAGATTGTCAGGAGCTAAGTCAGCAGAACCAGGGGAACACTGTGTGTGTGTGTGTGTGTGTGTGTGTGTGTGTGTGTGTGTGTGTGTGTTTTATCAAATCATAATTTTTACTTTTTAAAATGGAGGTTATAAACACAAAAAATACAAGATGTGGGGAAGGGGATGATACAGGAGCATAGGTGTTCAGGGGGAGTACAGATATCTTTCAGAACAGGGTATCAGCTGAGTAAAGGTTCAGGGGTCAGGTCATTATGACTCTGCCTATGATTCACTTGTCCTTATCTAATTTGGTACTATCTACCAAAGGCTGCCTATTTACCAGGTCTATGACTACTCAGGCTGGTAGATTTCAACAAAAGCTGCCTGTTTACAATAGTTTATAGCCCTCTGTTTCAGTGTTTTTTCCATAGAGACCCAAGACTTTGTGTTAGCAGGCATGAAGATCAGGCCTATTGCTGATTTTAGGCTTATGGCTGATTTTAGGCCTTCAGTATATAAGCAGGGCTGTTCCTGACATCTTCTCCCTTCTCCAAGTATAGAAGGGCTATGGCAATTCTAATCTTGCCAAGGCGGGGATAGAGGCCTGACCTCCAGTAATTAAAGGGGACCTTGTAATAGCTCCAGTCCTCCTGTCGTTGTTCAGTGAGGCATGAGGGCCATACCTGTCCCAATGTCTTTTTCCTGGAGAGGGGATACATTTGACATCAACCCCTATGCAGTCAGGCTTGTCCCTCAGGGAACCCAGAAACATAAATATTTTTTCTATTTGTAGAAAAGGGGAATATTCAACCAAAAAAAATGTGAAAATTATTGGAATTTTTACAGTAAATGCCAATTATGAGATAATAAGGAAAGATGGGGTTATTTCAGCAGACATTTCAAGTGTATATAGTCCATCATGGCCGGGAAGCCAAAGCAGCATGATCTTGAAGCACCTAGTCACAACATGTCTACAACCGGGAGG
The DNA here is from genome assembly GCF_011762505.2 of Arvicanthis niloticus. NCBI lineage: Eukaryota > Metazoa > Chordata > Mammalia > Rodentia > Muridae > Arvicanthis > Arvicanthis niloticus. The sequence goes on along the minus strand of NC_047668.1, from coordinate 51,680,850 downwards.
CAGAAAGGACTCAATGTTTGCTCAGATCAGCTCAGTTTCTCCATGTGTAAATTCTAGGATCCCAACCAGGGAATGAATGATTTCATCCATACTGAATAGTTTGTCTCATTCATATTAATATAATCAAATCTAAATAACACCATAAAGGGATGCCTAGAAGTCTATCTCCACTGTGGTTTTAAATTCTTTTAACTAACAGTCAAAACTAACCATCATAAGTGGGAGAACCAAATTTTTATGAGTTGATTCATTTTTGCTTAGTTGTTAAAAAATTAGTGATATAAATTAAGTATAGTGATTCATTTATTATTTTAAGTGCCAGAAAATTGCATAGAATTATTATTATGAATTAATATCATGATTATTGTTAATTCATTTCTTGAATTAATATTGAAGTTTATATATTACCTAAAGGCTAAGTGCATACAATTTAGATATATATTATCTTGGACACAAAATATAGTTGAGAATATTTAAAAAGTATTTTGCAGTTTTCAAAGATATGCTGTGATTGACTATCCTTGTTTCTGGGTATACATTATATTTCTTGAACTGATTCATTTAATCTAACTGAAGTTTTGTGTTCTTTGACCATCTCTCCTTCATCTTCTAGTAATTCCACTCTAGTCCTTTTTACTGGAGTTTGATGTTTTTAGATTCTATACATAATATATTTTTTAGTACCCGGGGAATTTCACTTAGGATAATGCCCTACATATACATCCATTCTGTTGTAAATGACTGAACATTTTCTTTTTGAAGGCTCCATAGTATTCTATTGTTTGTACTATCAAAATCAAATACCTTACCTGTTTACCTGTTGACACACAGGTTGATCCAGTCTTGACTATTCTGTATAATGCTACAACACAGGGAACCCAAATGTATTTTTGAAATAATGATAACACTTCCAATGAATACATATATACAAATATGTAAATATACAAGTTCTTCAGTCTGATGATTAATTTATATTTTTTGAGAAATACGTCTGCTGTTTTCTAAAATTGCTGTGCTATATTTAGTTATCTCACAATAGTGTTCAAGGGCTTGCTTTTCATCATGACATTCCCATCTCTTCTTGCCTTGTATCCTTTGAGTAATGCTTCATAAAATTGGTGCAGATATAGAGTACTATGTAACAATTTTATATCAGCATTTAACTAATTATGAGAAATGTTGAGTGCTTTGCTGTTCCATGGGCCAGGTGGCCTTTCACAGTCTATACTTACTCTTTGCAAACTTTTGATTTCCCAGTTTTCTAATCAATTTAGTACAAACTGGAATTTCTTATATATTTAATACATTAATGAGACCAACTCTGCTTATCTGGGAACTCACAGGCCCCTTGCATGGCATATCAAACACTTCCATTCTGCCAGATATTGTGGCACACTCTAGGTTTGAACCAGGGAATACAACTTGTATAACAACTCTGCCCCCTCTATCCATCTGATTTTATTCTACACAATCCTTTTCTAACCTCTAGATCCAACTTTCCCACATAACTACTCTTTTACCCCTACTAGTTATTTCAAGATCAGATTTAGAACTAACAAAAAGATGTCCACATATCTTCTCCCCAAAACCTACGAGTTCTACAGAAATGTTTGTTTAGATGAATCTTAGGACAAAGCAGAATTTAAAAGAACAATCATAAATTCCATCAAATAACCCAAGGAATTTAAAGAAGGCACATAGAAACAGCTCAATGGAGGTAAGAAGAAAAATTTGAGAATAAATACCCGAGTGATGCCCAAGATAAAACAAATATAAGGCTGATAGAAAGGATGGAGACAATTTTGGACAATTGTCAGAGGAGAAACATAAGGGGGATCAATACAGAGAGGACAAGCAGAGAATAAATAACCAGACTAAAGACAGAAAAAAAAGTTTAGGGTTAATTGGGGACAGAGGAGATAGCTAAATATAAAGGAAGGTAAAATAATAGTAAGAATGTCAAACATTTTTTAAAAATTCATACTAATAATTATCTACCTAAAAAATCCCTGTAACACCTGGAAGTCTGCTTATAAATATACCTACATAATTTAAAGAAAAATTTCTCAGCTGAGACAGTAATGCTTCATCCAAGAGCCAAAAACTATTTTACACAACAGGCATGAGAAGCCAGCTTTTGAGTTGCTAGTCAGAGTTGTCCAAGAAATCCCCAAAATATGACTATTTACTCTTTGTAATAACAGTAGTGGAAGGTAAGTGCCAGTTGTTGATGACATCATGCATTTCAGAGGTGCTTGAGCAGGAAGTTACCTGAAACTCTCCTCTTTGATGTAGATAGCAAGGCACTGAAAGGTACTAAGGAGGGGATCATCAATCCTACCTTGCTACAGTGCCCATGGACTAAAACAATGACTATTGTTTCACTATATTCTTAAGGGCACAGTAATAGCATGCATACCTTGGCAGTAACCAATGGCTCTCCAATTGGACTTACAACCCATTCAACAAGAAGGAAATTAACCCTGGTCCTAGAAACCTAACCAATTCTCCAGAGCTAGTGAAGTAATGGATTTGGGAGGAGAACTTACAATTATGTCTTTATTAAACTACCATAATCTCTAATTACATTTGGAATATTTGTTCTTATCACATAGATAGTCTTCACCTCTCATCAAAAAAGAAAAACAAAAAAAAAAAACAAAAAAAAAAAAACAAAAAACCTTCTTTTTGCAGCAATATACCATTACACAAAATCACAAGCAATCAAAATACAAGGTTTTAGAACAAAGGCCCAACATCTACATTGGCCAACCAAGAACCAATTCAACTTGAGACCCACTCCAATGGGCAAGTGTCGGTGTTTGGCACTATTAATGATACTCTGTTATACTTCCAAGCAGAAATCTAACATGGCTGTCTTCTGAAAGGCTCCACCCAGCACCTGACTCAGACAGATGCAAACGTCCACAGAGAAACAGTAGATGGAGCTTGGGGACACTTACAGAAGAATCAGGAGAAGGATTGGAGGCCTGAAGGGAACAGAAACTCCATAGAAAGACAAACATAGTCAAATAACCTGGACTCTAGGGGCTGTCACAGACTAAACCCACAACCAAAGAGCATACATGTGTTGAAACTAGGCCTCCTCAGGAATATATTAACAGATGTACAGCTTGGTCTTCATGTGAGTCCCAAACAATGGAGTGGGGTTATTTCAAAAGCTGTTGCCTGTCTGTGGGATATGTTCTTCCAGCTGGGCTGCCTTGTCTGACCTCAGTAGGGGAGAGTGAACCTAGCCCCATAGAGATGTGATATGCCAAGGTGGAGGTACACCCAGGGGGGACTCAACAACTCAGAGGGGAAGAAAAGAGGAGTTGGGGGAAAGATTTTTGGGAGGGGGTAACCGAGAGAGGGGCATTGAGCAGGATGTAAAGTGAATTACTACTACTACCAATAATAATAATAATAATAATAATAATAATAATAATAATAACAATAATAAACTCTTACACTTAAAGCTCAGGGAACATTGTGGAATATGGGCAAAAAGAATTTAAGAAACAGAATATTGGAAAGTCTTCTTTAAGATTGTTAGTCCTGCTAATGTCAGAAGCTATTCCAGTAAAGTATCACCAACATAATTGCCTAAACATTATCTGAAAATGCACAACAAAAATAGACATGCCAAAGTAGACAGAGAGATCACCAAGCCTCTAACAATGTACAAACTATAGATGGCCAAGGAATACTGACTGTGGGAGAAACAGTCTTTCCAAGGGAAAAGCAGAATTAATGATACTATCATAGCCCAGTATATTTTTTTGTGTGTGTAATATATATATATATATATATATATATATATATATATATATATATATATATATATATATATATCACATTTCATAATAAATACGCGCGCGCGCACACACACACACACACACACACACACACGAATAGGCCACAGATTGAAAGATACTGAGAAGAGGTATATGGGAGTTTATGAGAGGGTTTGGAGGAGATAAGGGAAGGGGAAAACAATGTGATTTTAATATTTTAATATGAACTCAAAATAAAAGAAAGTATTAAAAATTAAAAACAAAATATCCAACAACATTGTATAGTTATCCTAACAATATTTTGTGATCCATGAACATAGAATGCTTTTTTTCTTTTTTTTCGCATATCTTGCAGTTAAATATCTTGAGGTTTTTTTGTTAAATTTATTCCCAGTTATACTACATTTGATGATATAATTAATGATGTTTTTCTAATTGCATTCTGAATTCTTCATTGCTATTGGCTACACATGCAATTAGTTTTTATCTCAATTGATTTTATATTGATGGTAAACTACTAAGATTAAGCAGATTTTATTTCTTTTCAATTTTCAAATAATTATTCATTTAATGAAATATATGTGTTTTCTTGTTTAATTTTCTTCTAATATGAAGCATCTAGCTTGACCCTAACATATTGGCTCTGCTCCTTAATTTTTATTAGAATTCATTTTAATTGGTTAAAACAAATTGAAATTTTATGTTTTATTGTAATGAGCTACTAGGATTTTCTCATTCAACTCTCTCAGTGTGTATGTGTGTGTGTGTGTGTGTGTGTGTGTGTGTAGAATATGATGGATAGAATCTTGAAAACATATTGTATGTTTATGTTTCCCAACAATAATTGATCAGATCAATACAGCTCAGTTCACCCTCATGGGAGATGACAAGAAAGTCAGCTGTCTTTTAGTATACAGTCACTCTGCTGCTTGCTGTACAGAGTGACCTCCTTTACTCTGGTAATTACTGAATCCAGACCTAATGTCTGGTCTCATTTAAAAATCCCTGCTTGCAATGCCTAAGCTAGGGCCAAGTACAGTAGTCATTGAACTATGGGAGCTGCCAACAATTAGAACTTTGAGGCGTGTCTTTGCCAGCAGATTATCATGCCTGCTCCCGTTAGAATCAACATTGCTTTTTTTGGCTCATAATGTAAAATACAATTCAGTTTCAAAGATAACTACTTTAATTCACAAATGGTTGACAGCGGCAGGATTATAGTGTAGGATCTGGGCTTAAAAATAGTGAGAGTTGAGTTATAAGTATCTCTATATTGAATAGTATTTCACAGAACAGCAGCTGAAGAGAGGATAGCAGTATGTGGCTTTATCAGCTCATGAATAAAGACACACTGAGGGTATGACAATTGAGTAATGGGATTTGGAACTAAAGTCACGAGCTTCTATTTCATATTAGGAATCATTTTGAAGAAATAATGTATAAGTTTCATTAAAATTGATGCTGTGATTTATTTGATTAAACTTCTAGAGTGATTTATTAGACATAATTTCAATGAAGAGGTGGTTTAGTTTCTCCCTATATCAGTAGAAGTTAAGTACTCTTGAGGCTAAACTTGGGGGACATGTCCTCAATAAAGCAGAGCCCATAATTAACATTTCTGTGCATTCCCTTTAACGCAAACATGCAAGAGGGAACATTTAAATGCCTCGCAATTAAAATGAAAACATTTTACTTTTACTGGCAGCCTTTTAACTTTTCAGTTCATCATATTTATGGCTATCATTATTAGACATCTGGAAAAATATAGTTATGCTTGCTATTTATATTACAAACTAAGGACTTTGAATCACTTTGTAGACATGATCTCATTAATGCTTTTTACATCTCTGTGAGGTAAGTGCAATTATCTTCATTTTATTGAGTTTAAATTACTTTCCAAGGTGTCAAAGAAAATTGTGGCAGGATGAGGGGGAAAGAAATCGAGGTCTCTCAGTGTCCACTGTAATGTTAAATTCTGTTAAGTAAAACTGGAAAATTAAGAATCAAGTTGTAAGTGGCTAAGGCATAATTTTCTATAAATAGTGATTTAATACAGCTTGTTTGAGATGTAACACTTAGTGGTTATGCCATTTCCAGTACAATTTATCTGCCTGACTCATATTCTAAAATAACCAAAAAAGAAAAAGGAAATTCTTTCTATGAACACAGAGATTGTCAAAATTGTTATTACTTTTCTAATCATTTCTTTTCTTCTTGTCTCTTGTACCCACAGCCACACTTATAATTGAATTTTGATTTTCAGGTAGTTTTTTCTTTGGGTATGGAGTGGTATTCTTAGTATTCATGTTGATTGGTAATGACTTTACAACTCTTTGTCCCTACTCTGAATATTTTCCACTTTTAGATATCTCTAAAGCTAAAATACTAGGTTGTTTATTTCCTCTCAACTCTTGTGTGTGTATGTTCAAATGTGGGAGAATTTATGACTAAATAGTTAGTTTGGCCTTGCTTTTCTTTTTATTTTTAACAAGAGTTCATTCCACACAACTGGAAGGGATTCTTCAACAACCTATACTGTGAATGCATATTCACGTGTAAAAGGGTGAAGCTGAACACGTAACTTCAAAATAAATCTAAAACAAAACTGAGAGCTAATGAGAGCTAACTTTCCTCATAATTTCCAAAAACAAAACAAAGCAAACAGACAAAAACAAATGTGGGGAATTTTGATTCTTGGATTTAACAATGGCTTCTTAAATTTGGAACCCAAATAGGAGAGAGAGAGAGAGGGAGAGAGAGTGCGAGAGAGTGAGAGAGAGAGAGTGAGCGAGAGAGAGAGAGAGAGTCGCTAGGCTTCCCCAATATAGACAGTACTAACTGGACTAAAGAGAGTATTGATAACAATTAAATAAAACATAAATTGTGAAGGTGATGGAGTGTGAAACCCTAGGAGAATTTAGAGAGAAGAATGGTTATTCTTAAAATACATTGTATTTTGAATATACAAAAACCTCCTATAATCCCAATCCCCAAAATCAAACAAATAAACAAACAGTAGGACAGGAAGGGTTGTGGTTGTATCTCAGTAGTTGAGCATTTGCCTAGTAGGCATGAGATTCTCCCTTCAAAGAACAGTATTGTTCAACCCCCAAAGGCAAAAATTAGTAATATATGCAAAATATTTAGATGCTTCTCTAAATATTATCTAAATATCAGATATAAATTACTAATAAGCCCAGAAATAGTTACTCAACATTGTCAGTTGTTAGGGAAGTCATGTGACACTCTTTTTACTTTATATTCCTTAAAACAGCATAAGGAATCATTGTGATGGTTGTGACAAGAACACAGTAAAGCTGGAACATTTTTACAATAATAATGCACATTTGAGCTGGGACAGACAAGCTGAAATTAATTTCCTCCCTTCAAGAACTAAGATGACACCTCTTAAACAACTGAAATTAATTCACTTAGAATTGTAAACATTAATTTTATTTCCATTGAACCATTCACAACTTTAAAAGTCTGGATAGCCTAGTGTTTACCAACACACGTGTACACACCAAGTGTGGTAGGTTATATGGTATATCATATCACTTACTCAAATAATAAAGTTATACATACACACATAAAATAGATATAATAGCATGGATGGACCTTTAAAACATTCTAAGTGCAATAAGCCAGAAATTAATAATAAATATTTCATGATTATACTTACAAAACTTCAAATAAGACAAATTTATGGAGTCAAAGTTCAGAATATCAGAGACAAGAGGTACATTAAAATAGAATTAGTGCCTGCAGTGCAGTGTGTAATGTTAGGGTAGGTTTGTAGTTTTTTAAATAGTGGTGATGGCTATGCAAAGTCTTGAATGTAATTAATACTGAATAACATAGTGAAAAATAAGAATTGAGAAATTTCATGTATGTATCTATTTTAATACCACACGCCTAACTTGATTTTGTGTATTTCAACCCAAACTAGCTTATACCACATAAACATAAATATTTATTTTTGTTTCTTAAAAATAGTTTAATCATTTTTTTGTGGTAAGTTTAGTTTATTGACTGTCCAAGACATATCTGATCATTAAGCATACGGAAGTCCACTTTACAGTTAGGTCAGATGGTGCTGAAAGCCATTCTTTCATTGAAAATCTCTAAAGTAAACATCATTTAATATTTGAGGAGAAAAGCTTTCTTGATTTTATTTCAAAAGCAAGCACTTAGTACAGGTAATGGGAATTTCTACACTTATTTTAAATGAATAACTAGCACATACATAAGGTAGCCATTCTGATTATTTCTGTTAATTTGAATACATTAAAATATTATAATAGAAAATGCCATTCTGTAAATGTATGTACATCGATATCTGAGTCGAAGTTTTCAGGAAACAGATATGAACCCTTGAATAGGTGAGGGGCTCACAGTGGTATTATAGTTTCTAATATATTCTTTCACAATTTGTTTTATGAAAATAATGTCACACTCTTTATCCATTAATAGGTCATGTTACACTGTTGCAAAATGTAGAACAAATCTAGGATGGATCCCTGCCATGAAAATGAAAAGGTGTGGGTAATGAGTAGCTGCCTGTATTTTTGCATCATGATAACAAATGACATTCAACCCAAACATTATCAGAATGAGTCACTAAGTGGCTCTTGCATCTATGGAGTCTGCAAAGGAGAGATTAATGTCAGTTTGCAGATACATTTTTATTATCTGTGAAAATGAAAGTTTTGTTGTAAATAGCAATCAAATTCATCAAATACAAGGAGAAAGTATATTTAAAGCGCTATATTTGGGTCTTTCACCAAGGGGATGAATTTTGTCAGTTGGTAACAGGACTTGAGAGACAAGATAAAATAATGTCACAGATGATAATTTGGCTACCATCCTTTTCTCCTTTCCTCCTGCTTGCCTCCCTTCTTCTCTTCCTCCACTTCCTACTTCCTTCCATCTTCCTGCCTCTTGCTGCATCTGCTCCTACGTCTTCTCATACTCCCCTATCTTATTTCTTCTATGGAAACAAAAGCTGAGGAGAAAACTAATCCATTGAAACATCAGGTCAATTCTTTGTCCAGCCATACTGTAGTATTTAGCATTACCAACCAGTAGTGAATATATGTGACAGAAATGAAAATATTTTTGCTTCCAAACCGGAAAAGAATAAAAAGTACCATCCTATTCATAAACATGTTTGCAAGTAGGTTTCTATCCCATATACTGAGCAAGGGACTCTCGCTGATCCTCTGGCTGGCTGCTTAGTCTAGCATGACTAACCAGCTTGCCCTAACGCTTCTCCATTTCTGTCTCTCACACAATAGAACCTTGCCTGCCCACAACACACACAAGGTTTTTATATGGATTCTAGTAACTCAAATCTTGTTCCTCACGATTCCTGGCCCAAAGCTTTAACCACTGAGCGCCCATCCTCGCCCTATTCTTTTTCTTAACTACTAATCACATTGAGGATCTCATGAGTCAAAGTAATGCATTAAAAAAAAAAAAAACTCTTGAAAGAATTTATTTGAAAATATTTTTTATCTATTTTGAGTGAGGATCAAAATCTCACTATATATTCTGGAAACTAACAATAATGGTGGCTCACTGTTTCTGAATTTTGTTGTTGCTTCTGTTTTGAGATATTAAGTTTTTTGTTTGTTTGTTCTTTGTTCTCTTTTGTTTTGGGGCCCTTTAAGGAAGTCTATATCTGTGTAGGTTGCATATTTTGACAGTGATTTTTGTGTCTTTTGCATGGCTCATCTACAATGTGTTTCTTGTCTCTGCTTTGGTGTGTTCAAAAGTCATTTGCTTGGTGCCCATTGAATTTCTGGGGCATATTAAGTCACTGTTCTACAAATTTTGAAAAGAACTTAAACACCATTTTTTCTAATACCCTTTCTGGCTCACCTCTTTTCCCTGCAGCTCAAAGCATACAAGAGTACATTCTGTGGCTTTCTCATAAGTCAGTACTCTGCCAGCACTTGTTTTTAGTTGTTTTTCCCTATGCAATTGACTTTAGAACATTTGTTTATCTTCAAAATACTTATAGTTTTCCTTCAATGCCTCAGTCAACTATTAATGTGATAAAATTAGATTTTTCATAAGGCATTATTTATTTCATTCACAGAAACTCTATTTTCAATATTTTACTAAAATTCCCTTCTTTTCTTATCATTCATATTTTTTCAAGGTCAGAAATATAAAAGGGGTTTTTAAAAGGATTATATTAGGATTCCAATGTATATCTTCACTTTTCTTATATCTAGTGCCCCTCCCATGATAGAGAGCAGATTTTCCTAAGTTAGCTAATTCCCTAAAACATGCCAGACAATTTTAATTTTTTAACAACAAATTTGAAACATTGGCAGAATCTTTGTATTGTCATCCTATAATTAGCTTTGCATTTCGCTCTGGCAGGCAATGCCATGACATGGAGTAATACCCTTTCGAGACTTCTCTCCAAACTTGCTAGGACAAACCTGCAGGCATCACTAGTCTAGAGCTAATTTATTACCACCAATATTACAGTAATCTTCTGATAATTCTCAAAAATGATACCTTGTATGCTGTACGGCTTCCTACACTGATGTTTAAAAACAACTCCCAGGTTTTTGTCATCACTGGAATGTGCATATACAATAATTATCCAGTAGTTAGTTCTCTTTTCAAACAGGTTTCTCTTAATATTCTATTCCCACAGGTAGACAGGCATGTGGATGGATGCAGGCCTTTACACTTAGCATTCTGGAGGCAGAAGTAGGGAGTTGTCTGTGAGTTATGGGCCAGCCTATGCATACAGAGTGGTCCAGGCAAGCCAAGGCAAGTAGTACGATCTTATGTAGAAGTTAGGTCTCTTTTTATCTCCCAGCCCCATGCTCCCAGAAATAAGACTCAGACTCAAAATATATTTAAAATACCTTGGCCATATAGCTAGACACTTATATCTTAACCAAAGACAACTCATTTATTTTAAACTACAAACTGCCACATGGCTGGATACCTGTGCTCAAGTACCTTGTGTCCATCTCCTCTGTGTCTTCCCAAGCAGATCTGTCCACACCTGGCTCTATGCTGGAATTCTCAGATGCCCCATCTTCTACTTTGTGCAAGCCATAGGCCATCAGATTTATTACTGAAAGTTATCACATCCATCCATAAGATATTCTTTCTATAATCCTCTATCAGTCATCATTATCCTCCTCCTCCTTCTCCTCATCATCCTTGTCCTGGTCGTCTTTATCACCATGATTATCATCTGCTTCTGTTGCTGAAGATGTGCATTCAGGCCAACTTCAAGCATATCTATCTGCTCTGTCCCTCCCTCCGTCTTTAGTTTGCTCTTTTCCATGATCTTGCACTACAAAATGGTCAAAGTGCCTTATCTGCTTTTTTTTTTCTATGCTATCAATTGATTCACCCTTCTAGACACTCATGGACTTTCCTAAGTACCCTGAGGCTGAGAACTTTTTCCACACAGACACTTGAGCTAATCAGAGACTGGTTTTGGTTTCTTTATCATATAGTCAGTCCCCTGCACCTTTTTGTCCATTGTCTAAATGCTAAATTTGATATTTTTGCACTTTTCTTAATGATTAGAGAGTGCTGACTGTACTTAGGTTTTCCCGTTTTTCTTTATCCAATCATTGTCCAAGTGAGTTGACATAGACTCGGAGATACAGTGTTAAAGTCTCCCACTGACTTACCTCTGGGCTTTCTGATATCCTCAGCAATCTCTTTTGTTCAGGATGATTTACTCCCAGTAATGATAACTACATTGATAGCATTGGCCTTCAGATTTACAAGATGCTTCTTTTGTGTTAATTGGCCTGATTTTCTCTTCTTGTATTTCAGTTTGCCTAACTAGGGCTCATCTATACCCTTTTCATTGTCTAAATCATAGTGTGTGGTGTGGTTTTCTGCACAATTTCTTTTCCAGACATGGTTCTTACTGTTCAGCTTAAGTCAATCACAACCTTACAGTCTATCCACCTTTGGCTCCCCAGTGTGAGGATTAAAGGCATGTGTCACCTCGCCTGGCTTTAACACTGTTCTTTAAATGAGACCATCTGGTTGTGTTCTCTTAGAAGGTGCTTAAAGTGGAGTCACATGTGATGATAATCCTGATATGTCTCATCATCTTGTATGTCATTGTAATTTCCATATGTGTGCTATGCTTTTGTGAAAATAATAAATGCTCTCATCAAAGTGTATTTGGCATTGAACAAACACATATTTTTAATACATAAGATTTTATGAGTTTGGAGACCTGAAATTATGACAGATACATATTCAATGGCTCCTGAATTTTTCTGCTATTACTATTGCAAATTTAAAATCATGCTGATTTTATTTTTGTGTGTATAGTATTAGCACTTACTATGAGATTTATCTCTCAAAAACCTTTTAGTTGTAAAAATCTATACTATTCTGTAGAATATATATAGGTCCAGTGTTTGTTCATACAGAATGCCTGAGATTTTACACCTTTGGAAAATCATTCTCTGACAATTACTGTTGAATTATCTGCTTATATTAATTGAATCATTGCAGATACAGTGCATACATGGATATATGTACTATGTCCTTCTCTGATAGACTTATTAATAAATGTCCTTTAGGCTAAATCATAGTGCCACTAGTTTTTTGTTTGTTTGGTGATTGGTTGGTTGGTTTGGTTTGGTTTGGTTTCTGAAACAGGGTTTCCATGCATTGCCCTGGCTATCCTGGACTAGCTCTGTAGACCAGACTGACTTCAAACTCACAGAGATCCATCTGCCTCTGCTGCCACATTGGAATTAAAGTGTATGCTACAACTCCTCAGGTTTTGGGCTGTAGTTTTTAAGAATGAATATTATTCCATTGTATATTTATAACACATTTTGTTGATCTATTATATGTACATTCTGTCTTAGTTAGGGTTTTCATTGCTGGGAAGAGACAACTTGACCAAAGCAACCCTTATAAAGGACAACATTTAATTGGGGCTGACTTACATATTCAGAGCTTAGATAATTATCATCAAGGCAGGAAACATGGCAGTGTCCAGGCAAACATGGGTCTAGAGTCGGAGCTGAGAGTTCTATATCTTGTTCCAAAGGCAAACAGGAGAAGACAGGTTTCCAGGCATCTAGGAGGAGGGTCTCAGAGCCCACCCCTACAATGACACACAACAAGGCCACACCTACTACACAAGGTCATACCACCTAATAATGCCACTCCGTGGGCCAAGCATATTCAGATCACCAGACATGCTTGTACAACCAGAGGTGAAAATTCAAGATCCTCTGCAGTGCCCTTGTCTTAAACTTTTGAGAATCTCCTCACAGTTTGCCAGAGTCGTTGTGACATTTTATATTTTTATGGAACATGCACAGAAGTTTCAATTTCTAAACGTACACCATCACCAGTATGGCTTTATGATTTAATTTGATGATAGATACACTGACATATGAGAGGTGATGTCTCATTGCAGCTTTTATTTGCATTCCCATATGAGTAAGGCTATTGAACATTTTGTCATGTAACTGTTGGCCACTTGCATTTCTTTGAAGAAATGTCTGTTGGAGTCCGTTGCTGATTTTAAATCAGTTTTGTAATTTATTTTTGCTGTTGGAAATTCTTGCGCATTTTAAAGATTAACTATTTGTTGGTTATGTGGCTTAGAGATATTCTTGTCATTCTGAACACAACTGCTAAGGTATTCAATGGTGTGGACTGAAGAACTACATTCTTTGCAATCAGCAGATGGCTGCTATCAGACTCCCAGTCATTATTATCCAAGCCAGTTATTATAATATACTTTGTTACATTGCTTCCATCCCTTCAGAGAACCTGCACAAACACACTGTAGCTCTGGGATTTTTTTTTTTTTTTACTTCCTTGAAATGTATTAAGCTTTCCTCTTTTTTCTCAGATTCTTGTATTTTTTTAAATTGGATATTTTATTTATTTACATTTCAGGTGCCATTTCATCCCCTTTCCTCATTTCCCCTCCCTAGAACCACCTATCCCATCCTACCTTCTCATTTTTTGCTTTTATACCATTTGAATTACTTGCTAGTATTCAGGTCAGTTCTAGGTTGAAGGACTAGCAATACAATAGATGCAAATAGTCAAGGAACAAGCAAGACAATAAACACAAATAGTCAAAGAACAAGCAAGGCAATAAACAAAATTCCTTGAACACTCCCAATGATCAAAGTTTCTAAGGGCTTATCAGGATGACCAAAATATCTGAGCCAACTTCCCTGTCCTAGCCCAAAGTCATTTTCATGTCTGAAGCCTACTTCCTTGTTCTGGCCTAAAATTTAGATTATTGCCTGAAATCATTTCTTTGTTCTGGCCTAAAATTTAGATTCCTGCCTGAAATTATTGCTTTGTTCTAGCCTAATGTCAGATTCCTGCCTGAAGTCTACTTCCTTGTTCTTGGCCAATATCATATTTCTGCCAAGCAGCCCATTTCTTTGTCCTTGGCCCATGTCAGATTCTTGTCTAGCAGCCTCAAAGGATCTCTGTAGCTCCCCTTTTTTTTATTTCATTAACAAGATTGAGCCTTTCTTAAATCATTCTGACAATCAGTTTTTAATTTGGTAAAACAAACTACTTGGAATCTTATCATTGAGATAGTAATAATATATGTAGATCATTTTTGGGTTACATTGATATTTCAAGACAGTGTATGTGTATATTTAATGTCCATGTTAAGATTACTTGCAGAGAAAATATTCTTTGTGGGTCAATAACACTGATCCTAGAAGAAACAGATAGATTATTTTTTAAAAAAAGTGCTAACCACTGATCTGATTAAGGGTCTCCCAATGGAGAATTTAGAGAGAAGACTGAAGGAACAGAAAGGGTTTGTGGTCCCATGAGGAGACCAACAATACCAACCAACCAGAGCTCCCCAAGGTCTAAACCAATAGGCTGGGAGCACATAGGGAGGGACCCATGACTCCATCTGTACATGAAGGGGAGGACGGCCTTGTCAAGTATAGGTGGGAGAGGAGATTATTGGTCCCATGAAGAATGAACACTGAGTGGGGGAGAATTTTAGGGTGTGGAGGTGGGAGTGGGGGGTTGGGGGCACATTCTCATAGCAACATGAGGAGGGGTGATGGGATAGGAGGTCCCTGGGTGGTGGGGGGAAGGGGTGCTAGAGGATAAAATCTGAAATGTAAATAATATCCAATAAAAATAAATTTAAAAATAAATAAATAAATAAATAAATAAATAAATAAATAAATATTGCTTTGTCTGATGTAGAGTACCTTCCTAAAATTATTGGAAAAGGAGGGAGGTCACTGAGAGCCCAAAATAAAACAAGCTATTGCTGTTTCTCTTTGTTGTCCACACAACCAAGATGATAATAATGTTGTTGCTGAAGACAGGGCACTTGTTAGGTTTTGGACATAATATAATCAAGCTGGAACTGAGTTGGAAGGTTCTTTGATGCTGGGTAGCTTTTTGATACCAGCAGGTGCTATGTAGATTGCTAGGGACAAAACAAGCACAAGCAATCTTACCCATTTGTATATTTAGTATTCTGTTAAAAAAAAAAAAAAACTGGCAGGTAACATGAGTCCACTTATGCAACAGTGACATGATTGTGACTGGGGATAACTGCTTTCATACAGAAACCTAAAACCTGTATTCTTGGAGAGGATGCAATCCCATACCATAAACTTAGCCAAACACCCATTTTTGAATATGTTGTACTCTTCAATTCAAGCTGTCTTCTAAATGTCATTGCCTTCTAAATGTTTTTTTTTTTTTCTTTTTTTTTTCTTTTTTTTCCCATTGAGTCGTGCTGCTCATTTTTGGTCAGATAAACATCATTTTGTAGTAGACAACTGTTAATGCAGTCAAAACTGGTCTACATGCAAAGAACGCATGACTATTTTGTACTCTACTGCAAATGGGACATTAATAACATGTCTTTCAATGCTTACCTACTATACAGAAGAAGAGACAAAGAGAATATGAGAGCTGAAGAATGGACAAGAATGTATTCTGTATATGACATTATCATTGAGCTCATGAACTCACTGAAGCTATCTGTACAAGAACTAGATATTGGGAATGTCAATAACATCTCACGGATGATGTTGGAGTTCTCTGATGAACCATTGAAATTAATGGATGCTGTGAGAGTTTTGTAAAGATTTCATTTAGTGTCATAGCCCCTAGTCAGTTGCCATACTCAAGCAAATGATTCACAGGCTGTGTTTATACAAGCAACCTCAATAAAATACAGTGAGTCTCACATACCAAAAAGGGGAAATAGATGGGAAGAAGAGGGGTTCAGGGGGGAGTTGAAAGGGCCACAAGAAAGATGTATTTTTATAACCAAAATATATGTGTGTATATATAAAATTGCCACAATATGCAAAGAAAAATAAAAAGAAATTTAAGAATAAAGGTGTGGTTAATCTTACCATTAGTATACCACTTGGACTTCTGAAAAAGTATTACAAATTTGAGATTAGGGCAGGTATATCTCAGATGCTACCCCTCCCCAAAGTAAATAATTCCAAGGGTACAAGAATAATTAGCAGCAGGTTAAGAAACCCAGTATAGAACCACAGAGTTCAACTTGCAACTGTAGAGTTGAAAATGCAACATACAAATTCAGAGCCCACAACATCAGAGTCTAGGGTAGTATTGCCCCATGCACCTGACACTATCCTTCCCTGTTTATCATTAGTTTACAGAGATTTTCACAATTATCTGTAGCTAACAATAAATCTGACAGATAAAATATGATTGGTGGTATGTGGCAACCAGTTTTTTTTTTCTATTTTTGTGATTGCTACTTATACAACGGAAGAATGTTGAAAAGCATGGCTTTTCTAGGCATTCACTGCCTGATGTATCCGAGGCTAGCCTTGAAGAGATGCTATTACACAGATTCCAATGTGTGCAGATTCAAATCGTAGCCATAAGCTAAGATAATATGATAGCTAAGAGAATCTGTTCATTTGGGAATGAGTTTTCTGAACCCTAAAATACATGAACAAGACTTTCTTATTTTCTTTCCATTTATTCTATAGGAACAAAATTGAACTGAGTTTAGAATTATTTTGACATAATTTATTAATTAACTAATTAATTAATTTTATACCCCAACCAGTTTCCCTTCCTTCCTCTTCTACCAGTACCTCTCTACACCCCCACTATTCATCTATTCCTCCTCTGTTTCTCTTCAGAAAAGGGCCACCTACTATGGATTTTAATGAGCTATAACATATTAAGTTGCAGTAAGATTAGAAACTTCCTATTCTATTAATACTAGACAAGGCAACCCAGTAAGAAGAAAGGGTTCCAAAATCAGACAACTGAATCAGACACAGACCCTTCTACTTTTAGGATTCCCACAAAAGACCACCCTACACAGCTCTAATATATAAGCAGAGGGCCTCTGCCCATCCCATTTGGGCTCCAGGATTGGCAGTTCAGTCTCTGTGACCCCATATAAGAGCAGATTAGTTGATTCTGTGGTCTTTCCTGTGGTTTCCTTGATCCTCTGTCTTCTACAATTCCTCTTCCCCATCTTCTACAGAATTCTACAAGCTCTGCCCAATTTTTTAATGCATCTGTTTCAAAAAGTCTTGGAATGAAGCTACTCTGATGACAATTTGAATAGGCATGAATCACTGTTGAGTATAGCAGAGTATACTCAGGCATCATTTAATTGTCTTTTCTTTTCTTTTCTCTTCTTGTTTTTTTTTTGTTTGTTTTTCTGCCACTCCTGTTTGATTCTATCCTATGTCTCTAGGCTATCCAGCCTCAGTGTCCTGGTTCTCCAGGCAGTATCAAACATGGGTTCTCTCTTGTGGTTGTATGGGTCTCAAGATGAGCCAGTCATTGGTTGGACAGTCCCTCAATTTCTACCCCAAGTTACTCCAGAACAACTTGTAGATAGGACAAATTGTACATCAAAGGTTTTGTGGCTGGGTTGGTGTCCCAGTCCTTCCAATATAAGTCTTACCTGGTTACAGAAATGGCTGGTCACTTCAGGCTCCATATCCCTCATTGCAAGGATTCTTAACTAATGTTACAATCGAGCTAGAAATCTTAGGCCCAGTGCTTTTCTATTCTCTTATCAGTTCCATAGACATTGATTCATTTCAGTTCTCATTTGTCAACTTCACAGAGCATTATGACTATCTGTAGTCACCCCAGTGTTGCGTGATAGCCCACCAGAATTTACTTACTTACTTACTTACATACTTACTTACGTACTTTCATCTTCTGCTCCTTTTTTCCCTTGTACATATCATTGGTTGTGTGAGAACATTCCCTGCAAGTATATAATGCACGTTTAATATACTGACCTCAATACTTCCCTCTCTCTAGTCCCTCTTTCTCCTATTAGTCAATTTTTTCTCCAGTTTTCCTTCTACTTTCAGTCCATCTGCATTTATTCAATTTGGTATCCACAGGACTGTGAATCTATAACTTATAAATGACCGTAAACATGCAAATGTTCATCTTTCAGAGACTGACCTCAAGTTGCCTCCATTCACCTGTAAATGATATGACTTCCTTCTTCTTTATGGCTCAAGAAGCTCCACTGCATCTATGTAGTCCCCTTTTTTTTAAATCCTCAATTTTAATGACAGGCTCTTGGTGGGTTCTTTGCTTACCAATTGTGTCTAGTGCTACAAAATATTTTGAGGCTCAAGTATCTCTGTGACATGCAGATTTGCATTCCTTCCAGTAAATGCCCATAAATGAAGTAGCTGGGTCTTATGATACCTTTAGTTTTAGTCTTGTGGGGAAGGTTTGCACTTTCTGAACCTCAACCTAGTAAGCATTGATTCACCTCCCACCCAACTCCAAATTCATGAGATACAATGTTAATTTTCACTTTTCTCCTTACAGTTCCTCTATAAATGTGTTCCTTCCTCATTTCATTCCACTTAAATGTCTTATTTTTTTTAGATTAGCAATAGAAACAGTCTCTGTGATAAAAGAGGCTAAGGGCCGGGGCTGTTCCTCTTCCTTACATTCTGTGTCTTTGTCTGCTCAAAAAGAAAAACTGAGCCCCATCCTGCAGAGTACTTCTCTTTTGGGGTTGAGGGTATTGATGTGCCCAATTTTCTTTGGAATCATTATCATTATCCTTTTATGCCTTCATATTTTTCCAGTTGTCTTGAGTTTTAGAGTTGGCCTATTCTTTCCTTTAGTACTGACTTCCTTAGGATGATCTGGTCTTTATTCTTCACTATGTGGAATCTTAGACTTCAGCATTTCAGGAATTAACTATATGTCTCACAACCATAAGTATATAACTTATATAAATATAACATAATTTGCATTGCCCTAGTGGCTTAAGAAAGATTTTGTATGTATTCAATATACATTGATGGTTTATGGTATTAATCAAAGACAAATAAAGTCAATCTTAACTAAGAGAGCCAAGTAACAGCCCAGCAATTATAGATGTCAAGTATTTATTCTGGAGGCTGCAGTTGGTGTTGTTTGTCTAGTTCACTCAATAACTCTAGTGAAACTGGGAGAAATATTTTGCTGTTAAGCTAAGAGCAAAAGAACATGATGCAAATACAAAAAGTAGGGGGATTACCAGAAAAAAATGCAGAATGTGTGCTTCTGATTTGGGGATGGCAGGAGAAGGACATGACTGAAAATCAACCATTTTTTTCATCATTGGTATATATGAGGGCATCATTTTCAAATGGATTTGAGCAATAGTTTAAAGAATTTTTTCCATAAAAGTCTAGTTACTGAATCTACTGTTTCATAGACCAGTGAATTTCTTGAATATGTTGGACATTACTGAAGTAAAGACCAAGTCACTTTGTGGCTGTCTTAACTTTTATAGTCAGTAGTGAGCAGAGAATACAGGATCATATGGATAACTATTGAATTAATATTAACAATCTACTATAGTGTGTTCAGAGAAATAACACATTTTAACATTAGTGATATATATATATATAATAGCATTAATTATATATTTCAAAATTATATTACTTATATACATATAATCTTATAATTATTACATATTATATAATAACTTACTTATTATACATTAAATATATTAAGGCTGTTTTAGAAAAGCTAATAACCAAGGCAAGATTCGGAGTATTTTTTCTTTGGAGTCATCTGTGAATTTTCATAGCTCTGAACAATTTCAGTGTCATCTAATGTCCCTATTGTTTATACAAAAGAATAATAATTTTAATGTCTTGAGAACTGATTGGTGAATACTGAGGAGTAATTTTTATTGTTCATATATTAAATAGATGGTTTAAATCTGTGGTTCTCTAAGAGGAGTGCTTTTATACTCCTTTTGACATTGTCTGGAAACATTTTTATTAGTTATGTATTTATATGTGTATGTATTTATTTATTGAAAGGAAGTGGGAGGTAACATTGAGTAGTTATACAGGCAGGCTGTAGCTTAAAATCTTCCAGGCAGAATGTAGCCCCATGAAATGAATCAAATGCTAAATATTAATAAAGCTCAAGTTAACAAACTGTTCCTCATCTTAAGTACAAGGCAAAGTTGTTGATTTAGACAACATCTATTATTTATTTGTTCATGTGCATGTGTGTTTGCATGTGTGTGGGTGAGTATGTGTGTTTGTGAGTGCGTGTTGGCACTTGTGTTTGTTGGCATATGTATGGGTGTGTTGTTTCTGATAAATAGTATTTGGTGTTGATAATTTTATAGTGACAGTATTGTTTTGTAATCTTGATATTGATGATTATTGATCTTGCTTACTTACTTACTTCCCTGTGTTGATGTGGATGACAAACAGATGTGGCTTTCTGAATTCTTCCATGGGGAACTTCTTTATTTTCTTACCATCTTTCTAGTTCTCCAATGATACATTTTTCTCTGTAATATCAATACTGTTCTGAAAAATGCTGTTGACAAAAGGGATTTATATAAAGTCCTTCTGGCATACAGAAAAAAAAGACAAAACTAGATTTGTTAGAAACGCTAAAGCAGAAGGAACTCAAAGTTATCAAAGCCACATATAAACAAAACAAAAGCCTATCCTGTTGTACAGTGGCAAAGAGCATTTTCAGATGGTTCAATGACTATAGCATTGGAGAAAGTTGACTGAAAATGATAAATGGGACATTCTTAGCCATAATTTTCTTGACAAAAAATCTACACATTTAAAACAATTTATCCTTGATTTGATTGTCCATCTTTAATGTTCAAACAAAAAAAGATAAATGTAAATATTATTTGATTTGCATTTCCCTGGTGACTAAGGATGCTGAATATTTCTTTAGGTGCTTCTCTGTCATTTGGTATTCCTCAGTTGTGAATTCTTTGTTTAGCTCTGTAGCCCATTTTTAATAGGGATTTTTAATTTGGTTCTCTGGAGTCTAACTTTTTGATATATGTATATATGTGATATTAGCCCTCTATTGGACATAGGATTGGTAAAGATCTTTCCGAAGCTGTTGGTTGCTGATGTGTCCTATTGACAGTGTCCTTTGCCTTACAGAAGCTTTGCAATTTTATGAGGTCCCATTTGTCAATTCTTGATCTTAGAGCATAAGTCATTGATGTTCTGTTCAGGAAATTTTCCCCTGTGCCCATGTATTTGAGGCTCTTCCCCACTTTCTCTTCTATTAGTTTCAGTGTATCTGGTTGTATGTAGAGGTTCTTGATCTACTTGGATTTGAGTTTTGTACAAGGAGATAAGAGTGGATTGATTTGCATTCTTCTACATGCTGACCTTCAGTTGAACCAGCTCCATTTGTTGAAAATGCTGTCTTTTTCCCACTGGATGGTTTTAGCTCCTTTGTCAAAGATCAAGTGACCATAGAATTTTGAATGTTTCAATGAGTGCATATATCCTTCTATCTCTGTATTTCTATCTTGCTATTCTTCCCTGATTTGTATGTTAAATGGTTGAGAATCTAGGTTTTATGAAAATAAACTCAAACAGACGGTTCTATATTCTTATAGTTCAACTAACTATAATGAAAGAATACTTTATTATCATTCTAGATGTTCTCTATGTTTATTCTACTAAAACACATATTTTTAAAAGACTTGATTTCTCTTGTCACATTTGACAACAATCCCCAGATACTGACTGCTTCATTTTCTATTTTCTGTCTATTTACTTATCTGTAAATTCTTGCTTTTATAGTGTGGGTATTTAGAAGGAAAAATCTCTATTTCTAAAAGACTAGGTAGATTACATATACTATATTATGTAACATAGAAGAAGTAAAAGAATGGTTAAAAAAAGAAAAAGTGTAGTAAATTAGAAGAATGTTCATCAATAAATAAATGAATATGTAAAACTTGTTGTATGTAAAGAAATTATAAGAGCAAAATAAAGTAGAATTGCATGCCTATGAGATTATAATGAACACATTATATATCTATATTTCAAGGTGATAAAAGATTGGGTAAAAGCTAAATATCTTGAGATGATAAAATAATCACAGTATGTGAACAGGATATTTCCCATAAGAAATTTTGCTTACTGAAGTTAGACAAAGGTAACTACAAAAATCCCAGACAAAAAGAATTATGAACATAGAAAACTGAGCATTAACTACATGGTTGAGAACTTTAAAAGATTCCCTTCTTTTAACAATTACTCAGTTAAAATAAACAAAGGTGAAGTTGAATTCTAGTCTAACAGAGCTTGCTAAGGACCAGAGTCCAGTTACTGATTGATCACTATTTAAATTCATCAACAAAAGTTATACTAGTATTTCCAGCTAGAAGACAGGTAAAAACCATATGGGAGACACAAACATAAGAAGAAGTAGTAAAAGAGTCCTTTGATTCAAATGATATGATTCCACAAATCAATTCTATCAGCTGGGCAGTGGTGGCACACACCTTTAATCCCAGCACTTGGGAGGTAGATGCAGGTGGATTTCTGAGTTCGAGGCCAGCCTGGTCTATAGAGTGAGTTCCAGGACAGCCAGGGCTATTCAGAGAAACCCTGTCTCGAAAAACCAAACCAAACAAACCAAACCAAACCAAAACAAAACAAAACAAAACAAAACAAAACAACAACAACAAAAAACAATTCTATCTGAAAATGTCTACAGCTGAGAAATACATTCAAGGAAGTAGCATGATAGAAAGTAACATACAATAATCAGTAGCCTTCCTAATAACAAAAGAAAACATGCTGAGAAAGAGATCAGGGAATCTCTCTGTTTATTTAAACATGTCTAGAGATTATGCTTGTTTAGTAAAATGATGGTTCTAATTTCTCTTCCAACCTCACTTGCCCTGGATAGTTGTCTAGGTTTCCAGTACTAGACATGATTTCCCTCTTGGTGAGTAGATCTTAGATCCAACTAATGAATTCTTAAGTACTGCCATGTATGAGTGGCATTGACCTATTGGGTTATATGCCATGGCGGATATTGTTGTAGATCATGGGAATCATAGTTGGATAGGATTTTTGGTTGATGATGAAGTAGTCATGGGTAATCCAACAAGGCCTCAAACCTACCCAAAGAACAAGATGCAACTAAGAATTACTGAGAACATGAGAAATAGTCTTTCAATAAAAAGAATACCAGTTGGTTTCTAATAACCAAGAATCATCCCTGAAAACACATACAAGTAAATTATACAAACTGATCACATTTTATTTATGTATTTATAAATATATTTATATATACATATATTTGTATTAGTTAAGGTTCTCTAGAGTAACAACTTATAAAGTTAATCTCTCTGCATATATATAAAGGGGAATTATTAGAATGAGTTATAGGCTGTGGTTCAGCTAAACCCATACTTGTTGGCTAGACAGAAAGTCCAAAAATCTGCTAGTTGTTCAGTCCATGAAGCTGGATGTCTCAGCTGGTCTTCAGTATGCTCTGGAATCCCAAAGAATTAAGCTCTAAACCAGGGAAGCTATGGAGTAAGGTGAAAGTAAAAAGAAAAACGAAAGCTTCCTTCTTCTACATCCTTGTAAAGGTTTCCAGCAAAAGGCGTGGCCCAGATTAGAGGAGGTGTTTCCTAGTTCAAAAGGTTTAGATTAAAGGTGTGTCTTCTTACTTCAGAGATATAGAGTAGAAATAGATCTTCCTGCTTAAAATTAAGCAAAAAAAAAAAAAAAAACAAAACAAAAAACAAAACAAAACAAAAAAAAAACAAAAACAAAAAATGGAGCTTTTGTTCATTCCACATGTAGTCAAGTTATCAACCAAGAAAGAAGCTATAAATTTGAAAGAGGTATATATAAGAAGGTATAGGGTGAGTAAAGGGAAGAGTGAAACAATAGCATTATACCACCATTTCAAAAACGTAAGTAAATAAATATCGAGAGACCTATAAAATGTAAAGCAAATTACATGTTGACTCCAAAAGTATACAAAGGATGAACATGCTAACATCTCTTTCACAGAGGAAAAGTAAGATGTCTGTATGAGTCACCAGTTCCTAGAGATTTTGCAATGTCACACACCAGGAAATTTTGTTTGGTAATGTCCCATTTCTGGTGGGGTTTTGGGGGGGCATTGGTCTCATTATATTTGTTGACAAAAATTTCTCATAGCCTTTTATTCTAATATTCTGGAATAATCTTCCTTTGCAATAGTCATATTGTCCCACAACTAGATACAATGGGTAACATACTTTTTTTTAGGTGTCTAGAAAGATTTATATTTTCATGGCCTATCTCTTTTAAAAACTGTATCAAGCTTAGGATAAAAGCCCTTGTCTTAGGACTGTGTGATTTTTTTTAATGTCTTCAACTGAAGCCTACACTATGCATAAACTCTGACCCTTAGATTCTTTTGATCTATGCTTCCATTGTATATTTAATTTTAATTTCTCTCAGTTTACTTTGTTCTGTCTCCACACTCCAGTCATAGCAATAGCAGCAGGCACAGAGAAGAATGTCATATGCACAAGTCCCTATCAAGATTCATTGACAGTCATTAATATCAGGTTGTCCAAGCATGTCATGAAATTATACACATTCTCAGAGAAGCACAGAAATGCCTGGTTTGTGTTTAGGAAGTTAATCGATCTGCACTGGAGAGGACTTTAATAATCTACAACCACCAGGTCAGTAGTAAGCAAGATATCTTAAATCCAGGGTTGCAGGAAGATCAAATATTTAGTCACTATACACTCATTGAATGAAAGAATGCACAAATCCCACATTAATGATTTCATAGTTATTGATGGTGATTACTTATGGAATGTAGGCCAGAAATTGTCAATTACTTATTAGCACTATTACCAGAAGGACTGGGATGTGGAACATGACAAGCTTTAAGTTAAATAGGCTGTGTATCAATTCACAGTTATAAAACAATTTGCACATCCTCTCTGTCCATTAAATAGAAATGGGTATGGCATGTGTTACAATACACTATATTAAATCTACATATTTCCTATCTGTCAACAGAAAGAGGGAACCTATGTTTTGTTCATTATTAAAGTGTTATATTTTCCTGCCTTCTGCTTTTGGACACAAATATACTTACATTTGTCTCTTACTATATGAAAAGCAGATTAGATATTTCTAAGAACTTTGGTCAACCCAAAAAGACACAGTACAATGTAGTTGCTATGGTAAAAGTAGTGTCATGTTCAAGTCGTATAAGATTAGGAGTAATTATCACATGTGGTGATACACAGTATTGATTATTCTCTAGACTCCAACCTGGGGAATTCCTCATATACCACTGAGCATGTTCAATGAACATTGACAATGCATATTTACACTAAAGATGATTTGTAAAACAAGTCTGAGATACTCTTTTCCAAAAGAGAAAGGAAATTTGTTAAACTTGGAGACAAATACAAATCTATGAACCAATTTTCATGAAAAAATTATAAAAATCCTAGGAGAATAATCTACAAAATACATTTCAAAACTAATCTAACAGACTAGTATGTTAAAAAGGCAATTTGCACATGACCCAAATCCCCCTACTTTTTCTAAATGAATAATAGTGCTATGTTAAATTCATAAAAACAAACATTAAAAATATCTGCATTCAATAAAAGAAATACAAGACCAGAAAGTACTTATTGATTGGTGGATGCTTAGGCTGCATTAAGAGCGAAGCACAGGTCTGTTGACTAAACTACAAATGACTGTGAAGGCCAGAACTATGAGCAGTAGTTTTGCTAGGTCTAAAGATCTATTCCTATTTTGTGTATAAACTCTAGAGAGGACGTATGTATCCTAGGTATAGAAAGAAACGGATAATATGGTCACAGAAGACACAGGATATGAAAAATTCTCTAGTAATGGGATGATTGCCCAGTACATTCCAGAGTAAGTATTTCTTCAAAAACTGTCATAGCAGCAAGCAGCAAAGAGCCCTTAGGTCATCATTTGCAACCAACCAATTAAGATTTATGCAAAGTATTTCTCCTACTAGAACTAAACAAAAACAGTAGGTCATAACAAAAGAAAGTAAATAAAAATCCAAAACAAACAAACAAATTGGAAGATAATATAGTAGAGTCTAAAGAATTCATTGGTTAGGAGAAAACCCCAAGTGAAAATTCTAAAATTTACCTTTGTTTATGAAATGTCTTTCACTAATTAGAAACAAATATATTTAACTACATATTCAAAACTATGAATATATGAAAATGATTTACCTAACTATTATAATAAAGATCTGCAAAAACTCAACAGGTTAAATTTGAAATAGGTAAAAATAATGAGGCAAGTTTAGAATACTGAAACAGAATAGAGATAGGTACATATATCAATAATACTATGGCGTAGACAGGTGTGCAGATAAACTGATCTATTATGGTCAACCGACCTTTCTACAGAGGCAGAGAGATAACAAGTGGGGCAATGAATTTTGTTTTAAGTACATGGATCTGAAGCAACTTTGTATCTATGTTAAAAATATCTACTTTGGATGTCTATCTTGCATTATATACAAAATTACCTAAAAATAACAAACCTGTAGATTTAAGACAAAAAGCAATAAAACTATGTGGGAAAAGTGGTATAATTTTCATGAAGTTGACTTAGATGAATTTTTCTTTTAGATAGGACACTAAAATTACAAAGATGATAAGACAAAATAAGATAAATTAAACTATATGAAAATGGTGAATTATTTTTGCTCTGAAGAATATAACAAAGTAAAGCAATGTGGAATAAAATCTGAGAAAATATGTACAAGTCAAATATATCATAAGAGAATTTTCTCTAGAACATATAAAGAACTCATGCTCAGTGTTAAAGAGGTAATCAGGAGTTGACAAATTCTTTCATAGACATCTCTCCCAAGAGGGGTATTAATTAGCTACTGATCATACAAAAATGACATATTGTTACTTGATATAGAAGTACAAATTAAACTCAAGCTAACACACTATTTGACATTCCTAAAGATGACCAAAATGTAAAAGACATTCTGATAATGCTTCATAAAGATGCTGACAGATGGAAACCATCAAGCCTTGCTATGGGGATATGAAATGGCATACATGGACAGAGCCTCTAAGAGTCAAGTGTCACATGTGTGATTTTCATGTGATGCAGGAATTTCACTTTTACACATACATATAGCTAAGTTACACAGCATGTATATTGACTCAAATACTGTACATGAACATTTCTGATATTAGTACATATAATGGACAAGTGTTTATAAACTATGCATATAGTTTAAAAGGTTCTGTAGTTTATAGAATGGAATATTATCTACTAGCATGTGAGAAATCAGTGATCACTACTATAACTTATATGAACCTTAAAATATCTACCAAAGGAAAGAAGTTCATCATAAAGTTGCATGGTTCTATTTATACAACTATGTGGTAAACATAAGTGTATACATATATAGATTAATGGTTTAACAGACCTTGGAGGAAGAGAATAATCAATGGAAATGATTAATAATGAGTACAGGGTTTGGAAATAGAGTGAAATGTTCCTAACCTATGCCATAGTTATAGGTGCGCAATAGTTAATATCTGAAAACCACTAAATTGTATACTAAAGAATGTTTACTTTATAAATGTGTTGCCCATGTTACCTTACTATATATTTGCATAAATGGAATTATGCAATAAGTAAGTTCTATCACTTTTGAATATGTTTGTGCATACAGCATGTTTATTCAAATTCGTATAATATTTCTGTGATTTTTAACACTGTAATTTATTTTGTTACTTAGAATGTTTTCATTGTTCATCATCATTCCATAGCATAAGTAGGTATTTGTATTATTTTGAAGTTTGTTTTTAATAAATATCTCAGGGAAACTTTACATTTTAATTTGTGCATGGATATACATTTTTATTTCTTAGGTTCTTTGTCAGATTCTTAGGAATAACATTTCTAAGTTTTATTTATTTAAGTTAAATGAGGAGTTTCATTCTTTATCCAAACCTTACATATTTTGAAAATCATGATCAATGTGTGCCTCTTACTATGATTTAACAGTATTCTAAGGGCTGCTGATCAAATCACATTTTCATACACATATCAGTTACATTATACTTTATTTTCATGAAGTATCAAAATATTTGCTCACATCTACTTTCATGATTTATCTTATTACATTGTAAATAGTCTTTGGATGTTTAGATATCTTTTTGTCAGATATGTGAATAAAAATATTTTCACACATGAAATTTGTATTTATTTTAGAATGGGACACATCAATTTGCACCCATTTAGGTATATAGTGTTTATATTTTAAGGTGACATAACTTACTGTTTTGTAATGTATGGTTTGTGTTTTCATTGTTATGTCTGAAAACTGCTTAATTAAAGGTCAAAATGATTTGATTCTCCTTTCTCTTTCTTTCTCCCTCTCTCCACTCACTCTTTTGCTCTCTCACTCTGTGTGTCTATGTTTTACTTAAAGTTCACAGTGTCAGTGTCCATATTTATAACTTTTATCCACTTTGTATTCATAGATGTATAAAAATTAATGTTAGGCATAATTTTTTTTGGGGGGGGTTGCATATGTATGTCAATACTATTTCCAGAAACTGAGGTTGTTTCTAACTGGGTCATGGCAATTTCTTTGTTAAAAATTGCTGTCATACAGTTCATACAGTTGAGTCGTTGACTACTAATTCAGCTCTATTAGTCTATATGCCTACCCAGACATCTCTGCATTTTAATCACCATGTTTTTACAGAAGCCTTGTCATGCATCATGTCTTTCAGTATCTGGAGTTCTATAAGATAATGTTGCTACACTGAGCTCGATGTACTTATGATGGTATTATAAGATTACTATATTGATTACTGACAAATATCCTACTGATATTGAATAAGACTTTTAGATTATCTGTAAGTTAGCAAAGAATTGGCATTTTCTTGATAGTTATTCCAACAATTAGCAAACTTGGAAATTCTCTCTATTTGTGGGAAACTTTTAAAAGTCCTTTCAGTAGTATTTCTGCACTTTCCAATGCACTTATATTAAAATACCTGTATTAGCGATCTTTAAAATTTATATTTTAATGTTGCTTTTAACTGAAGTTTTTTTTTAAATTTTATATTCTTCATATTGTTCAATTACACTGAAAAGTTTCAATTTCCTATAAAAATATATTTTTGAGATATATTTTATATATTATCTTTCTATACATATGTATAACATGAATTTATTTTTTATTTTGAGTCATAAATATAGGTCAAATAGTTTTAGAGGTGAGTCTTTAAAATGAATGGTTAATTCTCTTTCAATGTATGAATTATTCTTTCTTTAATTTCATTCACTTTTTATTTTTGCTCATTATTAATTCTTTCTCCTGCCTATTCAAAAGTACAAAAGAATATGTTCATAGAGACAAGATGGATATAGATTTTGATGACTTTCCACAGATAATACTTTCTGCTCTTCTGTGAATGTCAATATTGCCTACTACCAATGCAACACCATCAAATCTAATCTTCCCTTGATTCTAATTCTCCTCAAACAGGAAGAGTTATAACTATCCTAAGTACTTTTCCATGTATCATCTGGGAACTTACACTGAGGATAGTATAAGAGAACAGTCCCTCTTTTTGATTAAAAAAAAAAAAGACTTGCAAATTTAATAGGTAAAGAACCACTTTGCAAATGGAACTGCCAGATAAAATGTACTACAGTACTATATTTAGAAGTCCCAGAAAATTCTCTAGCATATGATCAAATTAGAGCTGAACTGGAAGTCAGTAGACTTACACTTATATAACTCAAGAAGTAACCCAAGAATTTGCTATGGTCTCAGAATCCCTAGAAGCAAGACTTGGGCAAGATAATTGGAGCAGAACCCATAAGAATCCAATTTAATATTTTTAAGCTGCTAGTAAAACTTTCTCAGTATCTTTAAAAGCCTAGGTAAGGAAGTTAATCAGACAATAGTACTCAATATATTAAATCTTGAATAGTTCAAGAAAAAAATTCGGATATATTTTGTATATATCTCTACAACATACCAAACTAATACAAAAATAATAATAAAAATCATGCTTGAGGCTGTATTTTTTAAGACCATGCAGAAAAAAGTAACCAATTTTTTATTGCATTCTATATTGGAAATGCTAAACATTTACACAGTAATTAGATTGTCTCTGTAACCAAAATCTTTACAAGAACAGCTTTATACTGTGTTTACTATAGTGACCAACATAGTCAACACTTACTTGTTTTCACTAGAAAATGTCAACAGATTGCAGTTTTGTCCCAGAAATGTATGAAGCTCTGTGCTATTCACACAAATATTATATTTACTTCTTAAATACTCTTATCTAAAATATCAATGGAGTTTTGAATATTGCATTGACTTTGTCAACTGTAACACTGGCACTGGCACTTATTCACTGAAATATGGGCATAGAGATTTTTTTTAAAGAGAAGCCCAAGTACTCAGGTAGATCTGTGTTATTTCAGTCTGCATCCCTTAGGATAGCATTATCTCAGGAGAGATTATAGATTATTCCAAATTATTCATGTAAGCCAACTCGGAAGTACAAGTGTAGAAGCAAAGGTTTATGAAATAGCTTTTTACAAATTTTACTTACCAAGACATCAAAGCTGAGATTTCATGGATACCATAAACGGGATACCTTCCGTAAGCTGTGATTAGATTTGATTCTGTAGATTGTATGTGTAGTTTATATGTAGAGTGTTGTATGACATTTGCTGAAATATTCTTGAGAATGTTATCAAATGCTGATTTAGTATGCACCTTTGCAAATGTGTTAGCTTTTGTGTTAAATAACATGTTTCTAACATATCCAGGTAGGAACAAAAGACTTGGCTTTTAGCAATGCTCGTAATGACAATGCCTGTAAATACATTGGTTCTCAATGAAGAAGGCTTCTAAAAAGGTAAAGCTGTTAAGAAAGTGATAAATAGTTATTTCACTTTTTTGAATATTTATATTATATGGGAAAAAAAAGATGTTAGGTGGTTAGGGCACTTGCTGCACACATCTGACGGCCTGAGTTGGAACTTCACAGGCCAGGAAAGGAAGACTGATAGACATGACCCCACAGAGGTCTTCAGACATCTATCCCAACACTAGAGTGCATGTGTCCTCATCGTATGGATACAGTAATAATAACAGTAAAAGCTTTAAATCAGTGGTTCTTGTCTGTCCTAATTCTGAAACCCTTTAACCCCTCATGTCGTGGTGACCCCCAACCATACACTTACTTCCTGGCTACTTCATAACTGCAATTTTGCTAGTTATAAATCATAATGTGAATATCTGATATGCAGGATACCTGATATGTGATCCCTGTGAAAGTTCATTTGATCCACCGAAGGGGTTGTGGCCCGCAGGTTGAAAACCTCTAATACAAATGAATATTATAAATATGTTGATATACTCATGGTTTCATTCTTGCTGGGCAGATGTATTATGAAGTTCCTCTGGGAGAACGCATAGTTAAGGGTTGCTAGGTGAATGTGCTTCTCAGCCTGTAAGGCACAAGGGCTAAAGAGAATGAGAGGGGTGGGCATTGCCATAGTTACGGGAGCCCCTCAAACTGAAAACTGCTTTGTATGTATTTCAAAGAATGAGTGCTCAGTTTTTCTGACAGGGGTGGGGATAAAGGATAAAAATCACTTCTGAATCTTCAGGGAAAGCTTGGCAGAGCGTTAGGTAGTGTGCAGACAGAATATCTATGTAGGGATTAGGGATATGTTTGTGACTAAATAATATCAAATCAGCCCATGTCCTTTTACTATATGCAACGAGAACATTTTTTTGAGATACCATACAGCACCAAAGAGATTTGTCTGAGAAATCTGAACAGGTATTTTCAATGACATTGATTTTTTTTCTTCTTATTTATAAAAAACTCTAAATGGTTTAAGATCATGGATTCATTTGTTAAAGTCTACTTTTTATAGGTAAGGCCTTCTTCTTTTGATAAGTGATGGTTTTATGTTTTAAAAGTTAAAGTATATTTTTAAGATTGATTGGAGGGTGATATAAAGTAACATATTGCCTGGAACCAAACATTTAGGCTTTTAAAGTTGTTTCTGTTTTCTTGATTTTTTTTTTCTTTAAATGTGAATAAAATAGTCACTACAGAACGAAGCCTTTTATTTGTGTCTTGAATGAACCTTGGTAACTCCACAAAAGCTACAGAAAGCTGATGTGGAACAAGAGAGCCGCGTGCCTCCAAGGACTTGTCAGCACTTAGCAGGGCTTGTTTTCTGTTCTCTTTGTTTTCAACAAGAAACAAACTTTAGAGTTTAAACAGGGAGAGCAGTCCTCATTAAGTGGGAGCCTGTGTGGGAAGCAAAGGAAGAAAGAACTTATGCATGGAACTTATGGCCAGTGGAGGGCAAACTGGTGTCAATTCCAGAGTAGCTGGTGAGTGGCACTTAGCGATTTATGTACTCGGGAATATTGTCTCTAGGTTTGGAGATCTGGGTAAATCTGAGAAGGTCAAGTCTTGGTTGATTTTCTATACTTCATTCACTGCCCTAAAATGTATGTATGGGATTCCGTGAAAGATGTGTTTTGTAAGTCTACGACTGGGCAGTCATTATGAATGCAATTAGACTTTAGTGACTTTACACTAACCCCCTCTAACAACAACACACTATTTTAGAGTATGTTGTTTTTATGTAGCACCTTTATAATTTGAGCACACTGGCATGATACTTCACTGTTGGGGTATAGTGTGTCCTGTGTCTGCCCCGCCATGGAGCTAGGGCCACTGGAGGAGACAGAGGTGCAGGAAGTTTGACTGCACTCTCCCCATGCCAGTGCTAGACAGGCGCCAGGCTATGGGAAGCCATGGATGCCGCTCAGGGGTGGGGAGTGCAGTCTGAGTTCCCAGGGGACTGCCAGAGTTGACTGTGGGGGGTCCCTGGGCCTAAAGGTGGTCAGGGACCAGTTGATTCTCAGGCTCTTGGGCCTCCAGGTTCCACAGGGAGCTGCTATAGAGCCGAGAGAAATTGGCCCTCTGCGAAGGGGGAGAAAGGGGGAGAGAAGCTCTGGCTGTGTCCCGTGGGGATGTGGGGATGATAGTTCTCTGTTTGGTCGAGGTGGCTCACTTGGTTTGCTTGAGTTGGTGGTCTCCATGGCTGGGAATGGAGCGAGGTCTTCTGTTAGAGATTAGACAGCTGCTCTGTAGGCGAAGGCCTACTCCACTGTTCCCCATGGTGGATCCTGATGAAGATGTTTATGGTCATGGTGGGAAGTATCTGATAAACCATACCCCAGTTTTCTCAGAGGGTTGGTGGGGTGAGATTAAATACCTTTTGTAGGGAGGAGGGTCTGAGAAGGAATGCTTAACTGGCTATGCCCCTCTGGCCTACAGGTACCTCATTAATATGGAGATTTGTCTTGAGGCTCCATGGCCTGTAGTCACGCCTGCCTCTACCTGTGGAAGGGTTAGTAGGGGCATTGCCCTACGTGACTAAAGGACACAAATCTACGGAAGGCTGCAGCCTCTTGTCAGGAGCCTGAAGTCTGGGAGCATGGCAAAATGCCTGTTGTCCCTTGCAGGGGACCGTGCAGGGTCACCTGCGGGGTCTCCGGTGGTTTCTAGCCTGTGTTCGACCAGAAACCAGGCTGACTTTCATGGTCCTACACTTCATGATTAACAATTGTTCTATTTTTAACAATAACCAAGTGCTGAATCAAAACTCTTCTCTGCATCCTTTAACTTCTAATTCATAGGTTGCTAGGATGTAACTGTCCTTCAGAAGCCATGAGGTTGAAATGCAATCTCCCAAGGGACAGCCTTGAGAACCGTAAGGTTTCAGAGCTGATGAAGTCATCAGTTCTCTACCCTATTGAACAGAATGATTTTATTTGCATCAGAATGACCGACTTATTTTAGGAGTATTGTTGTTAGGAAATGGATGGACTCAACTTTTTTCTGACCAGAACTCTCCTACCCCAAGGATCCACTCCTGCTTCGGTATGAGTTTCATCTTCCTTGACATGTGCAGAGAATGTGATACCAGAACATGATCCAGTTTATCTTTAAATAATGCTCTTACATTGGGAATCACTGGTGTTCTTTGTTTCTCTGGCTACCACTCATTTTCTATCTTTTTAATTTGTAATTCAATAGGATTTTTCTTATTGCTAATTTTTGACATGATAAGACTTGGATTTTCCCCTTGGGTTTCTGTTGTAGCTTGCTGTCATATATCACTTCCATTCTATGTTCTGAATCCAACTTAAGTTCAACAGCCAAGTATCTTTAAAATCTTTTCACCAGTCTATGGACACCTGCCCCTGCTTGTCCCAAAGCCTCTTTCTGTATGCTAGGGTCCAAACAAAGACATCAGGTCGTCTCACAGGCCGTCTGCATTTATCAGTACAGATATATTTCAACCATTATGCCAGCAGTCAGGAGTCTACCCTGATACTTGCAATATGAAACATTTTGTCATTTACTCAGTTACAGGTTGTCTTGTTCCTTATCACATGGGAAATCTTCTGGAAATATCCCTGTTTACCATTTTCACTGATAAGGTTGTAGTTTATACCCTAGACAGTGGCATCCAGGGCTCCAAAGGCCTCTGTTCTTTTTGCCTCTCAGAATGCTGGTGGATTTTCATGAATCTGAGTGATCATTTCTAGCATAATGTTGTCTTTTATCTAGAAAAAAAATAGTGCTCTTTTCAAAAGTTTATTGGATGTGCTATGTCATTGATGAAGTTTGCTATATTGCATCCCTCAGTCCTCCTCCCAACACCAGCATGTTCCCTACCTGGCTTTTATCCTTCCTACTAACCTATTGAATTTGCTATTTTTAGAGTCAAACTCCCACCCACGCTGGCTCTGTAACTAGCTGTTATACCTTTTTTTTTTTTTTTTTTGAATTAATATGGGAAGTTGACAGCAAAGACTCCTACAAGTTGATCTTTTCTGTATTCCTAGCATCTATAAGACTTCCTGTGGTTTGCAGGTATGCAGACACCTCTGAAAATTGTGAGTAGGCACAATACTACCAAAAGGTTACCACGAAATAACATTCAGCTGTATCATTGTTTTTTTTTAAATGTATTTATTTATTCGCTTTCCATCCCAATATCAGCTCCCCTCCTCCCAATATCTCCTCACTCAGATCCTTCACCCACTCCCTAGTTCCCTTCTCCTTTGAGAAGGGAAAGCCTGCCTCTAGATATCACCCAACCCCTACTCCACCTCAACTCACCACACCCCTACCCTGGCACATCAAGTCACTGCAGGACTAGGTACATCCACCCCTACTGAGGCCAGCAAGGAAGCCTGGTTAGATTTGGATCCACAGGCAGGCAACATATTCAAGGACAGCTCCACTACAGTTGGTGGGAACTTGCATCAAGACTGAGCTGCACATCAGTTACATATGTGTCTGGGTTGGGGATGGATCTTGTTCTTTGGTTGGTAGCTCAGTCTCAGAGAACTCCCAAGGGTCCAGATTAGTTGACAATGCTGGTCTTCCTGTAGAGTGCCCATTCTCTTTGGATCCCTCAATGCTTCCCTCAACTCTTCCATAAGACTCACTGAGCTCTATCTAATGTTTGAATGTGGGTCTTTGTATCTCTTTCCACTGGCTTCTGGGTGGAGCCTCTCAGAGGACAGCCATGCTAGACTTCTGTCTGCAAGCATAACAGAGTATCATTAATAGTGTCAGGGTTTGCTGCTTGCTCATGGGTGAGTCTCAATTTGTGCCAGTCATTGTTTTCGTAATGGTCAGGTTCTTGAGGTCTTAATATTTGACAAAGGCTCAACACATACTGCTTATGTTTCTGGAAAGATGTCACTTGTTCATTATAAACAGTTACTTTCCCTCAGAATCTTCAGTATATCTACCAAACTGCCTAACAAGAAAGGGCAGTTCACTTCAGAAAAGCAACCAGAAAAATATAAAATAAACACTATAAAGGTTGTAAAACCATGTGTTAATTTGGCTTTGAATTAAGTAAGCACTAGGTATTACAGTATTGTATTACATAAGGTACATATTACGTGCTCCATTATGTTTCATATGTGTATCTTCTAGTTTTTGTTTAGCTTTCCTCTCTACTACCTGATTCCATTCCTGATATTCATTAAGAAAATACAAGCTGCCAGACAAACAGAAAGTGATACTGCTTGCTGTCAAAGGATGAGAATGAACAAACTCATATGTAATAAAAATACAAGATGCTCATGTTGTATCAGACCCTATTTAAGAATATTGCAAAAATGTATTCATTGGGGCTGCTGAGATTATGATCCAGTGACTCTTTGACTTTACCATTAAGTGGCATGGTATGTGGTCCTTTCATTGAAGTAAAATAGTGAGTAGCTGTATTGCTTTAAGTATGGAAATAGAACTCCTACCTACCACTTAGAGAAGTTTCAGCACATAAGGCATATCAAAGATGAGGGCAAAAATAACTGTGAAACTATTTAAAGACATTTTCCTTTTCTGCAAATCATTTTGCAGGAACCATAATTATCCTTGAGATAACCACTTATTAATATAGACAACTTAATCATAGTCACTGACCCATGTGTTGTTTTTAAAAGGACAGTGAGTGTAATGACCCAGAACTGAAGTCAACCAACAGGTGATTAACCTGAATGAAAATAAACCCAGCAGTATTTATGAATCAAGGAATCTCCAGGTTTTGATATGAAGTGGCACTCAGGACAAAAGGTCGTTTAGCACTTACACAATACACTGGGACGATTCTGTGCAATTTATCTGATACAAAGGATTTGTTAAAAGGCCAAATTCAGTTCATGTGGATCTTGTGAGACATACTATTAAAACTGCTTCCTGTTTTATAGGTTACCTCCAAAGCTTGATGGATGGACTGTTTTGTTTTGTTTTTATACTCATATCCTTCAACAAGTAAATCCATCCTAATAAGATGGTTTTTTATCAGTGTGGTCTAAATATCATGCATAATAGCTGTGATGTTCCTAATTCACTGTTCATATTTTGTTATCCTTACTAACTGCAGTCTATTCTCTTTATGATTAACTGTAGCTCAACAAAAGTAGATAAAACCAAAGTAAAAAAGAAAAGAAAATACTAAACCAAACCAAACCGAAAACAACAAAAAATCCTTCTCTCTCTCTCTCTCTCTCTCTCTCTGTCTCTCTCTCTCTCTCTCTCTCGCGCGCCCTCTCTCTCTCTCATAAGTTATTTTCTGTGTATCTATTTGTCCCATCTTTTCATGGCTTTGATTTTCTTCAAAAACACATTTATGCAGTAGGTCATCCTCCTCAGAGATCATTGTCTATGGCATTTTGTCGTTATACTCTTCAATGGTGGCGACATACAGATTTCTGTTCAAGACAGAGAAATGTACATCTTGTAATCATGTTTCCAGGCTAATCTACTCTTTCTAGAATGTTCTATGATTTTCTTTCCACATACCTACTGGACTACCCTCTGCTCAATAACCACTCTTAAATTTGTAAAAAAAAAAAAAAAAAAAAAAAAGAAAAAAAGAAAAAAAGATAAGACTATGGTTGATGGTATGCAAAGTAGGAGAGGGCTATCCAATGTAGTGTGGAGTTCCTGGAAGATTCCAAGAGACTGATAAATCAAGGATGAGTCACAGGAGCCAGCAGAAAAGATCAGAAGACAAATGGATACAAATCTCTAAGGGCAACAGAGTGGAAGTTCACGAGGCTCAGCCTGTCAGTAGAATAATGGGTGAGAGGCTAATGCAGAGAAATGGGGCTTACAGGGTAAGCAGAGGCAAATTCTAAAAGGCTTACCCTTTGAATGTTGTCAGATAAGTACTTCAGAAATATGACTCTCAGGTTGGCATTAGAAATTAGATTTTAGAAAAGCAAGACAGGAGTCTAGGAGACCAATCATCATGCTACAGACAGACTGAATTAGGATAATTAGACATAAAGTTAGAGATAAGTAAATGGATTCAAGAAATAATTTAAAAGGTAAAACTGACATGAATTTTCAATTGGATGCACATTATATGCATAAGAATATCTCAAAATGACAAAATTATATAGGGATGGAGTAATTAGGTAGATCCACAAAGAGATTAGTTGTGTTTTAGTTGAGCAAGAAGCCCTGGTTAGTTTTTGCTGTAAACTACTCTAACCTACAACAAACTTAGAATTAATTCACGGATTGTCTAAAAGAAGCTGGCCTCTCAGGGTGCTTGTAAACAATTCCTGGTTGTTACTTGATATAACAAGACCCAACTGTATAGTGTAGTACTATAACCTAGGTATGAATTCAGGAACTATTTAAGACAAAAACTAGTTAAATGAGTGCAAACAAACAACAGGAAGAACATCCTTATTCTCATTTTGCTCGATTGTCAAAGTAATGTGACTAGCTCCTTGAGTCCCTGACTTACCATTCCTGAAATGAGGAAGTATGACTTGGAGTTGTAATTCAAATAAACACTCTCTTTTCCTATGCTGCTTTTCCTTGAGGTGTTTTTTTGGTCACAGCAATAGTAATGGAACTATAAGGGATGGATGGATATTGGGATTCTGTTTGAGATTTGCAGAACAAGATGCTTCAGTGTAATATCCAAGTTGAGATGCCTAATAGGTATTTTATGTATATGAATATGTGAATCAGAATGGATACTTGACTACAGTTTGGGTTTGGTATTGGTGAAAGGAATCTCATAAAAACTTCTGCATGACCAATGGTTGACCATGAACAAATACATTCTATGTCTGGAAGGAAAAAGGTAAGGATGCATGGAACATGACTACCTTGGTTGTTATTTGGTATGTGAGAATATGGTATAGGTCATATATGGCTTCCTCAGTCCCTTGTAATATAGAGATTAATAGCATCTAATCATAATAAAATGAGTGGGACAGGTACATAACTTTCTAACAGTAATGAGTTTGGGAATAGTGGGTAAAGCAAGGGTGAATAGATTAATTGTATCTGTTGAAGTTTGTACATGAAAACTACATCCTGTAGTTCCGTGTGTTTTGTAGTTGTTTCATAGACTTTGGCACTGTTTTAGAAGGCTGTGGACAATTAAGGAGATGGGGGCCTACATATAGGAAATAGATCAATGAGGAAGGGTTATTATAAGATTCATGCCTTTAGCTCCTCCCTGGTTGTATCTCTGGTGACTGTTTAATGTAAAGTGAACAACTCTCTTCTGCCTTCAGCTCTGCTAGCAGTGTGTTCAGCCCATGTGAATGGGGCCAACCAATCATGGCTTGAATGTTCTTGAACACTTAGTCAAGTAAATCCTTCCTTAAGAAGTTCCTTTCAGGCATTTCAATCACAGTTATAAAAACCAACTTAAGGATTTTCTAATGGTATACAAGGTCTAACAAATAATGACAGACAGTAACATAGTCTAGTTTTTGTCCAAGACATCTGGAAAACAATGAATCTTTGCCTGTTCTGGGAAAAACATGGCAAGGAGCTCTAATGTGAGCCAAATAGTTTTATAATGCATATGATGGCTTAATCTCCTATGCCAACACTACTGAGTAAGACAGACACCTTTCCAATCAAGAGATAAAATAAATGCTATTTAGACAGAATTAGTTTGGTCAGTATTACCCAGAATGCAGGGGTGAGTTAAGGAAGCAAATAGTAAAACTGCATTGTCCTGTGCAAATAATGTTTTCATTTGTTAATTTAAGGCGACTTCCAACCTGTGAGCAGCTCTGGTCATGATTCTCTAGTCATAGGCAATATCTAAGCAAAGGCTAGTGGCATCAATGGAGAGTCAGCAAGGGA
This sequence comes from Arvicanthis niloticus, assembly GCF_011762505.2. NCBI lineage: Eukaryota > Metazoa > Chordata > Mammalia > Rodentia > Muridae > Arvicanthis > Arvicanthis niloticus. The sequence continues at coordinate 51,640,938 of NC_047668.1, read as the reverse complement.
CCCCAGCCAAGGATAGGGGTGGATTAAATAATCTCTAAAGCACCTTCTAAATTTGAAATTCTGAGTATCTTCCCTTTTTAAAATGCTAATTGGCTTCCAAGTTTCACCTTGTAATATAAAATTCTAGAAGTGTCTGAAATTTTAAGTAACTTAATTGCCATGCTCACTTACTGCTAAAATGAAATGAGTTAGGTTAGTGGGGGGTGGGGCAGGGGATGGGGGAATGGTGTGTACTCACACACTCACAATGCCAGAGATGTGACTTTTGCTCTTTATTGCAATTCTTAAGCTAGCTACACTCGGCAATTCATTTGCATCAATAATTGAAAAGCCATCAGTCTCCTCTTGTCTTGCACTCTTTGCTCTGCGCACTAATGATATGCATGCTTGGCTATTGCCATAAAAATGCACCATAAATTTTTTAAAGATAATTCAACTACAGAGAATGAATCAATATGAACTACAGTGATAGCATATGAGGGGGCTTTTCTAATGCTACTTAAAAGTTGGGAGGACTCCTTGATGGGAGCCTGTCACTGTCTCCAGCTAGAGTTTTAGAGCAATGACTTCATACTGTCTTCATTAAGAACTTGCTTAAGGATATTTGGTTTTCTCCACCAGTTTGTAGGTCACCCATTATATTTCTTTGCATTTGCATTTTCTGATTTTTGTTGTTTCTAGTGGCTTTCAAGTGAAAAGAATCCATTGTATCTCATGCCTATCATCAAGGTGAGCATGAAATATGGTGTTCATTCAACCATTTGGTTGACAATGTTGTTTGCCCTTAACTAAATAATGGTCTTATAAGCAACACTGGCATTTATTAAAAGGTAACCGTCTCAAGCAAACCAGTTTCAACTAAAGCCAATTTTAAGACTGGTCAGTGCTCGGAAGTGCAATGTCAGAACTAAATGATGTAAGCTAGGCTCCATACAAGTGACCATTTAATGTACTTTGTTGTCTAAAGCTGGAGAAAAGCTAACTGAAGAACACCCATCAGCCCAACACAGCACAAGAGAAGAGTCAAAGATTAGGCAAAACGCTTCTCATCTTTATTTGAGCCAGTCTCTTTAGAAGCTGTATTTCACAAATTATCTTACAACTTGGGTAATAAAAGAAGTCTGACCTCCATCTCCAAACTCTTCCCTACACAGGTGTTTCCAGATAGCATCTTTAGATTTACCTGAGGAAAATGTGATCTAAGTCCACAAAGAGTTGATAGCCTGCATATCAAGATTCACTAGGGACAGGAGTTACAACTCTAGTTGGAAGCTGGACGTAAAGATTTTCAGTTTTCTTTTTTCCTCGGCCCCACATGAGAGCTTTCTCCAGAAAAACATATACATCGAATATGCACACACAACCCATATGAAACTCATGTTTGGAGGTGTAATATCCTCTCTAAAAGAATTTGCCAAATACTTGAATAGGACTGAAACTTGTTTCTGGAATGTGTTCAATGTTTCATCCTAGCTTCAGCCTACTGTGTGTTTATATGTGAGTGTGTGTGTGTGTGTGTGTGTGTGTGTGTGTGTGTGTGTGTGTGTGTGTATGTGTGTGTGTGTGATCAAAAGGCTTATTATTCATATGAGAAGGCACTGTTTATTTTCTTTTTCTTCGGTATCTGAGCTATTTTAATTGCTCTCCAATGGTCAATGTAAAGTATATGTGTCCATCAGGATACAAACAAACACTCATATTGTAAAATGTTACTTGAAATGTATAGTTTTACTTAATACATTTAGAGTCTACAGACTTCACAGTATATTATATTGGCTACATAACGTATTGTTTATCCATCCTCTTACTATTTATCATTAATTACAGTAAATGTACACACACACAAACACACACACACACACACACACACACACAAAGAGAGAGGAGAGAGGGGGGGAGAGGAGAGGAAGACAGAGGAGAGGGAGAGGGAGAGGGAGAGGGAGAGGGGGAGGGGGAGGGGGAGGGGGAGGGGGAGGGGGAGGGGGAGGGGGAGGGGGAGGGGGAGGGGGAGGGGGAGGGGGAGGGGGAGGGGGAGGGGGAGGGGGAGGGGGAGGGGGAGGGGGAGGGGGAGGGGGAGAGGGAGAGGGAGAGGGAGAGGGAGAGGGAGAGGGAGAGGGAGAGGGAGAGGGAGAGGGAGAGGGAGAGGGAGAGGGAGAGGGAGAGGGAGAGGGAGAGGGAGAGGGAGAGGGAGAGGGAGAGGGAGAGAAAGCATTGCATTTAACTACTTTGTACAGGCCCTTTATTGAAATTCTCTGCAATATGTGCTCAGGAATGGGAGTGATTAATTATAATTATAAAGCATATGCCCACTTAATTTCATGAAGGACCATGAGCATAATTCTCACAGTGTCTAAGGACCTTAAAATAATCGATGTACTGGAGTTCTTATCTGACCACATCTTCCCCAGCATGTGGCATTACAGGCATCATTCCTTTTTTTTTTTTTTTTTTTTTTCTACACTGAAGAGAGCTTCCTGCTATTACATTGATGCTTATATTGCATTTTTTCTGATTTCTAAATGGTTTGAATGATTCATTGGAGACATTTAATAACATCTCTCTGAGTTGATTTTTCTGTTTCCCTTTTGAATATCAAGCACCACCTTCCCCCATCTCCATTTTTAGGAACAGCTGGTTGGTGAAGGGAGGCAAGATCAGAGGCAAAGGAAGGAGATTCTGGAAGCATTTAGCTTAATTCCTGTATCCCCTGTTTATTGTGACATTAGGCAGGTTGTCTAAGCCCCTGTTTCTTTTCTTCCTTGCAAAAGAATAAGTCCTTAGTAAATGTTAAATGCAGTAATGCATTTATTATGAACGCTGAACAGCCAAAAGTATTTCTTTGAAATGTTAACTGTCATTGTGTTACAGACCTGATCTCAACCACCCTACCTTATTGGACAATTTTGTAATACTGATAAAGCTAGGTAGTAAATGATTGATCCATAATTAGTCTCATGGTGCCTTTACATTTTTAATTGAGTAGTATTTTACTGGAATATAATTTATATGTAATAAAATATATAGATCTTAGACGTTAACTTCATTGTTTCATTTTCAAGACTTATTTTTCTTATGTGTCTGGAGGAGTATATGCCATGTATGCAGGTGCCTGCAGAGGATAGAAGAGATTATTGGATGACCTGGAACTAGAATTACAGACTGCTATGAACCCACAGGCTCACTGCAAACTGAACTTTGATCTCTGGAAGAGTGATGAGTCCTCCAAGTGCAGAGTCATTTCTTTGACTCCAAAGTGTGTCATATCTTACAGCTTAATACATGATATAACCAATGGAGAAAACAGTATTTAAACATCTTTCAAGTCCATTTTAGACATGTCCTCTTATATTTTATACAACTAACCATGAAGCAACGTTTATTTTAGGAACAGCACAGTTGTCCTTGCTGATCTTAAGTTTCATGTGCACTATACTGTGTTTACCCTTTTCTATCTGATTTCTTTGGCTCAATGGGTTGTTTTATTTTTTTTTAATTCATTCATAGGTTACCATTATCTGTAATTCACTCCTATATACCCTTAGCACTCAAACATATTAATGCACTACAAATGTGCATGCATTCTCCTGTTGAGAGTATTTGGGTTATATTTAGCTTGGTGACATTTTGAATAAGGATGTTAAGAGGGTATTTTGAGAGAAGTGTGCATGGGTGCTTATGGACAAAGGCATAGAATTAGAGTAACCAGCTAAGAGAATTTACAAGTAATTGCTAATGGTCCTTCAACACGCCTCTACCATTTCGTACTCTCTCCAACAAGGCGATGATACTTGTTTATATGGTCTTTTCAATAATCGAATGTATTCATCTCTCTCTTGCAACTTCAGCAACATACAGTGGAAAAGTGATTCTTTGTGATTATGATTATGATTTTTAACTCATTTGACCCAATATCTCATGTGGTCCCAGCTAGCCCAGGACTCACTAGGTAAATAACAATGGCCTTGAACACCTCATCTCCAAGTTTTCACCTCATGAGTTCTGGAACTCAGGCCAGGCCCTGTGTGCTAAAATTCAAACTCAGGACTTACTACAGGCTAGACAGATGTTCTGCCAGCAGAGCGACATTGCCACCTCTGTGGTTTTAATTCCATTCCCTGATGCAATCTACACAGGTGTGTTTCTTGCTGGTTCATGTTTATTTGTGGAATATCCAAATTCTTTGTTAACTTTTATTTCTATTGATTATCTCTTCCTCTGCTTCTGTCTTTCCCTTTGGTCTTGATCGCCCTTTTCCTCCCTTTACCTATAGATTTGTAGTTTTTAAAATATTTATATAAAAGATTTAACACATACATATGTATATAGTATGTAATAAATGTTGTTTCAGTCTGCGGACTGTTTTTACACTTTCAATCATTGCCTTGGGAAAGGATAGAATGTAAATTTAAGAATACTTCATTCTTTTTAAATGCTTTCTGACTTTCTAATGTACTTTGTTTAAGTGTCTTTTTAAATATTCTAATACCATGAACGTATTCCCTGGACCATATCTTTTAAGCAATTACTGTTCTGATATTTATGTTAAGATATTGACATTTAGAATTCACCTTAAACACATTTGGTATTTATAATCATTTAGAAGTCAACATTTATTAGTTGTAAACAGAATTGGAGAGATTCTAATATGCTTCAAAATTTTAAAAATGTTTTTCTTTTCTTTTCCTACTTAACTGTTTTGAAACTTGGAAAAAATTAATTGAATGAATATTTATAGATAACTGCAAATTCCCATCATTCATACATACTGTCATTGTCAGTAGGATACTAATATTTAAAATCAGGTAATATAAACCCTCCAATTTAGATCTTTTTTTTTTTTTCAAATTATTCTTGAGTAATTCAGATAATATGCTTTTCCCTATAAAGCTTATAATCAGCTTAACAGGTTCTTCAGGAACATCAACAAAAGCCTAGTGGAGCTTAACTCCAATTGGAATTTATTTATAGAAAATTGCATGAGAATTGACATCTTAACAGTTCTCAGTCTTCCTCCATATACATGACATATCTTTCCAACTACTGAAATCTTTAGGTTTTCCTATCATATTAGGCATTTTCAATTTTGAAGTCAGATATGTCTTACACCTGATTAATTATTGGGCTTGTGGGTGTTTTGAGAAAGTATTAAAACACAATTTACATTATAATTTATATATAGTTGGTGGATTTTGCAGATGTTTCAGACTTGTGATGCATTTATATCCCAATCAGTTCACATTTGTAGAAAATGTCATAAATTTAAAATGTACTTTATTAACCAAGCATTACAAATTAGCAACAGAAAACTAGGGAGAATTGATGGATTCCCACCAACTGAGAGTTGACTGGTAGTCCATGGCTTAGTGTGGCTGGGCAGTATTCTAACAGTGTTTTCCAACACATTGCTGGGCTAGAAAAAGCCCCTGTTTCTACCAAATGCATCATCTTTATAATGCTTATAGCTTTTGCATCACCAACATGTCAGAAAATTATTAAGTCAGGGATTCTCTGTTCAAAGAAATATAATTAATTTTTTGTGCATTGACCATGTATCCTACCTTGCTAAATTCAATTATTTATCCTTGAATATTTTTGTACATTTTGTATTTTATGCACACAAAATAACCACCACTGAAGAATGATGGTTCAGTTGTTCTTTGCTCATTTGTATCACTTGTTCCCTTCTCTTGTTGCATTGTACAGAACTCACAGTGTGATACTTAGTAGAAATAAAACATGAAACAACTTTTCTCAAACTTAGTGGAAACACTTTTAATGATTTAGTACCAGGAAATATGATCGTAAGTATATTTCTTATAGATAACCTATATCAAAATTGACAATGTTTTCTGTTTTACTGCAATCCTAGTTTGAGATGAGTTTTTAAGTGAGCAACCTTAAAAACATTTATACAAGTACTATTGTATGGACTGAACAGGTTCTATTACAGAGTATAGATGCATATAGATACATGTATATAACTAAGTTAAGTGAAAAGATAGGCTATGTCTTTATAGGAGTGGGGAGAGGCATATGGGAAGGTTTTGAGGAAGGAAAGGGAAGGAAATGATGTTGTAATTATCTTCTAATCTCTAAGAAAGACAAAACAAATAGTGTACAATGTGTTTTATCTATTCTTCCTTAGCATCTTTTGCAAGTGTCCCCATGGTGTATTTTATTGCCTTTTATGTTTTCTTTCTGATAAAGAGACACACACACACAAACACACACAGAGAGAGAAAGAGAGAGAGACACAGAGAGAGAGAGAGAGACATACATACATACAGACAGACAGACAGACAGACAGACAGATCACATCTTCATAGTTTGCTTCCTTGCTTGCTTACCAACTTTTGATGAGCCACCAACTTTTCCATATATTTTCTGGACCACATTGTAGTTTTATCTGTAATGTGAAGAGTCTGCTTTTACTCTTACCTAGCCAAGACTTGTGATTTCTCACTTTTTATGATAGCTCTCCTTGTATTCATGCAGTGCTACATCATGGGTATTTTAATTTCTACTTTTCCTTAATAATGTTGTTGTTTTCATGTATTTAATGAGCCTTTGGAAAATACTTTTTAAGAAAAGAACTGTCTTTTTAATCCATGCATATTTTTTAAAAAGGTTTCGAGTTCTGTCATTCATTCTCAAAATTTTTTAGAAATGTTGATACTATAGATTTACTATTCTAAAATGTTTCTTTTTGCTTGTTTTAATGTTTTTAAGGTGCCTATGATTTTTGTTTTCATTACATTACTTTTCTCCTTCTCTTTCTTTCTTTCTTTCTTTTTTCTTTCTTTTTTTCTTTCTTTCTTCCTATAGAACAGAGTTTATTTAGGGCATGCGGAGGGGAGTTAAGAGGGTAGTAGAGGCAGAGAAAGGCAGAAAGAGAGAGGGAGTAGAAAGTAAAGGAGTAGAGGCCAGCCATTGTGGGGGAGCTGACAGAAGGCGGCTATCATCCTTTCAGCCATCTTGAGCCATATACCCTGACAAGAAACTTGTTTACAATAGCCTACAACAGCTGAGCACACTCTGATAACATCTTGCTTTAAATACCCAGGATCTTCCCTTGGGTGTGTGAGACTTAAAGGTGTGATTTAGAGATAAGATTTAAAGGTGTGGCTTAAAGGCGTGGCTTAGAAGTGAGACATATAAAAAATGAGAGGCAGACAGAAGAAATTATTAGACACTTGTACTAGAGATAGGCACTTGGAAGTGAACTTGGAACTGGGAAAGAGACTAGCAACTTGGAACAGAGATTTGGACTTGAGATTTATTACAGAGAAACTAGGAATTAGGACCTGAGACTTGATACTAGGAGCTAGACACTTGGACTAGAGAACTTGGTACTGAAACCCAGGACTTGAGACTTGGAGGCACTAGGGACTAGGACCTAGGGACTAGGAACTCGAGACTTGGGACTTGGACTAGGAATAAGAGACTTGGAGAGAAGAGAGACTGAAGAATAAACAGGTTTGAATCACACTCTGTCTGTTCTCCATTCTTCAAGTCTGTTCTCACTCTCTCTCTTGTGGACTGGAGCAGCTTGGGGCAGTGAAGGCTCTAACAATTTAGCCCCCAAGGCTTTTGGCGGTGCCGGTTCCAACACTGATAGAGTGGTCCACGACATTTTGGCCCCCAAACGTGGGGTAGTACGGTTTAAAACAAGCCATGAGCATGTGGAGAGAGGAGGTGGGGAAGGGAATGGGGAGAGGGGGAGAAGGAGGGACAGCAAGACAGAATGGGAGCAGAAAGGCAAGAGCAAGAGAGTCTTTCATTATTTCTTTCTTCTTCCTTCCTTCCTTCCTTTCTTCCTTTCTTTCTTTCTTTCTTTCTTTCTTTCTTTTTTTCTTTCATTTGTTTATTAATCTTAACTTAACCATGTGCTGTTTGTGGTATACTTGAGAGTCTGTTGATAAATTTAAGGTCAAGTGGATTTACTTTTGTGTTTTCTTTCATCATTTTCATTATTTAAACATAAAAGATAGCCAGTAGTCTACGTATAGTTAATTTGCACATGTCATTTGCAATGGAGAGTATAACTTCATTCTTTTGTAAGTGGATATTCTATTGTTCTAACATCTGCTGATGAGTCTATTCCATCCCTGTTGAGGAGTCTCAAATAATCAGTCTTCAAGAAGGCCCTGGTCAGCTATTAACAATGACAAGCACCATTTGCCAATATTTTCCTGGGAGACAATGAGAAACTGAAAGATAAAAAGATGATTCTTTGGAATAAAGTTGATAAATTATTACATAGAGCAAAATCATCCTGAAAATAGACACAACTGAGCACACACAAATATCTAAAATTAATAATAAACATGAAGATTTTCTACCAGTCTTACAAGAATTAAAAAACACCAGGGAAAATTGCAGAGCACAGACATATAGGCATAGTGATAACTTTCCAGCTCTATCCCACTTTGTCCATCCCTATGCCAGAGCCACAGTATTTGATTACTGAAATTGTCATGTATATGTCACAACTGGGAAGGATGAGTTCTGTAAGGATATTTTTACTTGTATTGTTTGTCCATTAAACTCACTTTTAGAATTATCTTTTCTACTGCTCAAAAAATGATCACTAGGTTATTAATGCTGGGATTTTTCATTGAATTTGCTGATGACCTTGGATAACACCAACATCTTAACAATGATGAATACTGTAAAACTTCATGAATGTAGGATGCCTTTGGTTAAGAAGTACAGTTCTTTCCCATTTTCTCGGTGCTGTGTTGAAAAGGGTTTTGATTTGTGTAACACTTGTTTCCATCAATTTGGATGACCATATTGTAAATGGTTGATGTATCACAATCATTCCTTACAGAAAACCAGTCACACTGGGTCACAGTGCATAAAATATTAAGTATGTTTATTGACTTTATTTGTTAGTGTTCCAATAAAGATTCTTTGTTCATCATGTATCGTGGTATACTATTTTTTTTTCTTGTGGCTTTCTTTGGCTTTGTGCTATGTCACTCTAGTCTGAGTAAATGATTGCAGAAGGTTTCTTCTCTTTCTACTATTTCCAAGATTTTCAGAAGGAAAATATTCATTTTTGTGTTAGATTTTGGGAATTATAGACTCAGACTCCTAGTTTTTTAAAATTCATACTTGATAATATCTATGTTTCTAACAATTCAACTTCCTTTGTATAGTCTAATTAACTTTTGTATAGTTGTTTATAATGTCTCCATTTTTGCATTTCTGTCAGATTGGTAGTAAAGCCCTCATTCTCATGCTTCATTTTAGGTGTGTGTGTGTGTGTGTGTGTGTGTGTGTGTGTGTGTGTGTGTGTGTGTGAATGTGACTGACTAGTGTGACTGTGACTGACTAATTATGTTTATTTATTTGGGGCTGTTATGCCTAATGATGTTCACTTTTATCCCATGGAATCTTTCTTGGATTCCGTTGAATCTTCTATTGTCTCAGAAAAAAGGATTGGAGTATGTTTAGTCTATTCCTGCACAAACATTATGAACAAGAAGTAAGTTGGGGAGGAAAGGATTTATTTAGCTTACACTTCCACGTTGCTGTTCATCACCAAAGGAAGTCAGGATTAGAACTCAAGCAGGTCAGGAAGCAGGAGCTGATGCAGAGGCCATGGAAGGAATGTTACTGGTTTGCTTCCCCTGGCTTGTTCAGCTTGCTTTCTTATAGAATCCAGGACTACCCACCCACCCACAATGGGTCCTCCCCCCTTGATAACTAGTTGAGAAAATGCCTTATAGCTGGATCTCATGGAGGCATTTCCTCAACTGAAGCTCCTTCCTCTGTGATAACTCCAGCTTGTGTCAAATTGACACACAATACAGCCAGTACAGAGTAGTTTACTGAATTTAGTCTTTCATATATCTGGTTGAACAATTCTGGGTTTAATTGCTTCAGTTCACTTCTGCTTTCCAATTCTTAGTAGCCATATTTAAACTTCCTCTACAGAAAGTCTTGGAGATAATAACATACAATTAACTAAGAGATCTTTTTATCATTTAGAAATAAGTTGCCATTTTTTCTAAGTGTTAGAGTCTAAGTAACAGTTGGGGCTTTAAGGGGTCTGCTGAGAAACTCTTGATGCCTTTGCTTTTCCTTTGCAGCACAGTCTCTGAGGTTCTTGAGGTCTTTCTCCTTCATGTTCTCTTCTATTCAAAGACACTTACAGAGTGCCCATATAAAGATGTTTCTTTTATAACCCTGCACAGTGTAAGGCCCCACTGGCATGTTGCTTCCTTTTCATTCTCTGTGAGAGTAAGATTCTCTGTTGCAGAATCAGTCTGTAGCTTAGATTCTTTTAGACCCCGATCCACCTGTCAGGCCCCACACATGTTTTATACCTTTGCAGAAAGTATTTTCTTAAATACCTTGCCCCCAATGAATGTAGCTTCGTAGTTCTTCCTGGTTAGTTTATAGTACCTTTCAGTCCTTTATCTCCTATCAAGAGCTCATAATCTTTCAATATTTATATTATTTGGGCTGTCTGATGGTGTTCTCATGATTTATTTGGTCCCCTGTTAAATAGAAACTTTTCTTTGTAAATTTCTCCATTGTGTTTCTATTTGTTACACACACACACACACACACACACACACACACACACACATATATATATATATATATTCATTTCATATATATATATATATATATATATATATATATTCATTTCTAAGGCTAAATTTCTTCAAGATCAGACATGGTTATACCTTGCTTTGAGGTTTTATAAATTCTTGTTAGAATTCATGAATAGAGGTTTTAGCAGCCTAAGATCTGAACATGAAACTTTGCTTGTATTAGGGATAAGAGCAAAGTTTATTCTGATATGTGAATATGTCTAAAAGTCTACAAAGCATTAGATCTGTTCTCTTTCTGGGCTATGAGCCATCAGAGTTCTCACGTCTGATGTGTTTATTTTTTGACTGCTTTATCCACTACATATATCTCCTCTTACATGGAAATATTCTATAATTCCCCCTGACATCTATAACTAACATATGCTGCATGAGACTACATTTGTCTGTGGGCACAAAAATACATATTTAGAATAAAGTTAAAAATTATACTACTTTCAGAAAATGACAGGAATAGGTTCTCATCAGTCATGGGTAGTAGACTAAGTTTGTAGAATCAGATATGTGTTTCTTCCTCCTGTTGAACTGGCCTTAAGTCTAGTTAGTTGGCTATTGGTTATCCCAGGATATAAGTATCACTATAGTACCTCTCAAGATATCTTGCCACTCTGGACATTATTGTGGATTGAAAGTATTATAGCTGGATAATATTATTTATTACTTTTTCTCTTGACAGCTTACCATAGCTGCTCCTAATATTATGTTAGCCAGTTGTCAGGAGTAGGCTTTCATGTTATACCCATTTTAATTCCTCCAAATCCTATGACTGAGGTATGTGGTGTCTTCAGTATTAGGATCTTTACTTTTAATTTCCTGGAGGCACCCAAGTGCAATGGTAATACTCATATGGTTTTCAAATACTCTTGGATTCTTCTAGCCAACAACTTGAATGGAGGTTAACCATATATAACACTGGGGTTTTGATAGATAATCTATGTTTTGGGGAGAACATAATAACTTCAAGTGACACAATGTATGTGTGCATGTGCATATGCATGTGTGTGTATGTATGTACGTATGCATATAATAAATTTAAGGTATAATGACATGTATAATATTTTATATGGCTTTTTCAAATACCCTCAGTGATATTTATCCCACCTCCTTTTTATACTTTTTTTCTGTATTATCCCCTCTACACTTGCCACATTAAACTCTCTCCCTCTTTTTCCCAATATCCCCTTCACAGCACCTATGTCCTTCTAGTCCACTCTGAAGCCCCTTCCCACCACAGCCTCCTCTTACTTTCATTGTATAGCTTTCACCTCTCATCAAAGATGCTTTTTTCCTAGCAGGTGAAATGATTTTCCATTAGAGAACTGAGCAATTGCTCAAAATGCAAAGAAAAACAGATCCTATAGTGCCTAGTCCCAATTGATAGATGCACAGCACAACATCTCTACATATGACTCAGGTAACATCATAGAAAAGGCAGAAGAAAGATTGTAAGATATAGAAGACCAGGAATTCTCCTGCCAAATCATGTTACATATATTCATATGCATATAAATATACTACATGTATAAATATATATATGTATATTTTACACATATGTATCATGTATACACTTATATGTATATTTTACATATATGTATCATATATACATATATTGGATATATGTACATATGTATCATATGTACATACATATGTATCATATGTACATATACGGGATAAAGGGTAGCTGAATGGTGGGCAGTAAGAGAGTAGACAGACAACTCTGGAGAAAATCCTGGCATGCTTTCACAAAGCATAGTCTGGTGTCTAGAGCTCAAAACTCATAGCTCATGTATGTTCATATGTGTATTATATATAATATATGTGTGTCTGTCTGTGTGTGTGTAAAATCCTGTATGATACATCACAGGAAAGCTATATACATGAAATGTCAACAACATGGTTAACTAAAGAAGACCTGAAGAATAACAATAACAATTTGCATGCCCACATGAATAGGAGAAACCTTACAGGACCCCATCCATGTGTGGATAGCTATGTGCAATTGATGGCTGTTGAGAGGAGAAGCACTGTACAGTGATGAGCCTCTGGTGGGTTATCTAATCCTAAGTTGTCATCACTAACCACACATACATACAAACAACAATCAAGTGGCACAACAGTTTTTTTGTGTGTATGTGTGTGTGTGTTTGTAACAATAATAATTAATAGTGGTCATCAATTTTTAGAGAGAATAGTGGGGCATGAGAAGAATTGAAGAAAAGATAATTCGGGGGGGATGATATTAAGTGTTGATATATCAACAGTGTTGATATATCAAGTATTAGAAAAATAATGATAAGGGAATAGTAACATATAAAGGGGGCGGAAAGTTAGAGGGGAAGATAATAGGGTAGAGACTGAAGCAGAAATAGAAAGTGGGATAAAAGGTGGCTGAGTGGGGTGGTAAAAGAGTAGACAGACAACTCTGGAGAAAACTCTGGCATGTTTCCACAGAGCATAGTCTGGTGTCTAGAGCTCAAAATTCCTAGCTCATATATGTTCTGTTCAACTATGGAGAAAGACAGCCAGTAAGGAACAGGGGAGGCTGGCCCTCTTCCTGTAAGTTATTTCTCGATGCATTATTCATATTTGATAAATCATTTAGATGCAGATACTTTATTAGCTTATAAAGCACATTATATGGTTTTAAATTGTTAATACAGGCTGTTGTGATGCATATTGTCCCTCTGAAAAGCCATGCATCACTTTAATTCATAGCCTCATTATAAAGCTTGTTACAAAGCGCTGCATTATTGCATGAAGGATAGCAGGGTAGCATTTCTGCAAGGAAACTGAATGTTTTATTTACATCATCGGTGGCTTGGATTAGCCCTTCAGAAATGCACTGAAAGATGCAATCCAATAAGAACTTAACCTTCTTGAGAATAAAGGCATTCTTTTCTGAGAATTCTCATAAAGGTCTGGAATATGGGTATAGTCTGGTTGCATAATTATGCAAAGATTCTTGCTTGAGTAATCACTTGGACTATAATCTTGGACAAATTGACTTGTATACCTCTCAACCATATTGTTGCAAATGTTTTTACAGTACTACGCATACATAGTTTTTTCATTTATTATAAAACATGTAGATAATTTTAAATAAAATAGGTGTAAGTCCTTATCCATGGCACCATGGAGGTTAGTAGTACTTCTAATAATGTAGAGAAATAAAGTGCTGGAGGACAGAAATTATCCAATTGTAGTTAATAAAGGGTAGAAAACTGGAAAGTTAAGCAAATATCATGAGCCTAGATCATCTGTAGAACGTTATTCTAATAAAGTATGTCTTCTCCTAAAAACTCACCTTGACAACTAGTTTGTATAACCTAAACCTGAATCTTGGTTCACTCATTAAGTGCATGTCCTTGGAAAGATCACTTATTCCCTCTGGTTCTCAGTTTTCCCATCTCTAGAATTACAATAATTGACATGTTCTTAAGAACAGTGAATGAAGAACAGCATGGCTAAGAGTTAAAAAAAAAAACATTGAAGGTATTTAATAAATTCTTGTTACAACAATTTTTCAACACTTGAAGGCAAGAGGTGGAGGCGATTCTCAAGATTACGTAAAACATTCACAGGTAGCGGTAACCATGCTTAAGTGACTGGGATATAATTATACTTCACTGCAATAAAAAGGCTCTTTTGTATTAAGTATAATCCAAGTGTGCACTCTTTGTCGTGGTATCTTTGGTTTTATGAATTATACAATGTGCACTTTTCTGGACCATAAAATAGCATTTTCTCATTCAAAATCAGTAGTGAGTACTCCTGAGGGGAAAAAAAAACAGCTGGGAATGATATGGGTTATATGAGGGGAAGCTTTGAAAAGTACTGAATTCTAGGCTGATGCCCACGACTTTTACAAAATCAAGCCAGTCAAGGTTAGCATGGAATACAGAGGAATACATTTGTTACACCCCTAACTGTGGAGCCAATGACTGTTGATTTCCTCTTGGAAAAGGAGAGTCGGTTTTCCTTAAGGGTGTGGTCCTTGGTAGGTTATCATGTCCCAATGAATGGCTTCGTACACATCAGTGTGTGGGCACAAAATGTTACCTTGGTAAATCATTAAAACAGAACAAAACAAAACAAAAAACAAAATTGGCATGGGAGTGATAGCTTAGGTGGTGGGTCTGGGAGGAGATAAGGGAAAGATCCAAAATTGTATAAAAATTTTTAAAAATTATATATTATATATAATATATATGATATATTATATTATATCTTACATGTTATATATTATATAATATATCTTAATATATATCTTATATATTATATAATATGTAAGATATATTATATATAATAAGATGTAATATATATATATATATATATATATATATATATATATATAATATAAAGAATACAGGCTGATATGTTTCCGTGTGCATGGAGATGGGAGTTTCATCATAGTAGAGGGGCTATAGTAGCTGATGAGAGCTGGAGGGTAGAGGGCTGCTTTACTTCATATGCAATGCCTAATACACTGTGAATATTCTAGTGATGATCCTACCCCTTGGTACATGCTGCCAACACTGAGTGGAGTCAGTGGGGTAAAAAGAGAGTACACATTTTAGAGTTCGATAGAAAAGGGATCAATGGATTTGAGCAAAATATATTAAATTTGTGTATGAAATTCTTAATTGTGATTTAAAAAAATATTAAAAAGAATTCAACTGGATGAGCCAAAACCAATGAGTCCATGATGATTACTAAAGGCTTCAAGTGTGGCCTTCTCAGAGTCTCAAATTTGAAAGTCACGAATCAACGTGTAGAAAGTGATTTAGAACTAAGGTTAGAGTAGTTGGAAGACTGACGAGCTACATGATTGAGCCTTGCAAAGACAATTTCATAATATGGACTGGAATTTGGGTCTCCCGGTATTTTCTCAACATCTCTACAATCCCCAAGTTGAATGGAAACACAGTCTAATGCCGACACTACTTTCCCTCTATGCTATAGAAAACTATACTCGTTTGTGAGCTCTTTAGGAAATACCTGCTCCCGAGTGGAATCTAGGAACAGAGACATGGAGAGGACAGCTTAGTGTGATCTGATTGAAATTATCACTTTTGAGTTTCAAAGACATTTCTTACATGTCTGTGAAAAATATACAAGGGCCATTGCCTTTCCTCTTAATTATTTTAAAGAATGATGGAATACAGATGGCTGTCTCCCTGATCACCTGCATACTGTGACTTTAGTCTTTGCTAAGAATATGTTTTTTCATAATTTAAATATCATTTTTACCATGTTGGAAACAGAAAAATAAAGAAAGACAAATCTCACATATTTCACTTAATGAGATTGGGTGTTAGGGAGTCATTTACATCAAATCTAAGCGCAAAAGGGAGAAGAGAGATCTGTAGAAATCCCTCATTTTAGATGAAGTCTGTTCTAACAGGTTACTATCCAAACCAAAGAAGCAATCTCATCTGGCACTCTTTGACTTCTGAATGCATGAGATAAAGAAAGAGGAACTGGAAACCCAACCATGCCCCCAGAAAGAGAGCTGTGAACATTGGCTGACTTTTGTCTTTCTGTTTACAAAAAGTAGCACCTGCGTGCCTTTCCTCTGATTCCAAAACCCTGACATTTTTCCTCAATTAGGAAGTGGAGGAGTGACAGGTTCCTCCATTCATTGACATCAGGATGGGCAGAAAGCAGGAGAACCTGTGATGTTGAAATTGGCAAGCAGAACCTCACGGGTGCACAAAGAACTGGGTCATCATCGCAACAGCAGTAACCTGGTCAGGATTTACAGAACTAAATTCCCTCTTCAAAATACTTGGATATGTGTATAACTTTAGCAGCTCCAAAGTCAAGGTTCTAGACTCATGGGTTTCTAGGAAGTGGTTCTCAAGTGTACCTTGAAAGTGATCAAAAGGATGTAAACTCTTTTATCCAGGTTTTCAACTCAGGACCATGTTTCAGCCTCATTTCTATCTGAAACCCTGCACACTGATGAGCTTACATGTTGCCTCCTGCTTACTTGTTTGGATAGTTCATTGCCAAAGAAGAAACAAATAGGAATTTGTTTTTATTCATTCGTTCATTCTTAGTTTTAACGTAGAGTTTCTCTGTTTAGCCTTGCTTGTCCTGGAACTCACACCGTTAACCAGGCTGACCTCAACCTCTGAGATCTACTCAACTGAACCTCTGAGCTACTGGGATTAAAAGCATGACAACCAGTGACCAAGTTTTTGTTTTTGTTTTTTACATTATAATTATATCATTTTCTCTTCTCTTTTCTCCATTCAAATTCTCATTTGTATGAATTTTTCTCTCTTTTAAGCTCTTGGACTCTTCATTATTTATTGTTACACACACATATGTACAATACTATTTTTCAAATTCCTTTTAAAAAATTTAAAAAAGAATATAAACTGCTTTTAGGATTTATGTAATTACTATAGAAAAACAAAAATAAAACAAAAGAGTTAAGAAGTAACATAAAATACATGTACATATTTTCAGATATGTGCAGTGTATGATTATAAGAAACAAATATGCAGTCTCTTACATCTGTTTAGATAATCCTGATGAAAAGAGTCCAACTGTTCCATAGGCAGGGTTTCATTACAACAGAGTGATGCCATACATTTCTTTTTTTTCTTTTTTATTGGATATTTTATTTGTTTACATTTCAGATTTATCCCCTTTCCTCATTCCTCCCCCCAGAAGTCCCCTATCCCATCTCCCCTCATCCTGCTTCTATGAGGTTGTGCCCCCACCCACCCACTCCTACCTCCCTGCCCCCAAATTCTCCCACACTGGGGCATCTAGCCTTCACAGGACCAAGGAAGAACCTCTCTCCCACCTATGCCAACAAGGCCATCCTCCCCTACATATAAAACTGGAGCCATGGGTTCCTCCCTGTGTGCTCCCAGGCTGGTGATTTAGACCCTGGGAGCTTTGGATGGTTGGTATTGTTGCTCTCCCCATGGGACCACAAACCCCTTCAGCTCCTTTGAGTCTTTTCTCTAACTCCTCCATTGGGAACTCCTTGATCAGTTCAATGGTTAGCTGTCATACATTCTTACTTCACTTATATAAGACCAGCTCCTGAAAGTTTTAGCCTTAGTCTGTAGCTGGTAATAGAATCGTGGTGTTATTTATGTCCAGGTCCCAGTCTGTTTGATTCGTTCTTAGAAGATGAAAAGCCATGCTGATTAGTTTTTATTTTAATGGTTTGTGTTCCCATATACATTTAGCTTTAATATCTTCAGTTGTAAACATTTTTAATTAATTATTTTACTTATCTACATTTCAAATATTGTCTCCCTTCTGGGTTCTCTCCTTTACACCCCCCCCCCCCACTTTATACCCCTCCCCTTTGCCTCTAATAGGGTGCTCCCCCAACCACCCTACCTCTCCTGGCTCACCCCTTCAACATCCCCCTTCACTGGGGCAACAACCTTCATCAGGACCAAGTGCCTCCTCTCCCCTCCCATTAATGCCAGATACAACAGTTCTCTGCTACATATGCAGCGGGATTCATGGACCAACTCATGTAAACCCTTTAGTAGGGCTGGAGACATGGCTCAGTGGTTAAGAGCACTGTCAGCTCTTCCAGAGGTCCTGAGTTCAATTCCCAGCAACCAAATGGTGGCTCACAACCATCTGTAATGGATCTGAAGCCCTCTTCTGGTGTGTCTGAAGACAGTGCCAATGTACTCACATATATAAAATAAATAAATAGCTGATTAGTTTTTAAATGATAACTTTGTACAATCTACAGTTACCCAAGAAGAGACCCTCAACTGAGGAGTTCTTTATAGATCAGGTCAACCAGTGGGTACATTTGTAGGGATTGTATTGACAGCTAATAGATATAGAAAGACATTGTAGATAACACCCTTGTGTACACATGAAATTCTGAACTATAAAAGACAAACAATAGCTAACTGAGATCAGCAAAGAAAGGTCCCATTTATTTTCTCTTCTGATGACTGTGAATGTGATGAAATTCGCTGCTGGATTCCTACCATGACTCTCAATGTGACAGAATGAAACTTGTAATTACAAGCCAAATAGACCCTTTATTCCCCTAACTTGCATTTGGTCAGGGTGTTGAGTCTGAAACTAGAACAGAGCTCACAGAAAGTTCTGTAGAATTGCTGAACTATTTGTGGTTTAAAGCATTTTATATCATATGATCACTTTAAGCATTCACTGGTTGCTAAATAAAATAGTAATATGTAACTATTTGGAAATTTGAGCCCAAAGCAAATCTATAAAATAGTTGTTTGTTTGTTTGTTATATAAAACTTTATAGAGTGGACTGTTTCGATTCCAAGTCATGTATGTGTATCATCACATTCTCTATCTTTCCAGAGCCTCTAATCTTACTCCCCAGGATGGTCAAACTTGGGTACATCCTGTTGAAAGCACAGGCGTTACTGAAGAGAGAAGAGGGGTAGAACATGGCTTCTTTGCTTTCCATAACTCACCACCAATAGCCCACCAGGCTCTTTTGGGCTCACCCTCTATGTGTCCTCATAATATACCCTCACTAGACAGTAGAATAAGTCACCTTGAGCCCTGTCACATGACCCCTGCTTGCCTTTTCAACTTCTGATGGTTGTGAACTAAAATTCTTGAGGGACCAATTACTCCTGGAATTACACCTGATGGGTACTTGTTGACAGATGGCCACAAACTGCCAGAAAAACAGGTGTTTCCCCCCAACCTCCCTCAGTTTGCGCATGCTCCATTTGAGCTGCAGAGCTGTCAGTACCCTGCCAGACTGGACAGTTTCCAGGAGGGACTGTTGCAATAATCTGACCTGGCTTCCTACATACTAAAGTCCCTTTTGTCTTTCAAGCATCTGAATGTTTCATGGTACTCGTTTCAGATAGATGTTCCATGTAATTATTAGAGACAAATTAGTGTATTATTTTCAACAGATAACTAGCTTCAGCATTTCAGTCAAGTCTAAACAAGAAACTTAGGAGGAAAAAAAATCATGTTTGTCAGGTCTGTAAGATTTTTATATTTCCTTTGTATCAAAAAATGTTACTAACATAACCAGAGTCTGGGTTCATATTAACCTAACAAATGGGAAAGAAAGGTATACTCTTTTTGCCACATTCCCTACCTCTCTTTGACAATTGAGTATTTTAGTATGGCCAATTTTTTTAATCTCTGGTCTACATTATTCGTAGGATCATGAGTTTCCCTGTTGTGTTTATTTTTACCTGAACATTCAGATATGAATCAACAGTCTTCTGATATTGGTAAGTAATCTCTCTTTTACTCTTATAAACAGTTTGCACCATTTTATACATTTAAAGAGTTTCTTGTTTTCTTTAAGATAAATTTGGAGAAGTGGAGTATTTTGGTAGAACCCAAGTAAGTTTAATGTTCTTATTAAAAAACAACAAACCTAACAGTGATTTACAAGACACAACATGTCATTTTTATCCTCATCACAGAAGCATTTGAAAAAGCCTGTCTCGTTGCACCATTTTCAACCTTGAAACGAATAGATAAAGAATAGACTACCCACATATTTCAATATGCATTTTCTGTGCTTTTTAGAGAAGTAAAACATTCCTTTACATGGGTTTTAATGACATTACGTATATGTTTCCCATTTAAAATCATTTGCTTTTGTTCATGGACCATTTGTCTATTTTTCTGTTAGTGCTTTTCGTATTTGATTTCAAGGACAGATTACTTATTAATGACATTATTTCTTTGCTTACCATCTTTTAAACGTATATTTCTGAATTGAGACTTTTAATTAGCTTTCCTTACTCTGAGAGTAAAGAAATCTTTATCTTAGTAAAGTGCTGAATTATATAGTATTTTAGAGTTTCATATTTTAATTTAAAAATCATCTTATATTTTCTGGAGTTTATGTGTCCATGTGGCTGTTGGCTTGGTGAAGCATATTACTATGCATCATACATTATTGTTCTGTGAAAATCCCTTGACTCTTTAAGAGTCGACTTCTGAGTTGTCCGCTTGCCACACAGATATTATGTGCTACTGCCTCACTCAGGTTCAGAGGAAGCCACTTTTCCTTCTTTTGATTGCTCAAACTTCCCCACTTATACTCTAATTAAGAGATTAAAATAAGCTATGTAGCTGAAATGAATAGTCATTTGCATATTTATCATTTTATTTTCTTTTGATAAGATTACTCTGTGCTTTTTTTCTATTTTATCTTTTTTTATTGGGTATTTTATTTATTTACATTTCAGATGTCAACTCCTTTTCTCATTTCCCCTCCTCAGAAACCTACTATCCCATCCCCCCTCCTCCTTTTTGCTATTATGCCATTTTAATTACATGCAAGTATTAAGGTCAGTTCTAGGTTGAGGAACTAGCAATACAATAGATGCAAATAGTCAAAGAACAAGCAAGAAAATAAACACAAATAGTCTAAGAACAAGCAGGGCAATAAGCAAAGTTCCATGAAGGTTCCCATGATCACTGTTTCTAAGGGCTTATCAGGATGACCACAATATCTGAGCCTATTTCTGTGTCCTAGCCCAACTCTGTGTTTTAATAATAAAATTCGGCAGTGATAAGAAACAAAAAAGTAGAAATATAATCTTAGGACAAAATATATCCGTGCATTTATCTATGGAAAGAATTTAAAAGGAAAATGGATAATTATTTGTGACAAATGGGGGTATGGTTTTTGTTTTCTGAATTTGCCAAGTCCTATAATTTATCTGATAGGCCTTAAGGAAGTAAATATTACATAATGATAAATATGAAAACCTCAGATGTTTTGAGGCTTGGTGAAAGCTAGATGATAGAGTAATGGTCGATCCAGAAGAAGGACACAGCAAAGTGTCTGAGGTCAAGGTCCAGGCCAATCAGGCAGAATTAGGTATTGGGATATGCCTATATTCCCTTTGAATTTCACCTACTGCCTCACAAGTTAAGTTGGTTGTTTCTTATTACTTAGCTGTTAGAATATTTTATGTATTTGTTTGTTTTAATTTTTATTATATTATAAATTATGGTTACTCAATATGTCAGTTATACCAGTAAAATTCTAAAGGACAAATGCTATTCTAAATTAAGGTATTTTTCTATCTCCCACTTCAATTACTCCCAGACTCACACTTTCAAAGTCAAAACCTCTTTGGTATTATTTCCTTCTAATCTACTGAATCCAATAAATGCTGACAATATGGATATGGGTACAGGTCCTTCAGCTGGCACATTAAAAAAAATTACACAAGTGAACACATCCCTCCAGAAAACTAAGATTTCTCTATGAGACAAACGAGTGGACATTTCTATAGATTTTAGAACTCACAGCCAACTCAACTTCCATCATAGGAGGCTGTATTATCTGGACTGAAGGAATCTGGAGGAGTATCATGGCTTAGTGCTTCAATACATTTTCTGACATTTTTGCTTGAACAGTTGACTAGTTCTCTGTGCATGAGTATCAGGCACACACCCTGTAAAGTGAGGTGGTGAACACTGTGCACCATATAATTTTTTGGAGGGTGTGTGAGGAGAAAATCAGAATCCTATCTCCTGTGTTGCTCTTACTACTCTTCTGGAACAGGAATTCACTGCATATTTGCAGTTATAGAACAGATGTGATGTTCTCTGTGGAATGTTAGATGCTATCTTATGGAGATGTGAAGAAAATGAAGATTACTAACCTCAAGGGCATAGAATCTTATTTCAGCAGGAAGAAAATATGTAGATATAAATATATCTCTCCATAAGTTGATTGACAGTCTTATATGTATTTTTATATTTGTCACCCACTCATCAAATTCTATAGTTAAGGTCTGTGCCTCTTATTGTATACATATTATACATTGGTTGACAACCTGACAAGATCTACAATCACTGAAGAGATAGGGCTCTGGGAAATTTAGATTAGGTTAACTAAAGTGGGAAAAACCCACTCTGACTGAAGAATACCACTCCATGGGCTATGGTCTAGGACCAAATTTTCTGGATAACCACAACTTTTGCATTCTCCTTCCTTACTATGGCTGAAATGTGATCAGCTATCTGAGCTCCTGTTACAATAGCTTCACCAGGAGGCCCAATAACTTTGAAATATGAGCCAAAAATACATCTTTCATCCATTAAGTTGTATTGGTGAAGCAATTTTATTACATAAGTTTAAAAAAATGATTATCATAGACACATATCAATTATATTTGATTGAAAGCAAATAAATTCACTAAGATCTGAGATTATACAAGGCTCTCAGTTTTTAAAACATAGTCTATTGTACTTATTAGAAGATTAATAAATTGTTATTAAACTATGATTCAAATTTGATATAATTTTGGTATGTATAAATAAACACCTTAGGATTTTATTGGTTCTAAAACTTTGGCTCGGGGCTTTGAAGACCTGAATCTTCTTCATTTTATTGCTTTTACATGTCTATCTTTATTTATTTTAAACTTCTTATTAATAGGTAACTTTATAGACCTAAATGTATGGTGAAGTATTATCTATTTTTTATGTAAATTCTCCCTGATCTCAATTTCTTTCCTGGGAAATATGAAGAGGGTCATAGGGTAGACATTCTTTAACCTCCACCATTTGTGTGATGCTAAAATTCTCAATGTTTCTATCCTCCATCTCCTGTGCTAAAAGAAGAAAAAGTTTGCCCTCTGAAAACAGTAATGGCAGTGCCAAAGCTGGAGCCAATGAAAAAGGGAAGAAGAATTCCCTACCTCCCTCAGCCTTGAAGCAAAACACACATGATGTCAGCCATCTTTCCCGCCCACAGAAATGGAGAACTTCTGCATTCCAGTGGCAACACAGACAGCACATACATCCCTGTCACAGTTAACAACCGTCTCTTTATGCATTTGTGTAGAGCTTCACTTTAACACAGCCATGGGAAGCTCATAAAATCTCAGCCTGCACTAACCATAAAAAAATGGTATTTCTGTATATTGCTGGGTTTGTACACTTTCTTGCACTGCTATAGAAACTGCAGCAGTCTTTAAAACTAATTAACAGCCCCCTATTGTGGACATAGCACTTAACAGTGATTTGTTCTGGGTGGGAGGGCAGACCTGTGCAATAAGAACTTCTAAAGCTTTGTGCAGATCTGAGGGGATTTACAAAGTGGTGTTATTTATGATGAACAACTTCCTTTTCCCGTTTTTGGGGCAGAAACATGAATAGAATTATTTTATACTCTTATAATCTAATAAGTGGATTTTCCCCCTAAAACTGGTATTCCATTCTTTTAGACAATCAAGAAAAAAAAAAATGTTCTTTCTGCCAGAATTTGCTGTACTTGGGACATGTTCTAAAACACGTGCGACTCTGGGGCCTAGAGTAGTTATGCTGCCGCAATGATTTGGGTCCTCAAGTGTTCTCTCTGTAATGCAATACGACACCACGAAGCTCTCCACTCTAGTAGGGTTTTCCCCCTTGGCTAATTTTCTGTCTGTGGAAGCAGAGTGATTTGCAGTGGCTAAATTCCTTTCAGAAGGCCCTTAAAAGGGAGCCTTTAGGAGCCTGGGGGAACACGCTTGTTTCTGCTCTAACCAATTTTATCTTGGAGCTCTTTTCTCAGATAACAGAGTTCCCGACTGACCTCTAGGAACATGAGGGCTAGAAGCCAAGCCAGAGGGACAAAAAAAGCAAGCTAGGAAGCAGGAAGGCATGTCGGCAGGCAAGAAGGAAGAAAAGAAGAAAATAATGAAAGGAAGGAAAGAAGGAAGAAAGGAAAGAAGAAAGAGGGAAGGAGGAAGTTAAGAAGAAATTCAGCACTAAGCCTCCCCCTCCCCCCCCAAAAAAAAACACACACACACAATATAAAATAAAAAAATTCTGGGCATGAGCTGAAGAGTTTTCAGGAAAACCTGAGACTATAGATTCATTCTGAGTCTCATTGCAGTTGGGTAAAGACTCAAAATTATTAGAGCTTTTCAATGTTGGACTTTTGACCAATCTAACTTGAGTGGTCAAATTAAAGAAATGCTTCGTGAGTTGAAATACACTGCCACTGTACATAGAGAAAACTTGGCTCATAAATGAAAGAGGTGTTGACTATAGAAAGCCAGTAGCTAGAGAGTTATCACCCCTTCTGAACTGTGCATAACCCTTCATTCTCTTCTGCTGGAGGAGCTGCTTCAAACTGGAAAAGCTGCAGGACAGGGGAGGAGCAAGCAAGTGCATCTTCATTAGATTCTTGGTTTACTAGATCTCAGGTTTAGTGAGCCATGTTAGAACCAAGCATGTGAAGGCTTTGGCCATATGTGTATCTTCATTAGGTTCTACGTTTACTAGATCTCAGGTTTTAGGAACCCTGTTAGAACCAAGCATGTTAAGGCCTTGCCCATGGTTTTTAGCCTTCTAGATCCAGCTAAAATTCAGAATGATACTGGCTTGTGGCTTTGCATATCACCTCTAATACATTGTCTTGTCTGCTACAGCTTTCTTTCACCTGTTTCCACCCCAAGCCTTCCTTTTACCTCTCAGCCTGACACTCTCAGTTCTGAGAGAACACATAGGGATGTTCCACCTGTTAAAATCATGAATAAGTAGTTACATGATCATATGAATATGTAACTATATAAATATATAGTTGCAATTTCCAAAGCTTTGCAGCAAGTTAAATTGCCTCAAGCCCATGTGAACTGTGCTATGGCCATTGCAACATATAGACAACATGAATGAGTTGCCATCTTAAACTATGAGAGGAGAAAACCAGAGCTGTCTCATCCATGGAAGTGTGTTAATGCCTTTTATTTTTTTTAAAAAAGCTCTATACTTTTCATGTACTTACTAGCTCTCAAAGAGAATCCTCCTGCCTTTTAGGCCAATTTTAGACCTGAGGTAAAAGAAGCAAGGATACTAACATGACTATAATGCCATGAGCCCAACAACTCCCAGCACATTCTACAGAATCATATGGGGAGGAAATCATTGTACTCCTTTAGCTATTCAAAACCCTGTCTAAGCTATTCATCTCTGCAGACTCCCTTTTCTCTTGTAACAATGTTCTGAGACTTGATCTTGAATAAATGAAATATTGATGGAACTTAAGAGGTTAAAAAAAAAAAGGAATGACTTTGGAGTCAGAGCTCTGAATGCTTCCTCAGATTCAATACCCAGACTTCTCACTTACCAGTTGTGTGAATGAGGTCAAGAAGTCGTCTACCATAGGTCCCTTCTAGAACTGTGGTAACCACTTTCTAAGGTTTCATGAACAATTCAAGAGATAATGCAGGGTGCCATTGACAATAATGTCCAGCGAGCAGGACCTTAAACTTGATCTCATTAGCAATTTGAGGGTCTGACAACTTCATCCAAAGCCCTAGACAATGACAGTTGTGAGGACAGAAAAAGATGTGTTATTAATAATGAATGAGAAGAATTTGACAACTCAGAGGGGGAGAATAGCTTAGACAGTGTGGTTATTAAAATATCTTTTTGATTATGTAATCCAGTGGTAATATTTTTAGGATTTGCTCAGCAATTCACTGGTGCCATCAAGGATTGTGGAACTCCTATCTTTTTGCTCAAATATTCCTAAATTTTATTTTCTGTCCTATGTGCTGGCTGTTCTCTCATCAGGAGGTAGATGGTGACGGTAAAAAGATATATATATATATATATATATATATATAAAGTTTTGTGAAAAAAGAAACATTATTTTTCACCCTAAAAATTTTGCCTCATGTCTTATTGCCCAGTTGCATTCCACAAAGCCATAACTATGGGTAATCCAGAAAGCAAAAGTTGTGTTAATGAGATGTAAGTGGAATTTTTCATTCTCCAAAGCTGAATACATGGTTGTATGAACAAAATTAAGTCAATCTGGGCAGTGATATGAAGGGCAGAGCCTTGGGTACACAGCATCTTGTACATAAGGATATAACTGAGTGTAGAATCATATTGCTCCATGATTTAAATTTTGAGGACCAATTACCTTGAGAATATGGTATTCCAAGGAGGGCACTCTTCATAAGGAACCACCTCGTGTGACTGCTTTTGAGGAAATGGTGTTATAATTGTCACTCATAGCAGCTTACCTTGCATAACTGATTATAAATCCATGCTAGTGTATGCTTTGGGGTAGCACAGAGAAGTACCTTCACTAAAACAAATGCTTTTAATAATAATGCCGGGATGGCAATGATCAGAGCATCTCTGAGGAATTTGCAAAGAACTCCAGATTTTATTTGCTCGGTTAAGTTTAACAGTTAAGACTAAACTTTCTTAATTGATTTTATTACTTGTTTCAGGGAAATACAGTTTTGCAGTACTTTGCAGATTACCACGTAGCTACAAAGCCAGAAATCACCTATGGGTTAGATTTATGGGCTGTGTTCACATATATTACAAATATTTTTTTATACTATGTCTAACGAAGTGTGTTTATTTTATATATGGAAAATAATATCTCTATTTTGGGAGGCTTTTATTTAAATCCTTAATGATTTATGAGCTTTGCCGTTTAGATACCACGTACATTTATCTGGACCCCATAAAACATGCTTTCCCTAAGCAAGCCTAAATTGGGAACTCTTAGCAATCAGCACTTTTCCATTTTGATATTATCTCTACTGGGGGGGTCTATTTAGTTTTTGTTTGCTTTTATTATTTCCTTCAAATTTCAGTCTGGTTATTGCATTCCTGTATCATTTTGAAATTTATAGTCTATTTAATAGCATTTTTATTTTTTATGATTATGTCAGTCTTACCCATAAGAGGGTCTCAGGGAATATGTTTTGAGTTTCTTTGAATAGCAAACACATCTAGAAACTACCTAACTGAATTATGAGTTTTATTTTTTTTTTTACCAGAGGGAGCCATGAAACAGAAATGGTTTTAGATGTAGATTATAATAATAATTTGGAGGCATCTTTATGATCTGTGAGTTTCATATTACTCTCCTGCCCAGCACTCCCTTTGATTATTGCCATTTTCATAGAATGCTGAAGCACTTTGCAAATACAGAAGCAACTTCTATGTCTGAGAGATGTGGGAAGGGATAGCACACTTAGTACTGAATCATTCACCAAAATGTCAAGAACATTTTGTTCAAACTATCCCAAAGGATAGCACAAAGTGCTGTTTCTTCCTTGGAGATTATGTGTTACAAGAGCTGAGGCATTAAACCATCATTAATAGAAAATTTTCAAAGAGGATAATTTATTGGAATCCTTCAGGGAATTCAGAAGCACAAACTAGCCTGGTGCAAGATCAGTTAGGAAAGAAGAAAATTGCCAGGGGGCAAGATGCCCTCTTGGCTGTCGCTCTGGCATGTAGATTTGTGGATGATGAACATCATCAACCTGGAGGGATGTAGACATGTGACATTGGAGAATGAGAAAGGTTGTGATTAAAGGTAGCATCATAGAGTATGAACTAAGTCCCAGGGCCCCTTCCAAGTACCTCACATGTCACCCAGTCATCACAATGAGAAGAAATGGAATAAGGAGGAGTTAGACATCTTGCTTCAGGCCATGCAACCTTGTAAATAATAAGCAGTAACTTCCCGGTTTGGTCACAGTTCTCTGGCTTCTGAAATGAGTTCTGTTTTTCTTTCTCCATTAACTTTCTTTGGTCCTGTTTCTGTTTCAGCCTGCACAGAGCATTCAAACCAACCCTGTACATTTTTTTCCCCAGTTCAGGTGTCTGACAGAGATTGACTAGGTTCTCTGTGTTCCAATTCCAGCTTCTAGGACAAACAATCCATTAGGTCAAACTAGGTCAGCAGTTCAGCCTGCCATAGGGAGGGAGGTAAGGTCAGCCAGCTCTGACCCACCTGCATGATTTCACTAAAGATAGCCAGGGACATTTCTCATGGAGTACATGCACCCTCAGCGGTCACTCTTAATGGCTATCATTTTATTTTTATTTATAACTTGCAGTATAAATAATTACATCAAGAATATTATCCACAATCTCCTCGGCACATCTCCAGATAATCTTCAATCACTGAATTTAAATCAATCTAATTTATATTTTCCCACGAACAACTTTTGATGGGACCAATTGTGCTATATATACTTGACAAGTGCATCCTGTGCTTCCGTGTTTCCATTGCCCTCTAGATTAGAGACAATTTACACATCAAATAAACAGTGGTGCACTAGCCGAGTACAATTTCCAATAGACAAAATGGCTAAAATTAATTGCCTTGCTTATTTCTTACTGCTGGTCTGTAAAGAGAATCTATACTAGTCCTGCTTTAATGACAAAGAAATTGAAACAACATGATTTAAAATTAATGGTCCAGATCACACTGTACAAAGGTGACAGAATCCAAACCCAACCCAGTTGTCGTGTGAGAATTAAGATTTAAGCATTTAATGCTGAACAAAATGAATATTAACCCCATGGGCTTTTTTTAAAAAACTCATAAAGTTGGTTAGTGTGGGGTACTTTTACTTGAAAGTAATATCAGAATGTTAGCCATGCAAATCACTCACAGATCAAAGTCTCCTTCCTTAAAATCGTGCCTGCTAACTCTTAGAAGAACAATTCTCTGTGAATCCTGTGATTTTATGGGTATCTAGTAGGGGTCGGCTCGTGTCTGTGAAGTTATAGGAACTGGAAGGAAGTGTGCCTTAATTGTGGGGACAGTGATTTAAAATGAGGTCATTTAATGTGAGGTTTCAAATACACCATATCAAACCTGTTTAAATTTAGCCCAAATTCTGACTAAATCACATTTGTAAAACACAGGTCATGAATCCTACCATTTCATCTTTAGGAGGTTAATGAGATTGGTATGTTTAGTTATTTGGCTGAAGTAAAGTGAAGGTACTTCATCTCTATCCCCTGCTCCTTTCTACCCATTATCCATGTGTGGTCCAAGACACTGTTCACCTAATGCTCCACAGAGAGAAAAGACAGCAAGGAAGGAGAGGAGGCAGTTTGACCTTCAAAGTATACCCTTAACACTTTCCTTCTTCCAGTTCTTTCTCATTTCTCAAAATTTAAAGAACTTCTCCAAATAGTATTTTCAGCTGAGGATCAGTCCCTAAAACAGAAGGCTCAAGGGAGGCATTTGATATTCACTCCATAACAGCATGCCACAGTCTGAATGCTCTATTGTTTGGGGAGTTTTTGTTTGCCATATTAACCCATCCATCAGTCTGATTTAAAGTCTTTAGACACCATAATATATATATATATATATATATATATATATATATATATATATATATATATATATTGTCAGAGAGTAACACTTCTGCTTCTAGTCATTTTCTAATAGAGCCCTCATTTTCATTTGAAACCTAATGAGCACAATCATTACTGGCAAGATTACTATCAGGATTCTGACATTCTCGTCCCCACTGCATATAGCCATTAAAGTCTTTTTGCAACACTAGAGTCCTTTTCTAGTGTCTCCTACATACAATACAATTTCTGAGGTTTAAGGACCACAATACCATTGTTATGTACACCTTATCTGGTACCAATTCTCTGTGTCAGTTACTATTGTCATCATTGTGGCAACAGAAAAAACAAGGTAGGGGAAGACAGATTGATCTTAGCTCATGCCCATACTCAGAATGGGTTCAGTCTATGGTCATTTGGTTCTGTGCTCTGGTCACCTTGTGATGCAGAATGTTATGACAGTGGCTTCCTCCTGGGAAGAAGACTGATTGTTTTATAATGGACAGGAAGCAGAAACAGTGAGGAAAGGACCAGACATAAAGCATGACATTTGAAAACACATCCCCAGAGACCAAGTTCTCCCTACCAAGTTTTTACATGCGAAAGTTTACAAAGAGCTCTACTGGCTAGTCACCAAGGCCCCAGTACGTGAGCCTTGTGGAGAAACTTCCTATCAAAATCTTAACAATTCCCCTACAAGTCCAGTTTCTCTTAACTCTATACTGGAACAGGATTCTGAAGTAGTATTAGTAGGCTACACTGTAGGAATTCACCAGATGTCCATATTTCATCATTATCTGTTAAGTCACTAGTAAGAAAGTACAATATGCCCTTCAATCATTGTGTGTGTCTTTCTGTTGTGTATAAGCAGGCTAATTCTGTTTCCTCTGATATATATATATATATATATGCATATATATATGCATATATGTACACACACACACACACACACATATATATATATATATATATACACACACACACACACCTATGGCATAGTGCAATAAATTCTTACTAGATGAAGGAGGTTTTTTTTTTTCACTTCTGAGATTTTTTTTTCTTAATGGGTTGGACAAAGAAAAGAAAAATGTATGCATTCATTTGCTTTCCAATTTAGATAGGAAATAGATTGCTCAATAGCACTCTGTTTGGGAACAGATGATTCATGCTGACTACATCCAGCTACTGCAGTGGGTACAGTAACCTGAAAAGGAAGAGCAGAAGTGAAGATGGAATTCCTGGAATGAAGAGCTATGTTGCAGATTGACAGATGAAACACAGACTGATCAAGGCTCATGTGCCACCAGGAGGTTAAATTTGGAGCACTTGAGGATGGAATTGGAGAATCCTTACCCACTCCATCATTAAGTTAGCAGTAAGAAGGGCTGTCTTAAAAGAGTTGACATAATTCTTGTCCCCCCCCCCCGCATGCACATGCATAAATATAATTAAATATGAAAGGTGGTGAGAGTGGTTGAACATCTGTCTTTAGCTTTCAGATTTTTCACAGTCTGTTGATTAGGTTATGTTTTGTATTATTCCAATGTCCACAGCTGTCAAGTGGAATGGGAACATGCCTGCTGCATCAGGAAGCTGAGGTCTGCAGCGGCTCTTCATGTTCCACGTGGTAATAGCTGGTGACAGCTTCTACTCTGAACAAATTGTTTTCTGGTGGTTGATGGGTCTCAGCTGTTCTAACCTGGGAAGTGATGAGTTTTGCCTCCATTTGGAAAGCAAGATCTGTTTCCAATAGACTCTCTGGCTTCTTTGGGTGTTATTGTTTGTTTGATTAAAAAAAGTCGGTGAGCATGTGTGCATGTACATGCAGTGGTACTTTGGGCCATTTTAGATGGGAAGTAATGATTTTTTACTACATGACTATACCTGGCATTTTCCAAGGTCTGTCTGTTCCTGTTATAGAAGAGGGAGAGATGAACAAGAGGTGAAAGAGACATTTCAGACAATCTCATTCCTACTGCTCACTCAGAGATTGATTTCTCATCTCAACTCGGGGCGTTTGTTCCCAGTCTTAGGTCTTTCCCTTGTGAGTGAGGTTAGTCACACCAATATCCTCATGTAACTCCAAACAGTAAATCGCTAATTAAAATGGCAAGGTCTAGAGACATGAGGTGTCTTCTTTCATGGATGTTAATCTGACTTGATTATGTATGCTGTGAGTGTGTGTACATAGCACTGAATTTGAATATGTGCAAGAACGGAAGGTCTAGATGATTCCAAGAGCTTTCATCTTCATGCCTTTCTCTGGATAAAACTAGAGTTTTATATTAGGACCTAAGTATATTTTGACCCAAACATGTAAATACTGATAAATTGCTTGGCTGCTTATATTTTAATAACAAAAAGTACAATAAACATTGTCTATTGCTCAATAAATATTCTTCCTCTACATAATCCTGAACAATATAGTTTTTTTTTTTTTTTTAAGTCTACAGCCACTAACCAGGCCTTATGGTTCAACATTAAGGTGTGGCTAGTATGACTGAGGAATTAAATTTTTACTTTTATTTCCTTTAAACTAAATTAGTCATATATGGTTCTTGAGTGCAGAAATAGATCATTAATGATGAGCCATTAGGCTTTCAGCTAGTATAAATAAAAAGTGTATTTCTATAAGGATCATTTTCCTGAAAAGCCTGAGGCAATACTAATGTCACCTAAAAGGGAACAACTAGCTATCTGTAGCATCTGCTTTGAATGAGATTGAATCATAATCAACAACGAGATAGTTATAGGATAAATGTATATTTTATTATATAGCAATAATAAATAACATTTATTACCCATCTATGTAATAATTCTGGATGTGCACATATTTATCATCCAAATTTTACAGATAACAAATACACAGTATAGAAAAATTATGACTATGCCCAAATATAATCTAGATAATAAACACTGGACGAAGCTCAGCTCAGCCTGTCTCTAACACACAAACACAACTGCAGTTGCTATTTGGATGATGAATTTAAAAAGTCGGTTTATTTTAGGTGAGATTATTAAATCCTATATCTGAGTGCAGGGCTGCTGTTCTCTAAGGCACCCTTTCTTTTCTCTTCCTTGATGGTTATGATCAGAAGAAAATGCTGTCTGGATGCAAGCCCCACAGTACATAGTCCATAAAAGGAACTTGCATCATTCTTCCTATCATCATAATTAGGACATTACAGTTACCTCCAATTGCATGTGTGAAAGCAATCAGGAGGGTCACTGAGTCAGGTATGAATATCATAAAGTCGCACTACCCTCAATGTCGCCAGTGACAAATATAACACAAAATTATAGCTCTGAAGAAATAAAGGATCCAAACAGTGTAGCACAAATATGGGCTTATCTTGGCCAGAGTAACCAGGGTTATGTGAATATGTCTCTACTCAGAATCACTCAAATGGTATTTTTGAGCATGCTGACTGATATTTTCTAATTTTAGCTATTAAAAATGTTGTGCTTCATTGTCTAAATAATCATTACATGGGGAAGCAATGGGAGAATGGTTGTCTGTAAATTATACTGAATTATTAATTGAACTAGGAATTGTTTCTATGAACATTTCCACTGGGTACAGGGGCTGTTTGCTGTCATTCGTCTTCCCTAAAATGTACTTCCTGGCATTCCCACCCAAAGGACTTGTCAGCTACTAGCCTGGGTTCTGAGCGTGATGAAAACTGACCCACTGGTTATATTAACAGAGAAGAAAGAAACATCTACCACAATGCACTTAGCTGTCAGCCATATGATCTGAAGTAAATTCAATGAAATTGATTTGTTTTAATTCTTTAGTATTTCTAATTGTTCCCGTGCTGATTGCCAGTTAGCATTCATAGCACTAGATTCATGTTAACCATTTTCTAGCTCTTCTTTGTATTATCAGTAGGTTGTGATTTCTGAGCTTTTTTTTTTTTTTTTTTTTTTTTTTTTTTTTGCAGCACTGCAACTTTATTTGATATTCAGGTTAGTTCTCATCCACATCGACTGTCTGTAGATTTTTGAATGTGGTAACAAGCACATAAGTTACCAATGTGTAGAGCTTGCTTGGTGAATCCTCATCTTCATTACGTTTTCTGGACAAACGTACTCGGATGTGATATGGAACATTCCTTATTCCCTTGGCCCAGACGGCTTTATTGAGCCTGGTGTCAATGCGCACATCTGGAGTCCCCATTTCCTTCATGGCAAACTTCCGAATTTCTTTGAGTGCCCGAGGAGCACACTTCTTGAAGCCCACTTCATGGATGCGCTTGTGAATGAATGTTGATGGTGTATTCTCGGGTCACCACCTCGTTGTACAGAAGGCCCTTCTTCTTCTCGCCAACCTTCTTTGAGGGAGCCATTCTGCCGAGCCCAAATTGGAAAGGAAGGGCGCAAAGAATTGTGGGATGGAAAGTAGCCTTACAACTTCTTAATTGGATTGTTACCTCACTGTGGACACCTTAACATTTTTATGTTTCGCTGTGACACTTAAAATAGTTCTGAGGACACATGGTGCATTTGGCGAATTCCGACATGATCAGTATCTGGACCGGAAGAGGCAGTGACCTATCAGTTCAATTGCAAAGATTTACAGATGTGACCCTGTCTGCACTGAGATTAAAGTAAGGAAAGTGGAGAGATGGAGGCATGTAAGTCTGGAAAGTTATACAGATTTAAATAGAACAGCCATTGCATAGAGGTGTTGGTTATGGGAAGAAGCTGCTGAAGCTTAGTGTTGGGAAGTTTACATCTGAATAAAGTGAAGGTATTTTAGTTAGAACGGGTTCTATTGTTGTGAGAAAATACCATGATCAAAGGTAAGTTATAGAGTGAAAGATTGATTGCATGTAAAAGCTTATAGTCCATCATCTAGGAAAAGCAGGAAAGAAACTCCAGGGAGGAAACTGGAGGACAGAACTGATGCTTACTGGCTTGTATCTCATAGCTTGCTCAACTACCTAGGCATGGCACCATCCAGAATAGTGAGCTGAGTTCGGATACATCAATCATCAATGAAGAAAATGCCCCACAGACTTGTCCAAAGGCCACTCTTGTAGGGGAAAGTTCTCAATCAATGTTTCCCTTTCCAAAGTAACTTTAGCTTGGATCAAGTTGACATAAAATCAGATGTCATAGAAGGAGCAACCCAAGCCTATGAACCTGCTTGAGATGAAAAATGGATAAGCAATAGAACTAAAGATGAACTCAACTGCTACTACAGTCATGGGCTTTGTCTCTGCCAACATGAGGATAGCATCTTACTAAATAGCTGACATACCAGGTCAAATAACTTAGTAGAGTGTTTGTTAAATATAAATGTGTATTTAGTCATAGTCATATGAACCTATTAAGACTAGCAAGTGAAAGACAGGAAGTGTTCTTCTAGGTAAGCATACTAAATCAATAATTGGTGCATTCCACTTGTCTCCACAAGATGAAGATCCTGCTTCTTTCTTCTAGATTAGCTTATAAGGGGGTATCATATATGTACTTATTTGTGAAGTTGTTTGATAGAATACCTCTCTACCAGAAGCTACATGTATGCCTATAGTTCAGGTTAAGAATCAATAAGCTACCACTAGAAGTTATATGAGTGTAGGTTGAGTGTAGGTATTGAAAACCAAAATACCCGCAAAGAAGAGTGAAAGGGATAAATGCTAGAAATCAAAGTAAAGGATAGAGATGAAAGCAAGGACATTGCAAATGGTTTTGTCACAATCTGATGGTCCAAGTTTTGATATAGCAATGTTGTGTGAGGAATATTCTCCATGAGCATTTCTTATCCAAGGTTTCTATTGTATTAAACAAGTTAGGCCAAAACAAGCTTAAGTAACATTTCAAAAAACAAACAACCACAGTGGCACAAAGAGAAACTTCTCAACTCTATGTGCACAGTGGTATGTGTGCACAGTGGTATATATTTCAAGGGGTGTTATGGCTTAAGGTTTTTCATCCTAAGATTTTGCTCAGTCACTAGTGCATGTTTTTATATAAGCATGAAAACCTAAATATGTATTCATGCTTTATGCCAAAATAGTATATTTGACTTCCTAGCATCTGAGAGATAATTATTGGAGCTGAAGACGCAGTGCCCAAAGACTGTCTAGAGTAGTGGGCTTTAACCTTACTAATGCTGTGACTGATTAATATAGTTCCTTATGTTGTGATGATCTCCAATAGCAAATTTATTGTTGCTACCTTATAAGTTTGCTACTGTTATGAATCCTAATGTACATATCTGTGTTTTCTGATGGTCTTAGGTGACCATCAGAAAGAGTTGTTTGTCCTAAAGGGGTCTCGAAACACAGATCGAGAACTGCTGCCCTGGAGCAACTTACTCCATTCTGCAAGGTTACAGCTGGACTTGGCTGAACTCCCAACACCTCATGTCCAGATCTGTCAGGAACATAACCTGAAACGAGTAATTGAAAGTATTCAAAAAGTTCTCCAAAGAAAGGGATTAGAGTTGTGTGGGTACAGAATTTTAATCTTTCTTTGCTATTGTTATGTGCATGTATGCTTGCAGGGTCTACTTGGGTTTCCAAGATTTTTTCTGAGAGTTTTGTTTAGATTATTGCAGATTTTCATTGAGTTCCAAGTATTAATATTACAGAGATCTTTTCTATACTTTTTCAGCTTTTGTTTGATTGTCATCCTGTAAAATTTATAGTACAACACAGAACCCAAGACAATAATGTTATCGTAATAGATGGATGGATAGATGATAGATAGATAGATATGTAGGTAGGTAAGTAGGTAGGTAGATAGATAAATATATGACAGCTAGATAGATTTGATGGATTAATAGATGATAGTTAAAGATACATATGTGAATCATAGACAGCAATGAGATACTAAAAGGATATATATGAGACTTTTCTATTGCTATGATAGAATGCCCAACAAAAAGCAACTTAGGGGAGAAAGGATTTTGGTTTGGTTTGGTTGTTTGCTTTTGTGTTGTACTTACAGAGGGCTAGAGGCCATCATGGCAGGAAAGATGTGGCAACAACAGGAATGTAATAGCAGGAAGCTGATTGATCATAGGATGCTTAGGGAAAACAGCAAGTGAGGGTCCTTATAAAAGCCCAATCCCCATTCCCAATGATGGACTTCCTCCAGAAACTGTCTTTCTTCTAAACTTCCTATGACTTGCCCAAACACCACCACCATTCATGATGACCATCTTATATTCCAACTACAACAGTAACTATTCGGGAGTGACTGCTGACATATGCTCCAATACATACAGCTTTTCCCATTTTCATTTCATTGCATTGGCTATTGTATCTTTAAAGAAAATTGTGTATAGTTAAAATTACCTTGCATTGTATTTGTAAATTATTTCTTGTAGGTCTTTTCTTTCTTCATTTGCCTTTTCCATTCTTTTATTTTTAAAAACAAATTTGGGGGCATCCGTTATCAATGTCCTTCTTGCATTTTTTATTCAACTCTTTCCTTAAGGATCTCAATGAGGTTACTAAGTTTTTCTCACACAGATTTTGCAGATTTTAAGAAGCTTGGAAAATGGACTCAGCTCTTTGTATAAATTATTAAACACAGAAAAATGGTGTGCATCACTCTATAGATTTGCACAGGTCTCTTTTTCTGTTAACTGGTAGCACAGTGGAAAGAATAGTCAGAGTGCTAATAGATCAGGGAAAGAAGAAAAGAGTAGCCATTTATCTTAGATGGGAACTTGGGTCTAGTA
Organism: Arvicanthis niloticus; assembly: GCF_011762505.2. Classification (NCBI taxonomy): domain Eukaryota; kingdom Metazoa; phylum Chordata; class Mammalia; order Rodentia; family Muridae; genus Arvicanthis; species Arvicanthis niloticus. The sequence continues at coordinate 51,603,504 of NC_047668.1, read as the reverse complement.
TCTCCACTCAGAGGTGTTCTTGGAAGAGGACAGGATAAACTTCTAACTATAATAAATGACCGCAGAAGATCGTTTGGGATCTTCTGTTTTCAAGAATAATTTATCTCTAAGTAAAGGCATTCTCATTCATCCACCTTTTTTCACTTGTATTCATATTAGGATACCAACGTGTCAGACAGGACATACAGTGTAAGCGAACAGCAACCTGAAGATGTAAGCGAATGACGTGAAGTGGGAAAGAACCCTGGAGAATTCAAACAAACCACTCCTGACATAAAACGATTTGAAGGAGTGTGGCTACAATGGTGACAGTGCATTTTCTAATCAGAGATGATTCTCTAGATTCCTTAAGAATGGAAAGAAAAAAATTATAAGCATACATTAAAATACAATTTCTTGGGTTTACTAGTAATTGCAGTTGTACCTAAATCAGATAAAAATCAAGGTATTACTCTTGTTGGAAAACTCCTAAGTCAGTGGGAAAGAGTATAATTCCAAAATACAAGAAAATATAAGAAACTGTCTTTCATGCTTATATAAGAAGCTATCTACAAACAGGAAACCATTTTATCTATGAGACAATCATGGGAGAAATATGAAGTACACAAATAAGCAGTAATGAACACTTGACCAAGAAAATACTGTTTGCATCATTTTAGATACAGAAAACTCAAAAGTAGTAGCATGAATAAGTGAGATGTAATAAAATGCCTGATGCTAAGCATTGACTAAACTACAAAGAGACAACACTGGCAGAAATGGTGTTGTTAAGAACACCATTACTCAGAGCAAGTAATGGACTCACATAAACTTCCCAATGAGCGAAACAAGAGCATGTAGGAGAAACTGTGAACTCTAATTTTGCTTCTGAACTTACATATTAACTAGGGTGTAAAAAAATTGTATAGTGAATATTTAGTCATTTGCCACAATTTGGTCTTATTCCATTATTTCCTGTCAGTGATCAATTATGTCAGTCACCCATAAAATGTTTTAAATATACCAGTGGTTACATCTCATAAACAACCAAGAACTCTTCTTTCTTAAGTATGAACACATGCATATCTGTCTTTCTGCTATTTAAAACTCACCATCCTTCTCATTCACTCCATCCCCAGATACATGTGGTCCTTCAGTAAAACATCTACGTCTTGGTGCCAGGTTCATAAGACTACAACCTCTGAAAGGCCTACTGTTCTCCAGATTCCTTGCCTAGTTGCTAAATTATACATACCATCTAAGGTGAAAGCCAAGTTATATGTCCCCAGTTCAACATTATCAAAGAAGACACTCTCCTGTGTCTCATTTCTAGTCTTTTGGGGAGTGATGTGGGTGTATGGTACACACATGTATGCATGGGTGAATATATCTTATTGTATATTGCCAGATAAGAACCCTATAGCTCTTCACCATACTTCCTCAAAAAAGGTTTTCTCACTTAACCTGGTCATTTTGCATGTAAAATGGCATTCTGCAATCCAAAATCCTTCTATTCCTGAATCTCAGGCCTGGGGTCACAGGTGTATGTGGTCTGGCCCTGATTTTTATGTGGGTGCTAAAGATCTAGACTCAGATCTTCATGCTTACAGCAAAAATACTCTTGTCCTCTGAGTCAGTTCTCTATCCATCCTCTATAATCTTACCTAAGTTCTGCATGGAGTTTAGAAGGAAATATATGGCCCACCTTTAGTCTTTCACACCATCCCACTTTCTGTTATTTGTGGACATGTGGGTAAAACACACTTAGCCAACTCACTTGAGTTACAATTTTGTGTAAACTTTCTGAGTCACTTGTTTTAAATATATTGTAGGTTAAACATGCCTGTAGAGTTTGATTTGGGAAACAATGGATGAAGCTTCATCACCTGTGTCTTTAACTCCTCTACACATACACTTACAGAAAATATACACATCCCTCAAATTTCTCATGGTTTGCTTATATATTTTCTTATACTCACAGTGCCTTAGCAATGCTTTTTTCCCTTTTCTCTGTATGTTGTCATGGTTATGAAGGTTTTTTAGAGTTTGTTTTGGTGTTTATGAAAAAGTAACTATAACTTTCTATAATCTTTCTTTTATAAATAACATTTATTAATCAAGAGTAAAAATTTATATTTCATTTCCTCTCTCCCATTTTTTAAATCACCTTATTTAATTGAATTTTGGTAATAGATGATAAAGGAATTATTATCAATACTATTTCCCTGCATTTGCTTAGTGTTAGCATTCTAACATTCTAAATGTTTAGTATTCTTTCTGTAACCACAATTCCTACACTTGTTATACCTCAGTTGCATAATTAAATTAGTTTGATGACATTTGACTGCAGACCTGATTTTAATTTTCAGTGAGGTAATGGTTTAGAAATAGTTTGTGAAGAATTTCTTTATCTTAGTTCTCAGATGTTTGTACTGAGTCCCCCAGGAAAAGTTTTACCAATGTAACAATTTCAATGATCATCCTAAGTGAATACACATATGTTTAAAATTCACATCCCTATCCCATGACAGGAACCAGTGTTTGTAGAGGAAGACAGAAACATTTTAGTTACAGAAAGGATTCTAAAGGCAATAACATGGACTAGTTCAATAATAAGACTCAGAAATAGGCTACCACTGTATTTGAAGCTTTGCCATTTATTATATAAGGTAATTACTAATATATTCTGTTAAATGGAGATTAAAAGGGTGGTTATAGGTTTCATGAGGATTATAAATAATAAACATTTAGAACCATTTGGTCACATAGTATGTATTCAATGAAAGATACTTATTGTTATTATGCGTCTTAACAGTTACTAGTTGGTTTGGGTGCAAAATAGCACCTAGTTTTCAGCCTCAAGATCAATAATGACATTAAATGAGTGTATTTTGTCTGTGTACTATGATGTCTATTAATGGTTTTGTCCCTTTCTTTTGTCTCTTGGAGTTTCTTTCTTTGAGTAAACATGTTGAGTTATATTTTTGTTAACTATGGTATATTTTTATGTATATATTTTTGTGACTGTTTCTTCTCATCCTCACATATATAGTGCTAAAATGTGTTTACTAAAGTAATATATATTCAGAGGAAGGTACAATTTGAGAAATGTCTACAGTCTGCTCACATGCACAGTCAGTGTCTAAATCACAGAGTTAAAAAAACAAAACAAAACAACAATCCTAAAGCTTAGAAGCTGTTCTTACTTGCACCCATCCCCATCACATCTGACTGAGGCTATTACTCTGACTCCAAACCCTGCATATAAGTGCATCAGTGCATCATCTTGTCTCCTTACTCTGAACAACTGCACTCACGCAAAATGGTGCTTTTTTGGTGCTGGCCTTTGATAATTTGGAAATTTGTCTTTCTAGGCCTTTAAAACTGGTCATCTATTTAAACAATCCAATTAATGCAGAGCTTCATAAATAAATGAAGAAAATATAGCATTACATATGGTCAGAGTAAAGGGAGAACTGATAAGTATCTTCTTTTATTTGTGATATGTTTATATAATTATCTCCCAAAAGAGTGGGTTTTCTTTTAAAAAAAGAAAAGTGTTCTGATAATCAGTATGTTTCTAATTCTCAAGCATAGCTTGCCTAACTTCTATCTAGTTTTAAGAAATTTTGTCCTGTAGAAGTCACGTGATGTCTTCCTGACAGTATGTCTTATTTCCTGGATCATCCACAAAGGCAAGTTTTTGTTGATCCCCCAAACTTTTATTCTCCTCTGCATCTCTTTCTTTCAGAGTTCTTCTGTCAGTTCTCCTTGTCTGAATCCTCAATGTTCCTAATGTCTGTGCAGCCATGTGACTTGTATCCAGTACACCATACAAATAATACAAGTCCTTCAAAACATACTTGTGTCTGAAGCATAAAACAAGGCGCCACAAAGCCATCATTAGCGACAGGAACATAAGCTATTGGAAATACTACTTAGGTGTGTATTTTCAGTAATGTAATGCTAGAGGCAAGGAGGGTTTATAGAACTCTATAAAGTAGTTTAAATTGCTTGGGGCAAAAAAAAACCCCAATAATAATAGAAAGTAAAACCAGAGCAGTATCGAAGTGATGGCTGGGAGTTGTGGATGGATTGTGTGAAACCAAGACGAGTTTCTAATGGTTCACCTGGGTCATCATTTCTGATGTAGAAATTGTTCCCTTTCAAGGAAGATTCACAAAGTATTTTAAAAGAATAGGCAAAAGAGAATTTATTAGGTAGAAAGAAGAGGATCCAGGTAAGTAGAAAAGTAAAGTGGGTTGCTTCAGTCCACAAAGGGACATATTAAACAGATAGTGCTTGAATTTATCCTGTTACTATTAGAGTGTTAAGAGAATACAGGTGATGGTTTGATAGGAACAGATTACTGCTAATGATTGACTTGAAATACAAAGGACTGAAGGAAGAAATAGGTTTGAGCTGTTGTCTCATGAGAACTGCCAACCATCTTTCTGTCTATTACTTGTTCCTAGTATACCAGTTTTAGATGGCTGATACACACTGTCCAGACTACAGATTCTACTCACAGGCTGACAGATTGAGTAAGGCACCTCTATGATGGTGGATGGTGGGGTCAACTTGTATTCACCTGTTGCTGTGGGAAACCTAAGGATCACACAAATTGTTTTCCTTCCCTGGTGGGACTTCTCTGAATCTTCTTAACAGTAATTTTACATCTTGGATTTAAAAATGCCTACTATTCAAGGTCACTATGTCATTCTCATTAGACAAACTTGCTTTTTGTTTCTTGAAGAAGGTTAAAGACTCTGTACGTAGTTTCTATGAAGACCTCCTCTCCCTCACTAAGATAAAATTTGATGTAACTTTAAAACTGCATTTCTCTCCAAGGTTCAGAAATGAGAAGTCCCTTTTTCCTTCAGAATACAACTTTATCTACCTATTATCTTGACCTTGTAGCCAAATACTTGCAGACATTTTAATCTCTTCACTCATGCTCCTCCTTATGACTTTAATCACTCCTGTTTTATTAAATTTAGCTTATATTTTCCTATACTAAGTCCTAAAATTAACCCTAGATTGAACAAAAACCTACTGCTTTGCTAGATTAGCAGCCTAGCTCTACATAGGGAATCCACAGTGAGCTAAATCCTTCAGCTAAAGACCTGTGGTCCATCATTCATTTGTAACTAATACTTTTGAGTCCTGACATATGATTATTTTGTTCTTAAGTTATAGTCAAACACCCTTAATGTTACAATTGATTTAGGTGCACCATACCTCTGCGGAGGTCCCAGAAGTTATTAACCTTTCCCCTGCCACTGTCATTTGGCTCCATCTTGGATTTTTGCCCTGCATCTTGAGAGCACACATGGGATAGATAGCTCTGTGGGCCTCTATCTGTGTCTATAAAAATAACTCTTTCTTTGCTAGTGAAGAGTTTTGACTCAATTGGCCCTTTTCTATCTCAGGATAAATCTACTTGCATTTTAAGGTCAAGTGCTCAAAAATATTTTCTAGATTTTTTTTTGTTTGCTTGATTGGATCAACTCAGGCCCTTTTTTTTTTTTTTTTTCATCGTGTAAAACTTGCCTTGTCCCTTTATTATTCAAGATTTTGAAACTATAAAAAGGAGTAAAATACACAGTATTCCTGATCTGGTGGAACTTGCATGTGTGAAGATAGAAGGAGAGAGACTAGCAGAGGAACAAAAGAAAACATACATTTTAGAATGAATAAATATTAAAAAGAAAAACATTTCAGCTGCTATAACTAGGTAGCTCTGATAGTAATATTGGTCGTGGCACTCTCTTCAAGTGGACCTATTTACTTGTGTGATTCCCGTCTATCCCTCTGAGTATGTGCTGACTGCTGACTTCAACAGTGCTCAGTTATGGGCAAGGTTTTGTCAAAATAAATATAAAGTAACACAAGTAAATGAAAGCATGAATAAATGTCACCTTTTAACTCTGAGAATCTCAGACATGTATTCTCTAAGATCATCAAGTCTACGCTAGTGCTTAAGTCAAAACTCAGTGAATTTAAGAAGCTCATGTCTGATAACAGGTCTGATACATAATATTTATGGGGAATTGTGGATAGCATGCATGAAACTAAGAGTTTTAAAATACCCCAACAGTTACATGAAATGGTCATAGTATTTGAATTGTTACCACATCATTAGTGTAGGGTGCAAATATCTATCCCATTGAAGTAAAGGAAGTCAGGAAGGGGAGTCTTCCAATACTATAACCCTTCCTTGTTGTTAGCTAGGGGCTTGGTTTCCTCCTAATATTCTATCATCAGGAAGAAGAAATTCACTGTATTTTTGATGTCTCATATTACTGTGTTAAGTAAGGTATCATAGAAATTAATATATATATATATATATATATATATATATATATATATATATATATATGGAGATAGGGATGTGGCTCACTATTGGAAAACTTGTCAATCATATTGAGGTTCCAGAATTAATCCCTACCACTTTACACAGAATTTTTAGTTTACCTAGCAGAGAGGTAAATGTATGAGATCTCTCTCAGTCTTCTTGAGGCTAAGTCAAGAGGACTACAAGGTTGATGCCAGTCTGAGATACATATCAAATACATTCCTCAAATAATCACATATGTAAATCAACTAATAATTATGTATTTAATGAGAAAACAAACTTCACATGGGAGAATGCAACATTGGAGACACTCGCATGGCCGCTTGGGCAAATTGAGAAATCATTCAAATCAACTATGCAGCAATATGAAGATCAAAGCTCTAGCTGCTTAGTTGTAGTTTGCCTTCCCAACGTTTATGTTATCATCCTGTGTTCTTGGATAAAATGGTTCAAGGGATGTCAGAAAACAATTCTATCATCTCTTCTGTTGCTAATAATAAAGAAAAGAACTCTGAAGATGACAATAGATATGCCTAGACATATCACCTACTGGCTCCACACAAGACAGGCTCACACAGCAGCAGACTGGAACCGTGAAGCAGATCTCCGGCGTTGAGCCTGATGGATGAAGTGTTCACATAGCAGTTTCTAGATATTTCTCTTTGGCCTTTAATGAGCTACTGCTGAGAGTGGTTTTGTTATCTCCACTGGAGCCTCAGAATAGGCGCTGCGTGGTCAGCAAAAGATTAATAAGACACAAGATGTGAAAATTGGATGTTTTAGACTAATTCTCTATATCCAAGCCACATTTGTGAAGGGATGGGTGTAACAAAAATTGGGTATTAAAGATGCCCTCTTTTACAACAAAGTGGACATAAGAAAACACCTGTCAGTGTATTGACATAAAATATACTCTGAATGATTGGCATGTATTCCTATGTTTAGAGCATTTGTGTCACTGACTACAGACTGATAATTTTCTGTCTTTAAAATGTTGAAGGCTAATTTTATGTATCAAATTGAGTGGGCTGGAGGATTCCCAGAAATTTTGTCAAGCAATGATTGGGTTACATCCGAAGGCATTAAACAACTGATATTTCAGTTTCAGACAACTGAGCAGAAGTTCCCCTCTCCTTACAGGAAGCCAGTTCAGGAACTCCATTGTCTGCATAATGCATGTGTGGCAATACAATTACTCAGGCTTCCTATTCTAATATAACTCTTCCCTAGGAATACCATCGCAGATGCAGCCATAGTGATATCTGGACAAATATCAGGTAACTAGTTCTCAAACCATCATGGAGACTTTATTTAATGTCATTTTTTGAATGTTACATACATCAGTACTAAATTTACATAATTTCTAATTCCTTCCAACCTTTTAAGTGCCCCTGTGTGTGTGTGTGTGTGTGTGTGTGTGTGTGTGTGTGTGTGTGTGTGATACCAAAGAATGTTAAGGGTACAATAGGATAGGATAGAAGAGGTAAGGAGAAATGGAAGGGAAGGGAAGGGAAGGGAAGGGAAGGGAAGGGAAGGGAAGGGAAGGGAAGGGAAGGGAAGGGAAGGGAAGGGAAGGGAGAAGAGAAAGCATTACAAGCTCTTTCTTCCCTGCTGTGATATCACAGAAATTTAGTGATAAACTAACTAAATTCAGGAGTTAACAAGCCCTTGCCTTGTGTCAAACTGAGTGTAACAAACACAGTAACTATTGTGAAGAACTCTCATACCCAGGAACTTACAAAAAACTGTAGAATATTTCTAGTTTGCTTTAGACTGTTTGAAAATTTGAGAAAAAAATCCTGCTTCTAATCTAAGCAGAAGCCTATTATTTAGTAGTCTTTTTCTTAATACTTATTATTTCCTGTGCTAAAACCCATAATCTCAGAAAAGTGACACTGTTCCAGGTTTATTGTGAAATATGTAGGAGCAAGTCAACCATGATGGCACACATGTGTAATCCTTGCACTTGGGAAAGAGAAGCAGGAAGATCAGAAGTTCAAAGCTATCTCAGACTGTGTAAGGAGTTCAAGCCCAGCCAGAGCTACATAAGACTGTGTTTTAAAGGGAAAATTATGGAGAGGAATAAAATAGAATTCTCAAAAAAAAAAAATGGAAACTTAAATGGCCTTTCCTCTTATTCCAAGTGTTTGTATATGGTGACCAAACTGCTAGCAGAAGAACTGCTCTCTGAGGAACTAAACACAGGAACCATCTCTCCACAAATCAGAAATGCCTATCTTAATGCTGTAGTCATTGTTCCTGTCAATGAGAATCCATCTAACTCAAACTGATCCGCCTTAGCAAGGAGACTCACTTATGGAGAGACATCATTCCTAGGTCAATTATCTTTCTTAGTGTGCCTAATTTCAGTAACAAGTATAATGTCTCAATATTGAAACATGCCAACCCTGTCTGATGTGTATTTACAGCATTATTGAATGGTGTATGTATACTATTTATCTCAAAGATGTTAAAGGCAAAGGGAACACTATAGAACAAGGCCAACTCTCTGGTAAGCAGACAAGTTGGAAACAAATCACAGAACAGCCAGACTCTGCTTTATGTCAGATCATAGATGCTTAGTATCTTGTCGTGTAGTAGGAAGCATCTGGGTGGGGGGAGTCACCTGACTCATTACAAGCTAAAAAAATCTACCTCCTCCCATTTGATGGTTCATTCATCCATATATTTGTTCGTCGTGTATACTTTAACTTTCACTATGTGCCAACTCTTGAGCATGCTGTCTATCCAATAAATATACACATTGCAGTTCATGGTGTTCACATAAGTTTTAAATATTTCCCAAGATTATAGCCCTTGAACTGGGTATAATTTGCTTATGTTGCCTCTTCTCTCCCATCAAGTTCTTACTGCTTTCCTATACTCACTCAACAGGAACCCTTGTGGACTTAATTCCCTAATGCTTAACTTGCACACAGAGTTCAAAATTTATCTTCTTCAGAAAACCTGTCTGAAAACCCCTACCTTTCTCAGGTTCTTAAACAAGCTGTACTTAATACCTGATGCCATTCAATGAGGAGCTTCTGCCTAAATATTCCTCTTTATTTGATTTTTTTCCTGACTGACCTGTAAACTTTGAGACAAAAAAATCTAAAATAATAATTTATTTTTTCTTCAGTAACATAAACAAAATTTTTGAACCATAGTGTTTAGTAAATTAAGGAGTCTGCATGTGAGACATTGACTGTCCCTGTCCCTAGCTGGTTCTAATTGGTAAATAAAGTTGCTGGTGACCAATGGCTGGGCAGGGAGGCAGAGGTGGACTTTAGATTTCCCAGGCAAAGGAACCATAGGAAGGAGGGGATTTTAGAATCCCGATGGGGAAGCAGTAAGAGCAAACCTGTGAGCTGCCATAGCAGAGAAAGCATACAACCACAGAAGAATTAGGGAAGAGTAGCCCCAAGGGCCACTCTACCACTGGGTCTTGGGTAGCACAGATGAAATATAGATTTTAGTAAGTGATAATTCAGGAATATGTGAGGGGTGACGTTAGCTACACAGAGTAGCGCATATTAAAAATGAGGCAGCATGTGTGTGTGTGTGTGTGTGTGTGTGTGTGTCTTTCATTCTGAACCCAAAACATTTGAATGGGTGGCAAGGAGTGTGAATGCAGGCACCAGGGAGTTTAGAGATTAACTTATTACCGCATCAATTTTTACACATATCTGGGTTGTTTTTTTTTCTCTAGTAAAACTCTGAATCTATCCTTGCTCACCTTTATCTAGTGCCAGTAAAGAGAATCCCATTGATTTACAATGATCTTTATTACTGCTAATAGTGATTTGTCAACCCTGGGCTTTGACAAAAAAGCAGATGGATGCTGTGAGCAAGTATTTTCATTCAGGATGACATGATTTCTCAATTGCATTAAAACAAACAAAAAACCACATAAAGGATAACAATCTATCTTGATACCATTTGTTTGCCTATTTTTGCCAAATGCAGTGGGTTCAACATTTGAAGAGAATGCTATTTGTCCCCTACGTTTTTTTCCTTTGTGCCACTCTGTCAGCTTGTATCTTGTTGAGATTTGATGGTGACCTCACAGATACCTTATTAATAATGAAGCAGAGGGGCTCAGCAGAGCTTGGACTTCGGGTAATAAATCAAACCACAAGTGCTACGTTTGCAGATTTGGAATTTAGAGAGATATAATAACTAAGATTGAGAGTCTGGTGGGAGGTAAAACTAAGGAGGGGTGGAGACTAGCTTTCATAGGGCTGGTTAGTACTCATGGATATTAATCACTTTTATATGTTACATTCCTAATTGATGTTATTTTTTCCAGTTACACTGTAATTGAATTTGAAAAAAAAAAAAAGAAAGAAAGAAAACCCGATTGCTCAGATGTCAAGTTTAGATTTTACATGGTGCTTCTGCTCAAGCAAGTTTAGCCATATAGCTCAGGCCATTTGCAATGATGGATAATAAGGAAAACTACGTGGTGCCTAATGATATGCAGGGCAGGAAATATGCAGCATAGAAGATTGCATGGTGGTGATAAAGGAGGAGTAAGAGTGTGGAAAGTGAGCATGTGGATTTTAACTAGTCAATTAACCACCATGCAATTTAGTTCGTTTATCAGGAAACTTCTTTAAAACAGCAGGGAAGATAATTGCTACTGTAGTTCTGTGTCAATATACTAGTGAAATGCAGTCTGTTCCCCATGAATTCTGTGCCTGACACTGTGCTGAATAGGAAGATAATGGAAAGTGTTCAGGTCACATCTTTATTCATATAAGCATCATTGCCTGGTCTGCATAGCATAGTTCAGAGTTTGCAGCCAGCCAGCCAGAACCTTTTGGAGATTTTCAGGAAAGATGCAGATTCTGTGCACAATTGCATTATATTCACTATAATCTGGCTTATGGTGGAGAAGTAGTGTATTCTTAGGTCAGGTCTTTGATATCCCCTGAGAATATAAATGGTTGGTATTTGATGTAAGGACAAACTGATTGATAAATGGCCCGAGTCATTTTATTACAATTAGGAAAGTCCATTCACAGCTTAAATATGCCGAACCAAAGTGATTACAATTTGTTAAGCTTTGAGGTTGACCTTTGATAATATAAATACTATTTACTCCATGTGAGTTCATATATTGGTAGAAGAACTGAGTAATAAATGTCTATAAATGGAAAGATCATTTGCCCAGGTTCTCATCCCCATTCAGCAGCCTAGGGCAGAAGCTGTTTGACAATCTTCCTATATCTTCCCTGGGTGTTAGAAATCTCTTCCTGATCAGTACTATATACATTCTTGAAAATACCTCCATCCTCTGCCATGCAAATCTTGAAATGTAAAACATTTGCTAACAAGTTCTTATATTGCACAAAGACCCTGGGACTTCAAATGTCACACATCATATGTTTTTTACTTCAAAAATGAGGGAGAATGCCAGCCCTAAGTAGAGGATTGGTTTCTCCTGGTCTTCAGTCTGCCCTGGAGTTGGGAATAAAAGTAGTTGAGTGCTGTTAGAATATGTCCACTGGGGACTGAGTTCCCTGGGATTAAGGAGCTGGAAAGTAGTATCATTTGACCTCTGTTGGGGAGGAGTCCCCCAGCTGATCTAACAGTTCATATCTAATGGATGTGCTCTTCAGTGCCTCTCTGTAAGGCATGATACCTTTGACAGCATCTTTGAAATTACAGCACTTTGTTCTAGTTTCCCAGGAAATGCTCTAGTAGCTGTGTAGGCTCTCTTGGGTTTCTCCTTTCTTTGCTGTGCTGTGAAAATACACACTGCATATGCATTGTTATTGTCACTGTTGGTAAGGACTGAGCAAGCATGAATTTCTACATCATCATCATCTAAGCCGGGCAGAGGACAGCAAATCCCGCCAGCTTATAATAACAGTCTGTATGTAAAACAGTCAAGGCAAAAAAAAAAAAAAAAAAAAACCTATAAAAAATGTGGTAATGTGCAAAACTACATCCCTCATGTACACCAGCATGGTCATCAAAGTGAGTTAGCTGCCCATTAAGTTCTCCATCTTGCACAAAAAGCCACAAATCACAGTAAAAAAAAAAAAATAGTTAATGCATATAGACTGTTTTAGGCATGAGAAGTGAATATACAACGTAGTATTTATTAATGTGGAATGCTGATACCCAGGATTCTGAGTGATGAAAATAACATCCAAAGGAGGCAATGATGATATTTGGCCGAGGTAGATACACTTAAACCCTTCAGCTCATGAATACGTTACCCAGTGGTCACTATATGCTGGTCACCAAGAGCAAAGCAATTGTTAAAGATTGTGCATACAATTACATAGCCTTGCTGCATATTACAAAATGGGCTGTCTATATTTTTAGCGAAATAATTCCTTTTTGTGTTGAATGTTGTTAGTTGGCTTTTGGCAGCTTCACCTATTTATAAATAAGCTTGATTAAAAAAAAAATGAAAGAGTAAGTGTGGAAGTTGCTAAAGTAGGTGGCTTCTGTTACAGAATTTTGAGGGATGTTTGAGATTTTTTTATCTGCACTAACTAACTGTTGTGTGGTTATTTCACCTGACCCATTCAACTAAGGCCTCACAAGCACAGGAAAATAAACAGCCACTATCAACAAACTTACCTTTGCACCCCAGGGCTGAGTTCATCTCCCCCTTGTGATGATTAATGTCGATTGTCCATTTTCAAGCTCTGCAATCACCTAGGAGACAAGCTTTCAGATGTGTTTGAGAGGGACTGTTTAAATCACGTTAGCCTCTGAGTGTGCCTGTGAGGGATTACCCTGATTAGAAAAAATAAAGGTGGGAAAATCCACTGTAGAGGAAAGAGGTGACCTCCAATCTTAGGCTGCAGAAAACTAAGGGAGTTATTGAAGCATGAGTGTGCACTTCTCTCTGCTTCTTGAGCATATATAAGATGTGGCCAGTAGCTTCAGGTTTTTCCTCATCAACATCTTTCTCATGGAGAAGTATATCCTTCCTCAACTCTGATCCAGGAGTAACCTGTCCTTTTTTGAGTTTTTTTTTTTTTTTTCTTTTTTCCTCAGTCAGGGTATTTTCTCAGAGCAACGGGAGTAGTAACTGAGACACCCCCTGATAAGCACTTGCAAACAGAGGTGGCACATCAGTGTGGCATTGCCCTTCTCTTGAGAACTTCAGGTATTGCTTAAACCTTTGGATGATTATAAGACAACCATTTTATGTCATATTGAAATGCCTTTGAGCACATATTATAGTCACAAAGGTCACAGAATAATTATTCTATATCCAGGTCTGTCCATCTCTTGGGCAGCCAAAAGCTTGACTATATTAAAGTTAATGCTATGCTTTCAGGAGTCCTTGTACTCCTCAGGAGAACCCTCTGCACATTTGTACATCAAACACCCAGTTTATCCGTCATGCCCTCAAATGGAGATCCCCTTATAAAATCACTTGGCTCATCACTTCCCTTTTATATTTTGAGAATTATCTCCACCCACTTACTATACATGATACATTACATTAGTATTTGTTAAGACTATCTTAATTTGGTTGTGGAGACTATGTGACTGCAGTCAGTTAGGAAAGATGTTTGGCCATGTTTCCATATAGAAAGTATGTGGCCCCAAAACAATAGACAAACAATTCGTGCATATAGTAATAACCAGTAAAACTCATAGTTTTAGCCATAGGTGTGCTACGGACTCAGCAGAACAAGAACATTAATGTATTCTTTCTCTCGACTTTTTGCATCACCAAACAAGAAAGTAGTCACAAAACAACTGGAAACTGAATCAGTGGTTGGTTAGTGAGTTGGTTGATAAGCTGGATATTTAAAAGTCATGAAAAAAAAAATCAAAGAAAATATCTGAGACTGGATGCTTTTTGAATAATTTAGATCTCAAGACTTTGAATCAGACTTCCTGGGTTATTAAATTAATCAAACAATCATTGGTCTAGTTACAGAGATTTAACATTAGTTGGAAAAGCCACTGGCAATCACAACTGAATATTTTAAAACAAATTCTATACATAGAAAAGCTGTGCGGAGACAAAGCTGGATGTGTTCATCCAGCTTTATCCTCAAATAACCAGGAGGTCAGATGTGTTCAGGACATAATAACCGTTTAGACAAAGGACTGGCTGCCAAAGCTGACAGACCAGTCTTACCAGCTATGGATAGACCAGATTGTCAATAGCTTCACTACACTGCTGCTCTTGGCTCAATCTTCTGTGCTGTCTACCTTTAAAAGCCTATTATTAATATATGTGTATCTTCTATGAATAATATATCTCATCGACTTTATCATTTTATTAATTAACTCTAATGGACTTTGCAATTTTGATCAGTCTTTGTCATTGGTACCTGTTTTCTAACCTGCATCTTACATGCTATTATGGTAAGTGTGTAATGCTAGGTACATAATCTTCTTCACTCCATACTTTCCAAGAAACAAATTTATTCTTGTGATTCATACCCTGACTTCTGTGGTTAATAATACTTATATCTATATTGCTAGCCACAATTTGCTTTCTGGTTTTAAATTTGAATATGTAAACTTCTGTCGGATATTTTTGATTAATTACATCACATAAATTGTAATATTCTGTATTTTAATTTCACCTTATTTTTGACCCTGTGATGTATTTTTATAGTATTCCAGGACTCACTGAATGGCATTATTATTCACCCCACCTCTCAGCCAGAATCCTGGTAATCATCTTTTGTTTTTCATCTTATTCACCCCCAAAATGAAATTGAACAAGTCTCATATCCTATAGCACTGCACGTTTTCTGGAATCTGTACCATCATCCCTAATAACTTCTGAGTGCAGGTTTTCATCATAATTTTTATTACTTCTGACATAGTCTCTAAAGAATCACCTCTGGTTTGAGCATCCTTTCTCATAACACCCCTTGTGTCAAATTCTGACGCCCTTCTCCTAGATATCCACTAGGACAGAATTAAAGATGAAGTGCACAAAGTTCCTCTTTGACATTTATAATCATTCTGTGACCTTTCTTTAGGTACATATGTATACCTAACTTTTCCCCATTTCATTTTTTAACATGCAGCCTCTGCTGCTGCATGGATCCTGTGCATGACTTCACCATCGTAGCCAGTCTCTTCCAATACTCTGAATGCATTTCTATTTGATAGGACTTTCTTTCAACCTAATTAACTGTTTCATCTTTAATATATGGCTTAAGCATTACTTGCTCTCAGAAACTTTTCTGAAACTCTCACAAGAGGATAGACTTTCTTCTTTGTGTATTCATATCACTTTATCTATAGACTCTAATAAAACTTGTATTCACTCAATTATTTCCCTCCTTATGATTAAGGATTTAGAACAAAGTAGTTGATACTCTAGTAAAGACCGTATTCTAATAGCTTATCCTATTGCTGTTTGAATATTTCTTATACTCTGTGGCCTAAGAACCCAGAGAGGCAGTGGCTAGGGGCAAGCCAGAAGACACTGTGCTTTGTCAGGTGTGACATTTTCCTGAATAGAAACAATATAAACAATAGTTCTTTGTAGGTATCACCATGACCCCCGTAAACAGACTATTAAAATACATTTTATAAATATAAATTAAAAGGGGTGAGAACTCGTACAAGTGTTTCAAGGATTCAGACCCTGGATTAATGTGAAATCTTAGGAATGTTCACTCCTGTTTCACTGTTTGATTTAGTTAGTCTCATTTTCAAATTATCCATTCTTGTTTATTTAATTGCTTTTTGTTGACAAAGAAAAAAATAGATTAATATAAAACCTCATGGTTGTATGACCTGTGTGCCAGATAGTCAAATCAAAACTTTCTTTCAAGTGTATCTTTTTTTATTTTTATTTTTTTTTAAGTGTATGGCCATATATATTTTTGATAACCACTCCTCCCCAATTTTTTCTTATTTATATGTGTTGTTGAATAATGAAAATTATTTACATTTTCCTAGAACAAAGAAATAATTTCAGGCAGGGCTCTAACTCTTAGGCTAGAACAAAGAAGTAATTTCAGGTAGGAATCTAAATCTTAGACTAGAACAAGGAAGTAGGATTCAGACATGAAAATGACTTTGGACTAGGACAGTGAAGTTGGCTCAGATTTTTTTGGTCATCCTGATAACTGATTAGAAACAGTGATCCCAGGAGTGTTCACGGAATTTTCTTTATTGCCTTGCTTTTTCTTTGACTGTTAGTGTTTATTGCCTTGCTTTTTCTTTGACTATTATTGTTTATTGCCTTGCTTGTTCCTTGACTATTTGCATCTATTGTATTGCTAGTTCCTCAACCTAGAACTGATCTGAAATGTAAATAAATAATTATCCAATAAAATAAGGAAATTATTTACATTTTCTGTAGGATCCTGAGCACTTCTATTTGTAAATACAAAACACAAAGCATTTCAATATTAATGAATTATGCTCAGTGTTTAAAATTATATTATTTTAGTTTTTTTATTAGATATTTTATTTACACTTCAGATGGCATCTCCTATCCCCATTTCCTCCCCCCCACCCCCCTTAGGAAACCCCTATCCCATAGGTGATGAAAGAGAGAAAGAGGGGGGAGACAGGGAGGCAGATATTCATGTATCTCCACCAGTCAAAGATAGTCGTTATATCTAGGTTGGTCAGTGGGTTACACCTCTGATTGAACAATTCCAAACTTATAAAGCCTATGATTAACATTATTTCAAGTGTATCTTAAGGAGGAACTCTGAACTATCACTGAGTCAAATGGGTAAATTAAACTATAGTGGCATATCTGAGAAGACTCTGGGTGTTGAATGGGGAGAATGTATTTACTTTATTGAAGAAAGAGACAGTCGAACTGGATAGAAGAAAGAAAGCCACTTCCTCTAGCAATTCTTAATATTTGAGTGGTCTACATCACTGCTTATGGAAAAACTCTCATGGGTCCTTCTTCAGTTTTTCCATGCAGAGCTCTTGGGGTATATGAGCCTCTATCTTCCTTTTACAGATAAACAAACTAAGCTGTAAAGATAGTAAGAAAAGGAGTCAGATTCAAAGCACTGGTTATGAACAGAGCCAAAGCATGAGTTATTGCCATCAAATACTTGAAATATTCATGATCTTGTGCGCATATGGGGACCTTGAAAAGTCAGGGGATACTCAAAATCCTGATCACTCTGCTGGACCTAGACAGAATATATGTTGCCAAATGGAGTGCCCTTATCTTTTGCTGTTGAAACTAAACCTTGATTTTAAAGAGACCTTGACAAGAACTCTGCCTCTACAAACCTAATGTCTTTGTCTTGAAGTTGGATACCCAATACTTACTAATTTTCTTTGAGAAAAGTACTTCTTCTGGAAACATTTATTTACCAAAACTCTTTTTGAACATGTACAGTGAGTCAGGCCATGTCTTTGACAGTTTTGAGAAACATTAATCACTGCCCCGGCTATCAGACAAATCTTGGCTAGCTGAGTCAGGGTTGGATACAGGCAAAGCATGAATGGAGAAGAAGAAATAAATGTTCTCTGCCAAGAGGGATCATCAAAGCATTAATATGAAATTGTCCATTACAAGCTTCGGAGTGCTGTGGTTAGTGGGAAAGGCATACTCTCATGGAGTGTGCTTAGGGAAGCTGGACTTGAGTCCTACCTAGGTCCATCAGCTCAGGTGCTTACAATATGTTTCTACCAAGACTATGTTTTCATTGTGCTGTTGACTATGTCTGGTCTACTATCTCAGATGTATGACCCCTTTTGAATGGTTCATAAAGTCTTTTTAATGTTGACAGAAGAGCATAGTTCTGCTTCCTTTTCTCAATATGATCGTGTGTGTGTGTGTGTGTGTGTGTGTGTGTGTGTGTAATCAAGTTTTAGCATTTTTACTATGAGGATGTCAATTTTATAATTTACTGTTCATTGTTGTAGTAAAAGATAAAATTAAAATAAGAAAATTATCTGATTTTTTAGTACAATAATTTACTTGTACTGAGTTAATCACAAAAAAATAAAAAGAAGCCAGGCAGTCATAACACATGTCTTTAATCAGCAGGCAAAGGCAGCAGATTTTTGAGTTCAAGGCCAGTGTTGTCTACAGAGTGAGTTCTAGAACAGCCAGGGTCACACAGAGAAACCCATCTTTAAAAATTGGAAATAAAAAGGCTTATTTCCAGAAATTAGTAGGATTCTTGCTTGTTTTCCTAGTTACCTGGCATATCTATGTCAAAGTCAGAGGCCACATTGAAGCTGTGTTTAAAGACTATAGATGTAAAAGTGTCTCAGGAGTAAATAATAATCAAAAGTAATTTCACTAAGAAATACAAACAAAATATTCACCCTAGCTGTTTGTCTAAATAAACGTGGCTTCATGGAAAGTAAAGAAATTGTATGGTGGTTGAGCATATAGTGTACTGAGAAACAGACGCCAAAATAAATCATGTAACCAAATGCAATTTCAACAAATAATGCATACTGTTAAAATGCCATGTGAGACAAGTTTGGATAGAGAATGTTGGTGATTAACTGAAAGTAACTTTTGAGAAAGGTGTGAATTAGAAAAAATGAAGGACTATTGGTGATCTGAAGGTAAACAAGAAGTGGCAGAGTAAATATGTCAATACTACAATCACAATGGGGTAATTGAAAAATTACAGGAAGCCACTGAGGAGGGAGCAAAGTGAGTGAAAGGTAAGTTGAAATATGAGGCCTAAGATAATGCTTGTTGTTGTATAAGGCAGTCACTGTGCTGGTTGGTAGGAGAAAAGAATGAAAGGAGTAGCTTCATGCACTTTTCAGAATGGACTGAACTATAGCATGACTATATAGGAGAGAAGACACAACCGTGGAGTACAATTTTAAATGTCGATTTGACAAATAACTCAAACATGTGAAATGAGAGAAATAGAGAATGTGAGAGAGTACATGAAGCAATGATGTTGTGGGGATGGGGAAGAGGTATCTGGTTGTTGGAAGGGACAAAATAATGGGAAGACTGAGAGATCTTGGTGGGAGTCCGGAGAGATGGCTCAGTGGTTAAGAGCACTGACTGCTCTTCCAAAGGTTCAGTTCCCAGCAACCACATGGTAGCTCACAGCTATCTGTAATGGGATCTGATACCTTCTTCTGTTGTGTCTGAAGACAGCTACAGTGTACTCATATAAATAAAATAAATCATAAAAAAAATCTTGGTGGGAAGTAGGTGTTCATTAGAGTTCATGGAGATATTGAGTTCATATTAGTGGCAGCTCAGGGAACACTAGAAGGTACCCGAATGTGAGTGCTCCTTACAGCCTTGGGGCTGGAGGAAACCATCTGCATGAGTGCTTAAAGGGAAGCTCAAATTTTGGAATTTGGGGTCCTCAACAACCAAGGTGAACTGATGCTTTAAATCATTGTGGCTTAGTCCAGACTCCCAAACACCTTAGGCTCCGTGTGCTTTACATCCTATTTGCTTCACTCCATTCTTATCTGTGTTGAACCCACTGAATGGGGACACATATTTACAGTATTTTAACCAGGTACCCTGGCTCCTTACTTCCTTCTACTGGGATCAAGCCAGCCAGAGTAATTAGTAAGAGGTTGGAGAAGCAGGGTAAGAGATTGAGATGCATATTTTATTGTTCCCCTAAGGTACCTGCTTTTCAGGTCCTGCACAGCATTTGTTTTCAGATCCTATTTATGTCCATGAATGGGAAAATCCACAGATTTTTAAATTCCCAATTAAAGTGGCATCATGTTTACATATCATCTAAAATTATCATACGCTGTATCTAAACTTATCTCTGGACCACAAATAACACTTAATAAAATAGAAATGCCTTGTAAACAAGGGACTATTTTTCCTCTGCTTGCTCACTATCCTAAAAGGTCTATATTCACTGACAGTGTAGGCTGTGAATGAATGTGTGAGTTTTATTTTTCAGAAACTCCAAAGTTAAGACTGTATAAATGAGAAGCCAGACACAATCAGGGACTAAGATGAGAGGGTATCATTTATAAGAAACTGAGAAAAGAATAAGGAAAAACAAGCTCTTTGCAATGTCCCATGTACATTTTTGGGAGAAAAGGGTCACTGGGGAGCTGAGCATGGTCAGGCATATTTGCATCTCCAATATGGTACCAGGGGCAATCGGATGGTGAGTTCAAGGCCAGGCTAAGCTACATATAGCATGGAAGTTCCAGACCAGCATAGATTACATAGTAACATCCTATCACAAAGATAAGAATGACAACAAAAACCTTGTCTGGTGCTTTATCTATTATCAGAAATCTTCTGTGCCTCACCTTTTAAAATTGAGGTTGGCTTACCTTCAGTCTGGTCATCTGAAATACAAGCACCTTAAAGTCTAAGACTTGTCATCTTATATTGTTCATACCCTGCCTACAGGACTCCTGGTTTTCTGAGCCATAATTCCATTATAGCTAAAGTATGTTAATGGCTGTTATAATACATCTACATAGAACAAATAAGCTGGGTATTCCAAAGTACAGTGGAGTGACTATAGTTCTTCTGGCTAAATGAAATATTCTAGAGGAAAAATGCTTTCAAAGTATTTTTTGTAAATAAACTTTTATTATGTTTTGAAAACCTATAAACTTTTAAAGTGTTAAAATCCAAAATATGACACACATTCTCTTGTGTTCAATATTCAAATAAATGTGATATGTAATTAAAAGGGGAAACAATGGAAGAGAATGGGCTATGACAACACAAGCAAAACAAAAGAAAAGAAAAATAAATATGCACCTGGGAAGATAAAGGAAATTTAAGTTTTTCTAAGATTCTAAGACTCATTAGGAATGATGGTAGATTTGGGGTTTCATATCCTAGACCAGTGATTCTTAACCTTCCTAATGCTATGACTCCTTTAATAGAGTTTCTCATGTTGTGTGACCCCCCCCCCAGCCATAAAATTACTTTATTGCTATTTCATAACTGAAGCCGCTACTGTTATAAATCACAGTGCAAATATATACTATGCAGGATATCTGATATATAACTCCCAAAGGGGTTATGGTTGAGAATCACTGCCACAGACTCCGCTATTGAAATATGCAATAAGAATTCAAGATTTCTTTTAAGAATGTTTTTTCTGCCACTGTCTTCAGACTACACCAGAAGAGGGCATTGGGTCCCATTACAGATGGTTGGGAGCCACCATGTCATTGCTAGGAACTGAATTTAGGACCCCTGGAAGAACAGTCAGTGCACTTAACCTCCGAGCCATCTCTCTAGCTCTATAGGAAGACCAGCAGTCTCAACCTGGATCCCCGAGATCTCTCAGGCACTGAGCCACCAACTAAGCAGAAAAGGGCAACTGACATGAGGTCCCCAAAACATATACAGCAGAGGACTGCTGGGTCTGGACTCAGGTAGAGAAGATACACCTCAAGAGACTTGAGGCCCCAGGGAGTAAGGAGATCTGGTGGGGTGGGGGTTGGGGTGCGGGAACATCCTCTTGGAAATGGGGGTTGGGGGAAGATGTATAGAATGTGGAACAGTCAGAGGGTAGACCAGGAGGGGATAAAGTCTGGATCGTAAAAAGATTAAAGAATAAATTTTAAAAAATGAAAAATATAAAGAAGCTTATAGCTCATTTAAAAAAGAATGATTTTAATATGAGGAAAAGAGACACTACCTTTGACTTTCTTGCTGCCTTTGTATGCCATCATATTTTGAGGATGGTGATGATAATGGTGATGGTGATGACAATGATAATGTGATAAAGATGGTGGTGGTAGTATGGTGGTGATGGCGTTGTGCCAGTGGGTGGTAATGGTGGTGGTGGTGGCGATGATGATGATGGTGATGATGATGATGATGGTGACAATGGTTTTCAGGACAGTGGTCATGAAGACAGGAACATTTCATTTCTTGGAAAAAAAAAAGACAGAGAAGACTATGTGGTAGCAAACAGCCTTTTGTTATCTATCGTGTTTCATTTCAGTTCTGTATCCAAACAAGACACAAAAAAAATCATTTCATGTCTGAAATGTAGCTATATGTATTTCCATGGATCCTGTCTTCTTTGTCTTATGCAGTGGGCTAAGTGAACCGCTCTAATGACAGTCTCCCACACCCTGCTCAGTTCCCAGTATTGACAAGTCTATTCTCCAACACCTATGTTGATTAAAGATGGATGAAGTACCGCCTAATGCTTCCACCCAAACCTGGAATCACTGCAGCTGTACAATAACAGTCACACATTCCTCATCCCTTTTCTTTTATTAATAATACATTAAAACTCAGTCACACACACAAAAAAAACTCAGAGAAAAGAAGGGAAAGGGATGATAATGATTTCCTGACAGATCTTGAATGAAAGGCTTTAACTAGTGTTCTAACTAAGGTTGACACACCATTTTTTTTAAATGTGTGAGTCCCTCTATTTCCCAATCCCTTTATGCTTAATTGAGAAGCCCTACTTATGAAAAAAGTGAAGAATTTAATGAACCCCTTCCCCTCAAATCTTTAATTCAAAATTTCTGAGGTTGACGCTTTGGTTTCTGGTAATAAGTATTTTCCCTATTGATGCATGCACAGAGAAATGCCAAATAACCATGTTTTGTGGATAGAACTCACACTGTTCAAATTGGAATGTTTTATTAATTACATTTCTTAAAAGATATTGAACAGTGGAGGGGGTAGATCAAGAAATAAATAATACATAGTCTTGAAATGGCCCTGAGATGAGTCGCTGTTCTCTTTATAAATATTACAAACCTCACATAATCCCTTAGGTAAAGACACAGTATTCAACACACATAATGATGAACAACAACAAAACAGCATTTTAATTTGAACCACAGTATCCCTGGCTGTGGTTTGCTCTTTCTGCTCAATGCATATTCTCTCGGGTATTGTGAGCTCAGTGATTAGGAGCATCAAATAGTAGATGAGTATGCTGAGGTAAGATGATCAACTCACATTTGGTCACTATCAGTGATTAAATGATATAATCTATGAGAAATAAAGAGCTAATCCCTACGGGAGGGAATTTATTTATCATTTTAATATCATGTCCAATTCTTGGATATCTGACCAAAGAGCAAACCAAACATTGTGGGAAGTTCTTTGTGGATAGCTTTATAATCAGTATATATATATATATATATATATATATATATATATATATATATATACTAGGTTCTTTCTAAATTGAAGAATATTTTCATGACATTTATTCTTTAGTAAGGAACATCACGGCATACATTAACAATATAAAATTAATGTTTCTAATTAGCAAATGTTATCAGAGCCAGATTAACACATAACATTATTTTTCACAGTTTAATAGTAATTTGTCTTTAAAGGGATGCCATCTTCAAATACACATTCATGCATCTATCAGGTTATTTTAGACCCAGCTACCACTGGTTCCTCATCCCTGACTTTGAGTACTGTTACTAAGATAAACACATGTACTGTGGTCCTCCAAGTCATTTGAATTCCCTCTTCTCAGCATGTCTTCTATCTATGGATGGTATTTTCACACTGGTCTCTCTGTCTTTATTGCTAATCCTCTGTTGGCATATTCTTATCTTGTTTCTCTGGTAATATCAATCTGGAAGCTGTGCCATCTATCTCTATTAAAGACTGGGATGTGGCTTTTCTGTGTCTGAATGAAAAAATATATCTAAGGAAAAGTGAGTTTGTAGGATTGTATTTGAATGACAGAATCTCTCTCTCTTTCTTTCTCTCTCTCTCTCTCTCTCTCTCTCTCTCTCTCTCTCTCTCTCTCTCTCCCCCTGAGGTCTGCAAAGTCAGAGGAAGAAAATAATATTTCTAATTTCCCACGTTGTTTATATATGAATAAAATCCAATGGCTGTATGCATTTCTCACACAGAAGTACATATTTAAGAGAAGATATAAATTCTTACTAATTTTGTTAAATATTTTCAGTGTTTACTATAATAAAATTAATGAAAAGAAAATACCACCTAAGATTAGGAATTGACCTTAATATGTGTATTTGGATAATACAGATATAGAAAATAGACATGAAGTAGAATTAGGTAGAATAAAATGAAGTTTTAAATCTAAAATAGACATGATACTGTCTGTAATTTGGGGCTGTTCTGTACTTTAAACTCTCATAACTACTAAAGGTATAGGCTTTAGTTTTCTATTATTTTCCATTTCACCTCATGTCCTTCCAAAAGAATTATATTATTGGACACTTAGCCAAAGGTTCTATTAGAAATATTTTTTGATATTTTCTGTTATAGTTATGTAAGACAATTAGACAGCTTTTAATTACTCTAAAAAAAAAAACAAATGCCACTATTACATTATTGTGGTCTAGTTATTGTTGTAAATCTTAGGGCTTATAGCTGGTAAGGCTTACCAGATATAACAGACCACATTATAAGGAAGATACTATTATTCTCTCCTGTGTTCCATATTATGGCTACCTCAGATTAGATTCTTTTAGGATTGCACATTTCCACAATGTTTAGACCTTCCTCCAAACGAAGACAAGCTTTCTAGCTGTTATTTGCTGTCCTAAGTTAAAGCCTTGTATTTTAAGGGAGTATCAGGTTCATATAATGGATTAATGTATGTACCAAGTCATTTATTACAGAACTTCTCATTTTCCTGCACATACTCTTAAGTAGATAATGAAAGCACAGTACAAATGAACCTTAGGATAAAGGAAAGGCTTTACTACCCAGGCACAAAGAGACAAAAGTTCCTTCATTACTATTTATAGCTGGAGTCCCACAGAAAAGCATCCTAAGCTGGGAAAATTATAGTGGGTATTGACATGAAGCTCACACCTGATCATAACAAGCAGGCCAAGAGCAGTCAGTCATGCTGTGGGACACCCAGGAATGGCAAAAACCTGTACTTATTATCATCATTGTCTTTAGATACTGTGTGCCCTGGTATATACTTCATGCTAGTACTGAGTTTAGAAAATAAGTGTGTTCCGCTGGACTCAGTGCAGAACCTCAGCATCCCAGTTTGAATTTCAAAATGGTAGAGCACTGAATGAAGTACCCTTTCTTAAGAATATATTTGCATCTTAAGAATATATTGCTAGTTCCTCAACCTAGAACTGACCTTAAGACCTGCATGTAATTTAAATGGCATAAAAGCAAAAAAAAAAAAAAAAAAAAAAAAAAAAAAAAAAAAAAAACAGGAGGAAGGAATGGATAGGGGGAGTTAATGGGGGGGGAGAGAATTGGGAAAGGAGATAACATCTGAAATGTAAATAAATAAAACATTGAATAAAAAAGAATATAGTTAGATCTCCACTTCAAAGTACATACAGAAGGGTGTGGTCTGAATGATCTGTAGTATAAGGCTATATTATACCTTGTGTAGTGTGGTCCAATAATATTAACTTACACTTCTAGGCCTAGCTGATAATGATTTCTATGACATCCTCATTGGTACTCTCTTAAATCTGCTCTCTTGTCTCCCTCCATAAATCTCACCTCCTCATATAACATATTTGCAAGTTAATTCATAACTTTGCTTGTTAGAAGTATCTTAACTAAGATTTTGCTCAGATACGGTAACATTTAATTGGTAAATATTTTTATTCAGAACACACAGTCTCTATGATTTCCAGAGGTCAGGAGCCCTGAGTAGGATACATAGTGTATACCTACTTGAGAATTATTGATAAGTGAGTCTTCTGAAATCAGCATAGCCTGGAAGAAGACATGCTGCTGTGGATATAGCTCTCTCCCCCCCTCCCCCAGTTTGTTTATCTGTGGAACAAATTTGTGGCGGCTTACAAGCCGTGCATGTCCTCTCTCCTATTTCCTTCTAAACTTCTAAATGGATGTTTTCCACCTTTGGAACAGTTTGTAACCTGGAGCTATGCCAAGAGTAAAAAGGAAGTGATCACTCTGGCAGAAGCTGTAGCTGCAGGATCCTCTACCTAGCAATCCAGGGTGATTTCTTTCTTTCATTTTCCTTCCTTTTTTCTTTTCTCCTTTCTTTCTTTCTTTCTTTCTTTCTTTCTTTCTTTCTTTCTTTCTTTCTTTCTTTCTTTCTTTCTTGTCATTTCTGTGGTTTGCAGAGGTGAGAGTGTGCAGACCGCTACCCTATGGCCAGTAGTCCATACTATTCCCATTGGGCCCTTCTGTTCTGACTGCAATTTGCACCTCAGCCAGGTGTGAAAACTTCTCCTGAGGAGAGGAAGATGCAAGCCCTTCTGCCAGTACCAGGTGGAAGTCACTGTCCTCCTTGTTCCTAGGACGTGAGTCTGCAGCTCACACTCTGACTTCGCTCAGACACTTGAACTATTCATACTCTATTAGACACATATGAAGGAAGGAAATTGGACTTTCTCAGGTTTCAGATGTATCAGCAGGGGTGTATGACTGAAAATTAATTCCCTGACACAGACTGATGAGACCAGCTATTCCCGAGATACTGAGATATAGTTTATATTTTTAATAACACATGATCTCTATGTAACATGCTTTCCTGTTTCAAAATACCAATGCCTTCACAATGAAACCCAGGATCTTCCATTACCATAAACAAATTTTTTAATAATTACTGAAAATATCTAAAAATAGTCTGTGGAAAGTAAGTATAATCTATGTATTTGTAACAACCAAAGAATGCCCTCGAGAGGCATTAATATGTTGATGAAACTGGAGAGAAAGTTACTAATTAAGAATGCTTACTGCTCTTTCAGAGGACCTGGGTTCCTGTCTATGCACCCTAATGGTGGCTTAGAACCATCTATAACTTTAATTCCAGGAGATCCAATTCCATTTTTGGCTTCTATGGCCACCAGATGTATTATATACACATGCAGGCAAACATTTAAATAAATAAAATTAAAAATTAAAAACTTTTTAAAAAGTATACTATTTCATCTAGAATTTAAATTAAGTAGATATTATAGGACCTTTCTCTTAATGTTTTTATTCTAGTCATCTAGAATTTTATATATGATCTTCCTTTTTCTTCACTCCTATATGAATGTGAATGCAAGCACAGCTAAACACAAACGATTCCATCAAGAAACAACAAATAGTTATAATTGAACTAACCTTGATAATTTTTACATTTTACTTCATAATGAAGTATGTGTTTTTATTTGACTAAAGTGCCATACCAAAAATCTTTAAAAGAAAAATCTTAAATGATACTTAGTAGACACCCCTCTATTGCCTTGCTGGAGCATCTTGATGAACAAATGGCTGATATTTTAGACAAGATCTATTAAATACACAAACTCATAAGGCTGTATTTGTTACTGTGTGATTCTACTGATGCATATTTTACTTTGCAAAAGAAGCATCATCTAATCAAGATGATGAAAGTCTATAAGAATAGCAATGGGAAGATGATGGATTGATTGACTGAAAGATATAACTTAAGGGTTTAATGAGAGTTGGCAGAACTCTCTTTGACTGAACAGTGAAGAAGACTAATTGGAATCTCTTCTAGGCTAGGTACACCTGACATCACAGGGTACTTCTAAGAACTGAGAAACATGTTGGAGAGCAGAAGCTGAAACAAATAATCAATAAGACACGGATGTTCCAGACAGCCTGGAAATGCATCCCAGAGCAGCTTTACCTTCAACCCCAGTAAGAGTCTGTAGCAGAAGTAGTTCAAAGACTAAAAGCAGTAGTGCTCTGTGAACTTAAAATTAGAGTAGTATTGGAGACGGGAGGCCTGAAGTCACCTGTCAGTCAAGTCTTTACATCTCTCTGGGTTTAAATAAGTTGCTTAGTAGAGGAAGTCTTTAAAAAGGGTTTGAGTAGACCAGCCAGTCTCACCACATGAAGGAGCTCCCTACAACTATACAAGCTGGCCTTTTAGAATAAATGGTGTTTATCCGCTTGTGTATACTTACTATTTTTTGCTTCTGAAAACACAAATGCCAACTATCCAGAGGCTTGTGCTCCTAGAAAGAGATTTCTACGCAACTTAAAATGTTTTGCTAAAAATAACATAATCCAGACTGCAATTCAGTAAAATATCCTACTAAAAAAACCATATTGTTTATGAAAAATGATAGGCAGCTAGTCTTGGGTTGATGTGTAAACTAGAATTGAGAAACAATATAGTCAAGAAAGCATCAGTGATGAAGAAGTGGGGACTTTCCTGAAATCCTTACCTCATATGAAATGGAAACAATAGCAGGAGAAGGTAATGTAAAATTATCTTTTATTCCCCCATAGCAATTGGTCATCTCCAAGGCTTACTGTCTAGTCCTTGAAGCTTCTAGCCTCCATATAGTCTAATCTAGGCCTAGAATGTTTTCTGCTTCTGAGATTTACTGCTGAATAAGCATACCCTTCTTTCGGAACTCTGACTGGCTGACCAACTGACAGTTCTTGCTTGAAACTTCTCTCCAAACTGACCGATTCAATCTTTCTTCTCTCTCTGAATTGCTCCATTTGGGCTCAAACTAGCTTTGGCAAACTGTTCTAATCTTCTGGCTCCTTCTCATTCTCTGGCTTGTTCTATCTTCACCTGTGTCTAGCTTGTTCTCTGTCTGCAACTGGTTACTGTCCCATTAAAACTGCCTCCTTCTTCCGTCCCTATGGCCTATTCCCTCTTATGTTGTCTCTCTTTCCTCTCGCTCTTCTTGTGAGAAGTGGGCATACCCTATTCCATAAAATTGTTCTCTGATTCATCACTCAGTCTTAGTTAGACGTCACTTCTAAACATCGATGCTTCCTTCTACAAAGTCATTTTACCTTCATTTTTAGAATTAAAGGTGAATGCTAAGTGTGTGTCTATATTCCAGCTAGAGGGATTAAAGAAGTGTTAAGGACCGAGCCAAGCCATAACTAGAAACAGGTGTTTTCAGTGAACAACACAATCTCAGGGCTCATAGTGTGATCTAATATACTGCAACGGCATAATGTTCAGCGTGTAAAGTACCTGCCATTCAAACCAAAGTTAAAATCCATGGTACTTACACAAAAATCCACATCAAAGACAGATTCAGTAGTTTGTAATCCCACTGTGGCTCTAGAGAAGTAAAATTGAGAAGGAAGAATGGCCAGACGTTTGAAGACCATCTAAGGTTTTCCCTGACCTCCATGTCTATGCAATGACCTGAGTATGCCCATACTCACACACATATCACATATACACACAAATACAAACACAACATACCATTCACAGCAATAAACATGTGCGTGCATGCACACACACACACATACACACACACAGATACACACACACACACACACACACACACAGAGAGAGAGAGAGAGAGAGAGAGAGAGAGAGAGAGAGAGAGGTAGTTATTGTAAAACTTTGATTAAAGCTCATCTTCAAATATTTTCAGAAATTAATGTAACAGGATGGTAGCAGAGCATCTGTTAGGATGTGAAGATTCATGGTGCAATCACAGCCAAAGCACAAACTCCTTCAAACTGTACATTGCATTTGCCTTGATCTTAGTGATGAACAAGAGTTGAAATTTCCCTAGATCAATAGAAAGGAGTCATTGGATTCTTTACACTGAGCTTTTCCACATGTGTCAATCCATGAGTCTTATCCTCCTTTTCTGTTCAGTTTGTTAATCTGAAAGTACAAGAATGTTGCAAACTATCTTCTAACATGCAACAAGCTTTCTTGAGAGTTTCCATCTGTCTCATGCTATGTATGTGGCATTGTACCTGGAGGCATATACTATAATAATAGTAGTATAAGAATGAATTCCACATATTGAACAGTAACAGTGGATGCTATCTTGAGTTTTTTGTATTTATTATTTGGAAAGGAAGCATAATGGTGCTTATTACGAATGCTGTGAATTGTTGGTGGGTTAGTAAGATTTAATATTAGACATGTAAGAGGTGACCAGACAGTAGAAACTTGAATTCAGTAAATAGTAAATATCTTGTATGTCTCTTCCTGAAGCCTAGGCATGCAGAGAACTGTCAGTCAAGGCTTCTAACATTTGCTTACTCAAAAATCCTTAAGGAAAGAACAAGCAAATAGAATTTCAAAACAAATATATAGACTAATGGCAAAGCTTATTTTTAAAGATTTATTATTTTCAAAATGTGTATATATTTGTGTGTCTGTGAGTGTGTGAATGCAGTTGTGTTTGAAGTCCAAAAGAGGGTATTGGATCCCCTGAAGCTGGAGTTATGGGAACTTGAGAGGCACCTTGAATTGGGGTCCTCTGCAAGAGCAGTACACATGATCTTAACAGTGGAACTGTCTCTCCAGTTTGTTACAGAGCTTCTAATTTTATAAGGCGAAATCACAAATTAATTAAATTTCACTCTCTTTTGCACACCACCCACTTAACCCATTTAAACTGTGTTGTCTTTGCTTTGCTAAATGAAAGATTTATATTGCCTTCCATTTCTCTGAGGGAGCTTCCTGCAGAGTGGGAAGGGGCTGTGCTGAGTTAACTTGATCTGGTAACTGACATGAGCTGCCTAGCAGACCTATAAAGCCTTATTGAAATCTCTGTACTTTATTTTCTCCTTCTACCCACGACTGCTCCAAAGACCTTGTGTTCACAAAAGGTGAAAAGAGGAAAGGGGGATTTTGGAAGACTCACTGGAGTAGAAACCGAGACCCACATTACTCTTTGTTTTACTCTATTTGACATGCCCATAAAATGCTATTAAGAACTACCTCACAGAGAAGTATGAGATCATGCTTGGTTGGAGAGTCAGGAGAGGTTGCCCAGTGTGATTAAAATTTAAAAAGAAGTCTAAAAGCAGATTAACATCTTGATGGAGCAAACAGTTGAGAATGAGAATGTTACATTTGCAGTAGAGAATATGAGTGGAGGCAGGCAAAATAAAACAAAACTGCGGGGGCCACAACAATGGAGATGTGTAGGCAGACATAGTGGGAAGTCGATACATGCTGTTGGAAAAGTATGTGCCAACTCCTGGAATGTAGGCATTGATTAAATTTTGGATAGCGTTCTTTCTAAGAGACCTGTTAAAGCCAGTAGTTAACATTGTAGTTAGAATTTTAAGTTGTATGACAGTAATGCGGGTGAGGTTTATCTTAACAAAAAGAACAAGGCTTCCGTGCCTGGATTTATCTGATCAGGACACACGTAGGTATTAGAGAAGCCATATAAAGCTCTATTATGTTAGATAAGACCAAATGAATTAGATGACAAAGGGGAACAGAAGATCAGTATTGCAAAATTGTCAAGAAGAACTCTGCAAGGGTTGACTTATGTCACTGGGAATATTCCGAGCTGCTCTGGTGGCTGTGAGGGAATGTGGAAGAATGAATGACTATCACTGTAAAACTGTACGTCTGATTGTTTAGAAACATGCAGGTGTGGAGACAGAAAAAGGGCACAGTGATTAACAGGGAGGGTTGCTCTTCCAGAGGACTTGAATGCAGTTCAGCTATAGTCCCCAAAGATTCAATGACCTTTTCTGACCTTTGCAGACGCTTTTCTTATATAAACACATAAACACACAGAGAGAGATTAAATATTTTTTGATTTATTTACTTATTTATTTATTTATCCTTCAGATTTTATTCCCTCCCCGACTGTTTCACACCCCATATCTCCAACCCACCCCTTGTCTCCACGAGACTGTTCCCGCACCCCATCACTCACTCCACCTGACCTCTAAACAGCCTGGGGCTCCAGTCTCTTGAGGGTTAGGTGCATCATCTCTGATTGAACACAGACCTGGCAGTCCTCTGCTATATATGTGTTGGAGGGGTCCTCATATCAGCTGGTATATGCTGCCTATCTGGTAGTTCAGTGATTTTGAGAGATCTCGGGAGTCCAGATTAATTAAGACTGCTGGTCCTCCTACAGGGTCAGCCTCCTCCTCAGCTTCTTTCAGCCTTTCCCTAACTTAGCCACAGGGGTCAGCAGTTTCTGTCCATTGGTTTGGTGCAAATATCTGCATCTGACTCTTTTAGCTGCTTGTTGGGTCTTCCCGAAGGCAGTCATGATAGGTCCCTTTTTGTGAGCGCTCCATATCCTCAGTGATAGTGTCAAGCCTTAGGACCCAAAAGATGACCCACCATGCCACAGGGGCATGTGTTCCACTATGTTCACAGCAGCCTTATTTGTGATAGCCAGAAACTGAAAACAACTGAGATATCCCACAACAAAAGAATGGATACAGAACATTTAGTTCATTTACACAATGAGATACTACTCAGCTATAAAGAACTAGGACATCCTCAGTTTTGCCGGCATATGGATGGAACTAGAAAATATCATCCTAAGTGAGGTAACTCAGACCCAAAAGGACATGCATGGTAAGTACTCACTAATAAGTGAATATTAGCAAATTAAAGATAAAAAGTACATAATACCCAAGACACAGTCCACAGAACTCAAAAAGGTCAACAAGCTGAAGGGCCAAAGTGAGGACACCTTAGTCCCACTGGGGAGGGAGAATAAAGCAATCATAGGTGGGGAGGGAGAATTTAAATATTCTTAAAGCAAATTGGCTGCCTAGGTGTCTCAGAGACTGTGGTGTTTGTTTTATAATAAAATATTTTAAATGACAAAACTATATATGTAATCTGACTGGAAGATGGTGAGTTGTCAGAAATTTGATGAGATGCTATCAAATGTATCAAATGCCAGGATATATAGAAACAACAAATAGAACTTAATGAATCTTGAGTCTAGAAAGTCATCACACATGGCCAGGTGCAGTGTGATATGGTAGAACTCCCAGTGCACAGAGAGGTAGAGACCGACCAATCCCTGATGCTCACTGTTTAGCCAGCTGTACACCAGTAGGAGTCCTTGTTTCAAAAGATAAGGAGCTATGAACATGGATGGGCAGGCCTGGGAAAATTTAAAAGGCAAGGTGAGGAGGGGATGTAACTGCAATGTGCATTTCTATATATGCTAAATTTAAAAGAAGCAAATGAAGTGATCTCTGGGTGGGAAAAAAAGAGCAAAGTGGACCCAGTGGACAGTCCTAAGAAATGATATCCAAGGTTGTCTACTAGCCTCTATGAGACTGTATGCACATATGTATATAGAGACCTGCACACAAGGAGAACTATACACAAAAGCAGCTGGAAAACAGACATAAAAGTAGACATATATGTAAACTGTTTTAAATTAAAAAAGAGAAAAGAAAGAACAAAAGGAAGGAAGGAAGAAAGGAAGAAGGAAGGAAGGAAGGAAGGAAGGAAGGAAGGAAGGAAGACAAGGAGAATGGAAAGTCTCTGTAATTTAAACATAGAAGCCAATTCAAATGTAGAAGCCAATTCCAGAAAAGCAGCTGTCCTCACAAATGTTTCTGGGAGGCAGACTCAAATTCATGGGCAAGGAGGAGAGGACTCTGTGTATTTTTATTGAGGGCCCCCCACAGTCAAAAGATAAAGATAAGAAAGACACGTATTGATAAAGAAATTTTAATAACTAGAAGGAAAGGATAACACTTTGCAGCTCACAGAACTTGAGTACAATTACCTGACATCAATTTTTTAAGAAAGAGAAGGAAATTTAATTGAATGCACGGTTAGACATCTATCAAAATGAATTTTCTTTAAAAACCTCATATAACAATATCCCATTTCTTTCTCAGCATAATGATTTCTTACCAACAAAGACTGTCAGTGTTTCCTAGAAGCAATATTGAAGTGACTTCTTGCTGGAAATGCAGCAAATGAACTTTTTCTGCTCCCAGAATCTCGCTCCTCATTAGGCTAGTTAGAAATCTGCCCGGGGCTCCCATCCCTTCTTCTTTCTGACGGATGATAAGTGAAGAGCAGCTAATGGACATTTTAACTGTTAGGGGGCTTTCGATTCAGTCCCTAGCAGCCTGGCAGCTCACTCTGAGCCCTTTCAGAAAAGCTGCAATAATATGCACAAATACGGTGGTTAAATATGGGCTAGAAGGGAATTGTTTCTCTCTGTCTCTCTCTGGCTCTCTCTCGCTCTCTCTCTCTCGCTCTCTCTCTCTCTTCTTTTTTCCATGACTAAGGAGGATACTTGTTAAAAACAGGAAATAATTTCTGAAGGCTTCCAGCAGGCTCAGACCCTCACCCTGGAAAAGATCTATCCAATCAGACAGTCCTTCCAGTAATTTGCTCTTGCAAGGAGCAAAGGGAAAAAGGAAGGTTTCTATCTAGTTTCCCTTTTGAAGATACTGCCTCCTCCCATGGGCCACAGCATCACATAATTTTCTTTTCAAATATCACTTAATACCAATTCTAATAGAAGCAAACATTCCCAAAGTACCCTGTATTTTGAATGAAAAAAAAAATGGATAAGTATCTGGTGAATGTAAAATGTTGTCATGTAATTGTCCCCTGAGAGGAGGTGTAATTAGAGTTTTTCAATATTATGATAGGTTTCTCTTATGCCATGCATTTTTTGTGTCCTTGTGGCCCTAAATAGACACATTGGTTAGCAAATGTTCTCCTGTGCATAATGTCTCTTCCCTGCTCCATCTGTTGGACAACTGCTTTAGTAAACATAGTTCTTACACTTTCCTGTTCCTCTCCAGGTCCATGGTGCAGAAGCTCTGCTTGTACCATTCTTGACATCATCCTTAATCTACAGGATGAATGAAGTTTAAGGAAGATATTAGCTAGATGTTTCCAATAATTTAGATTCAATAACCCACACATGTCTAGACATTCAAATGAGATCAGAAAAAAAAATAGTTAGCTATTCAAGGTATAGATAGGAAGACAAAGAAGTCTTCCCCAGGCAACAACCAGAAGAGAAACTTCTTCTGGTTCTAAATATGAATGTGGGTGTCAAGCCTCAGACTGGCTTGTCTTTTTAAATGGAAGAACTTTTTCAAAGCTATGAGGCTACTCCTGCAATCTTGGCTAGTGAAAAAGCATCAAGGCACTGATTTGTGTAATACAACTCCTCCTGCTAGCAGTAAGGAGTCAAATGTCTCCTAAGGAGCAGTTTAAAATTTGTTTTTGATGGGGTTGTTTTCTCTAGAGTGTTACTTCATGATTTTTTTCAAGTCTATCAAAAGAAAGAAAGAGAGAGAGGGAAGGAGGGAGGAAGGGAGGAAAGATGAAGGAAGGAAGGAAGGAAGGAAGGAAGGAAGGAAGGAAGGAAGGAAGGAAGGAAGGAAGGAAGGGGAAATGTATGCTATATTGTGTTTGGTGGTTCAATACTCAGTGCTACAATAGTCATCTGATGTCTTTTGAGACTGTTTTGAAACCTGTGGTAATCTGTGTTGGCTGTGATGGCAATAGTATGTCTTGTTGTTATCTCAGATGGCATGAGCTAGTGGATCAAGCCAATGATGCTGTATGTGAAAACTGTATCACATCATCTGATAGAAGTCAGCCATAACTTTAGCACAGATCTCACTGAAGAAACACATCACTTGTGTCCCCTTTCAAACTCAGTGCTGCAGGGCCATGTAAAAGCCACATTTTTTCATGGATACAGAGTAAAGAGAATCAAGACAGTGACAAAAAAATGTTCTTTGAGAAATTATATCTCTCAGGAAGCACTCTAAGAAGGTATAAACCTCTCTCCAGCCCAGAAATGAACAATTCTCTCCAAGCTTTGTTCCTTGTTTGACTGACATATTTCATCCATTTACTACAGATACCATCTTTAGACCTTCTGAAGAATATAAAAATCATCCCAACAATGTCATAGAGAAGACAATTTAGCCATAAAACAGTAGCAAATATTGGCAGGACCTGGTGATCTAAAGGAGGACTAAGATGAAAAAATTAGAATTAATTTTTTACTCTCAAGGCTATAGATGACTTTTGAGCTCCATGGTTTTTGTTTGGTTTGATATTCTATCTACCACTTCTGCTGAAGGACTCTAAGAAGATCCAACTGATAAACACAAAAGTCTCCAAATTCTCAGCCTCTTCTATCCACAGCAGGGTGGGGATCAACATGAAACAGAGCATAGGTAGGTCATTTTTGTATGATGGTACTTAAGCTATTGTAATAAATGTTGACCAAAAGAAGCATGCATGCTGTATGTGTATGCATAGATGTGTAACCATGAAAATAGTGCTATATGCACATGATATTGATGAGGAAATTTTCCCAATGCTTGGAGGTTTTTTTTTTTAACTTTATCCCAACCCCTTGCTCCCTCTTCATCATCCCCCATGAGTTTTTCTTAAATTTTTTACTTATTTTTCTATATACATAAAAGTATTGTTTCTAAAAATAATCTATGACTTCAGTTAACCGTTTGTGGAAGAGAAATAGAAAAGAGAGCTTCGCTTTTGGTCTTGATACAATTTCTCGATTGTCAATAGACATTGCACAGTAAAATGTAGATTAAAACATTTGATTCTCTAACTTTTGTGATGGACTCATAAAGAAGAGGTAAGGACTTGTACAAACAAACATGTTTACTTATATAAGAATAAGGAGCTATAATACAGTGATAACAGAAATTCTTGCTTACATTAGAATAATGAACTCTAATACTGTGATATACACTTGAGCTAAGAGCCTACTCTAACTACCTTCACTGATTGAGTACTGGATTATGATTTGATTGATAGTTTAATTATTTTGATATAGGAGAAACAACATAATCTAAAGTTAGAATGTATTTCAATATGGTTCATGTTGTGTGTTTATTGAAGCTTAGATGTTGATCTTATTTGACCAAGGTGGTTTTTTTTTATATTTACAGTAACATTCATCTCAAAGTTTGGAATGGATTTAAAATATATTTTTCTGTCTGTTCAGACTTTTCTATAAAATTCTTTTTAGAAAGGGTATCTGTAACACAGGCTGGCTTCAGATTCTCTAACTACTCTCTCCTATGTAGCTTGGTATGACATACAACTCTCAGTAATCACCATATCTCTGCCTCCTGGATGGTGGGGCTGGAATAGGATATAACAGAGGGAAATGGTCAAGAGATTAAGTATGAGAGCACAGGACAGTTAAGTTCCATGGAGACTAAAGTAACAGCGAAGCAAGAAGATATTTTTTGTGGCCACAGAGCAAAGAAATGAAAGAATATTTGGGAAATGGAGGTGTAATGGCTAGTATGAGGATCAGAGCTTACCAAAATCTGGAATATGAGTATTTACAAAGCAGTATCATATAGGATACCCAATAGAAGAGGAGCTAGAAATACTGGAAGAGTAGGAGGAATAGGGTAAGTGTTGTAGAACTCTGTCTGCTCAGCATGACATGGTTGGTGTACACTTGAATAGTCACCATTTGTGATAAACTTCAGACAGCCTGGTAAGAATGGGCCAGTTTCTGTCATGAAAGTGAAAGGGACTTGTGAGGTCATTGTCTCTGTAAGAATGTATAAATAGTGGGTGGCTATAATGGTTACTGAAGTGGAAAGGACATTTTCTACTTTCTTCAGTGTTTCAGCCACTGGTAAGTTTTCCATGTCTATGTATAAGTAACTACTCATTCACGCTCCTGCAATTAGTAATCAACCTTAATTAAACTAATTGAAATGCAGGCTACTTTCAGGGGGGACTGGCTAGGAAGAAAAATGGGTGCAAAAGGAATCAGTAGGAGATAAGACAGGAGAACAGGAAGGGATAATTCAAAGTACAATATGCAGGTGTAGAAAATGCCATAATAAAACCCATTTTGTATATGATTAATATATTCAAATAAAAAACTTTAAATAAACTTGTAAAACACAAACCCAATATGATAGGTTCAAGAACAACATAAAGTATTATAATCTTCTATCAAACCATATTTTACACATATACTAAGGCAAATGAAGTACACATAACCTTGTAATGTGGGCACAGGTATTTTTGTCTTACAAGACACAGACCAATGCTAAATGAGAGCTGTCTTGAAGGTCCTCACATTTCTCCTCTGGAGATAAAAATAAGTTGTTAGAAAAATGGTAGTGCTTTAGGAGAAGACAGAATAGTGGTTTTGTTTACGTCTTTTTCGCATTTTCCCAAACACTAGCATACTAATCTAGTGCACTCTTCTTAATTCCTGGTGAATGAATGAGGCCCTATGACAAGCTTTTGTTTTGTAGGATATCAAGTTCTATGAACTGAGGGACCATATATCAGCCTTCTTCATTTTGCCTTACTAACCTTGAGGTAGACTCTTGCCCAATGGTTTCCCCAGAAAACACATGTTATGAATGAGTGAATGGTGGATGAGTACATGCACACATGCTCACATCGTTGTTCCCAAATCTTACCTTCCATGACTTACCTCACTTATTTATTCAGTTATATTTACTCGTTTACTAGATCTGCTCTTACTTTACTCCTTATACTTGATAAGCAAAGGTGATGAACTAACTCCTCAGCTCTCTTGTTTGAAAACTGCCACATGGTTTCTCAGTTTCCTGTACTTCATTTGTTTTCCCAGCACCTTAATAGCAGTCCAGTTACTTAAAAAAAAAAAAAAAAACCAAAACATAAAAAATGACACTGTTTCATTTTTTGAAAGACAGATATAATTCAAATTCTTTACTTTCTCAAAAACAATATTACTTTCGAAACTATTAGTCCTGTGAGAAGCTTCTTAATGCAGAGCTGAAGATTTCCCTTGTGGTTGTGGCCCCCATGAACATAATGAGAGCTAATGTTGTTCACCTGATTCAGACAAATGGGAAGTGATTTGCAGTTAGTCTGAGAAGTGCATTGAAACTCTTTTTGGAGAGTTGATCAGGTTTTGCAAGACTTTGGTACACTAAGAGTCCCTGTAACTACCCAGTACATCACATTATCTAGAGAGTTAATTATATATGATATGAAATGATGAAAACAGCACAAAACCAAACAAAAAGCTTGTCCTGATTAGCCTGAGACTGTTCTTTGGCTTCCTAAAACTTCAGACAATGTAGGAACTAATGCATATTGCCCATGTCTTTCTGAAATGCTTCTCATCTTAGCTCTTGGTACAAGAACGAAAGCAAAGTTCAGAAATAGAGATTGTGTTGAGACAGGGACAGTGCGTGATATGAATCTTAGGAAAGTTTCTTATTTCACAAATTTTATAATTCATTCCTGGTACTGTATGAGTCTGTGCCTTTCGTTTCTATCAGAAACGGAGTGAAAGCATCCTGAGACACTCATATCTCTGCATTTGTATCACCAATACTAGAGGTAGGAATGCACATGGGTGTATTTGTGTGTTTTCCATTTATTTGGTAAATGCATGCCTAAAGTTGTAT
Organism: Arvicanthis niloticus; assembly: GCF_011762505.2. Taxonomy (NCBI): domain Eukaryota; kingdom Metazoa; phylum Chordata; class Mammalia; order Rodentia; family Muridae; genus Arvicanthis; species Arvicanthis niloticus. Next base: position 51,564,169 of record NC_047668.1, on the reverse strand, counting down.
ATATACAGTTTATATTGAGTATTAATAGGATTCATAAGAAAAAGGACTTTGAGTCCACTCTTTGGGATGGTTTATTGAGTAAATAGATAATCAAATGCTTAGAAAAGTATATACCAAGAAAGATATGCTACACAATGCAATATCATATCTATCATCTATCTAGGTGTCCATCCATTGGTCTATACATCTATTAATTGTTTTCTATCTATCTTCCTGCTATCATATATCTAGTTAGCTAGTACATTAGATATCTACCACTGTTCTACTTTTCATGTGGTCTAGAAGGAGAAAGATTATAATAGAAACATGATTTATGAGTGGTAAAAACTAGGTATGATCTAAACAAACAGAACTAATACTATGGAGAAGGAGAACACTTTGAAGGCATAAGCCAAACAAGAGTGAAGAGCAGTGGAGGGCACATGTCCAACAAAAGTGCCCAGGAAGGGTATGCTAAGGAAGGCAGAGGAAAACCAGCTAAGCCCATATTCAAGGAACCTCTCTTTACACTTTACAGTGCATAGAAATAACTGCAAAAGAAAAAAATGCTCAGATTTGCGTGTCTCAGAATCACTCAGTGTCCTTAAATATGAATTATTATCATGATGAAGTTGGTTCTCTAGAACAAATATATATTTCTGAGAATTTTATCAATTAATATGTAGGTATCATTCTTGACATTTTTGAAGCACTTCATTTCTTAGAAAAATTTGATGAAATATTTAGCATCATTTTTGTGTCAGGAGAAAACAGTCAAAATAAAAAAGGTGAAGAACTTACTTGTAAGAAGCAACATTGAGAACCAAGCCTTGGAAGCAGTTTCCTGTTTTGTTTGCTTAGAATTTGTTTGCTGTATATATTTGGCTAAGAATAAAGGTGTTTACAACAGATGATTTTAATAGCTTCTTAACATTGTTTCAAAGGTATATATCAAAAGGTAATAACACAGTCCTCTTTCTTGTAATCAGTTTGTTTTCATATTTTTAATGTTATAATAAACAGGGCTACAGTAACTTTTATCTTTGCAAATATACCTCCAGCAAAAAAAAAAAAAAAAAAAAAATAAAGAAAAGAAAAAAAAAAGAAAGGAAAGAAAATCAGTTCTTAGCAGTGAAATTACTGGATCAAAGGATATGCATATTTTAAGGATTTTTGACTTATTCTGTTCTAAATCACTCCCTAGAAAGATTTTTCCAATTTGCATTGCCCCATCAGAGACTGAGACGATCAATTTCTCTAAGCTCTCACCAGAAATTATTATCTTTCATTTAAATCTTTGACAGTTTGAAAATCTGAGTGGATCTGACTACAGTTTTATCTCACATTTTCATTATAAATCAGATACCATGACTATCCTAGCACTCCAGAACTAGAGACCAAAGGATAAGTAATCCAAGATTAGCCTCTGACATTTAACAAATTCCAGGCCAACCTGGGCTACATGAAACTCTCTTTCAAATAAATAAACAAATAAGTAAGTAAGTAAATATTAGTCTTCTTGAATATCAACATTTGGTTTCATGCTTAGAAAATCCACCTATTTCAAGATTGTATCATTATTTTTATTTGTAGTCTTCTATGGTATCTATTATTTATTTTAATGTATTATTTGAAATTTTTCTCAAATAATTACACACTTGTACCATTTTATAAACTGCCTTTTAACAACTTAATCCCTTACCCTCATAATTTTTGTTCTTCAAAACCTTTTATAAAGTTTTGCATAAATACATTGGGTAATGTGGAATTTAACAACATCAGAGATTTATACTGTAATATATCAGATCACATCTGGGTATCTTCACCTCCAATATCATGGTTCCTTTTGATTATTGTTTGAAAACTTGTTTTTAATGAGACAAAGCACACAAACTTACTGCAGAAGTGAAACTATAAGAAGCAGCCAAGAAATAATTTCTGTTAGATTTAAAGTGTCTTTTCAATTCATTGATTATGATGTTTGTATTTTCAATATATCAAACTTCTTGATCTGTTATTGGCATCTCCTTCATTGATTTACTGCAGTTTAGGGATCCATAGAAGAACTGAGAGGAAGGGACGTATTTCCCACTTATTTTTTTTCTCCAATACATGCACAGAGCTCTTCATCCATATTTTGAGCCTGGAGTGATACATATGTTTAAATTGTTGAACCTACATTGACATATTATACTTTGGAAAAGACTACAATTTTATTCCACTTCACTTCTGATATTGTAGACTCCACATTTACAAAAAGTACAAAGGTGGCTGCCATTGTATGATCATATATACAATATTTTCTTAGTCTTAAAGCATCACTGCCCTGCCCTGTCTAGTCTCCTCCTACCCAACCCTGGCAATCAGTGGCCTTCTTAGTATCTCTATCACATTAACTTTTCCAGGGTTTGTATGGTTGGTTGGAAACTCTTTTACTTTCAGATGACTTTTTTATAAAGTAATATTAACTGGGGCTTCCTCAGCCTAGTTCTGTAGGTTAAATGGTCATTTATTTTTAGTGTTGAATGATATTTTAGTATCTGGATATACCCAGTGTCTTAGTGTCTTAGTTGCTCTAAAGAGACATCATTACCAAAGCAACTCTTATAAGGACACTTAATTGTGGATGGCTTATAGGTTCAGAGGTTCAGTCCACTATCATTAAGGCGTAAGTGTGGCTGCATCTTAGGCAGGCATAGCACAGGCATAGGCAGAGCTGAGAGTTCTACATATTTTCCCAAAGGCAAATAGAAGACTACTGTCTTCTAGGCAAATAGGAGGGACTTAAAGCCCACCATCACAGTGACATACTTCCTCCAACAAGGTCATACCTACTCCAACAAGGCCACACCTCCTAATAGGCCACTCCCTGGGCCAAGCATATCTAAACCATCATGGTCTACATCCCCCATAGGCTTGTTCAAAACATGAGTCTATAGCGGCCATACTCAGCCATAGACTAATGTAAAATACATTTAGTCCAACTTCAAAAGTTTCCATAGTCTATCATAGTCTTAACAGTGTTTAAAAGTCCAACATTCAGTTTTTTCCTGAGTTCATTCAATTGCTTAGCTGTAATCCTTAATAACATCAAAATCCAAAAGCAGATTACATATCTCCAACATCCCAGGATATATATTACCATTACAAAACGACATAGTGAGGAAGTCCTCAACAAAAACAAGACCAAAACCTGTTGGGGGCCAACTTTTAGCAGAAAGTGGCTATCAGCTTTGCAGCCATCTTGAGCCATATACCCTGACATGAGACTTGGATCACAATAGCCTACAACAGCTGAGCACACTCCAATAATCTTGGTTTAGATACCTTGGGTGTGTGAGATTAAAGGTGTGTGAGATTAAAGGTGTGTAATTTAAGAGTGTGACTTAGAAGTGTAGAGATCAGATTTAGAGACAAGACCTAAGGGCATGATTAAAGGCGTGACCTGAAGTCCTGGCTTAGAAGTGAGACATATAAAGGTGAGAGGCAGACAGAAGAGAGATGAAAGAATCAGACACTTAGAGGAAGAGAGATTGAATCACACTCTCTCTGGTCTCCATTCTTTGAGTCCGTCCTCACTTTCTCTCTTGCTGAACCCCGACCCGCGGATCTGAGAGGCAGCTTTGACTGGGATACAGTGACCGCCAAACTCAGGGCAGCCCGGGCCTCAACAGTTTGCTTGGGCTGTGACAAAAACCCAGCTGTGGAAAGTCCAAACTCAGCATCTCTATGTCTGATGTCAAAGAGATCATTAGATTTCCAAGTCTTTTCTGCTTTGATGACTGTAAACATTCACTTGAGTTGGTTCCACTCCTTATCTCAGCAGGTACTCCATGGCTCTGGCATTTTAAACACCTTGCAGGATCCAAGGCAACTTAAACTTCACATCTTTTTTTTTTTTTTTCATTTTATTTTATTTTATTTACATTTAAGATGCCATCCCCTTTCCCCATTCCCCCTCCCTAGAAAACCCCTGTCCCATGCTCCCCTTTCCTTTTTGCTTTTTTACAATTTTTTAAAAATGTTAATCAAAGGATTTATAAGTTTGGTAATGCTCAATCAGAAGGGTAATCCAATACCCAACCTAGATATAAAGACTATCTTTGACTGGTGGAGACCTGTGAACATCTGCCTCCATGCGCCCTCTCTCTTTCTCTCTCTCATCACCTAGCTTCTCCTCTCCTTCATCTTCTCTCCTTACTCCATCTCTTCCTCTCAGTACTCCTTCCCACTTAGCTCCTCCTACATATCACTCTTTCTGTTAAAGTAAAACTTTTCTCTCAAAATACAGTTAGAGCATAGTTATTCCTAATTGTACCAGTGAGGTATAAGATAGTTCTAATACCCAGTCCATCATTTTGTTGACTAACCAGAACCTCTGTCATCTCTTCTAACTAAAACACTTACTTTTGATCCTGGCTTTTTTTTTTTTTTTTTTTTTTTTTTTTTTTTTTTTTTTTTTTTTTTTTTTTTTTGGCTTTATAATGAATGTCAGCTGAAAAAAAAAATAAACACAGAGTGAGGGGGAATGTGAGGGTGGGGAGGGGATAGTTGGGGGGATAGGTGCGGTCACTGCCTCATAGAAACATGAGGAGGGGGATGGGATGGGGTGTTTCTGGGTGGTGGGAGGAAGTGGGGTTAGGGGATAAAACCTGAAATGTAAATATTACAACCAATTTTAAAAAGGGGGGGGGGAGAAAAGTTGTTAGAACCAACATCTTTAAAAAAAAATGTCAGCCCCGGGGGGGGGGAATTTTTTTTTTCTTTTTTTCCCTGATACTAAAACTTGTTCTGAGAATTGTATATTGCAGAATACACAGCCTTGGTGTATCTACTCATCAAGTATACAGAGCAGACCTGCCCAAACCTCCGATGTCCTGGAATTCCATCTGGATTCAGTGAAGACACAGCATCAGAGGATTATCAACTTTCTCTTCCCCCCACCCCTCTTCTAATATCTCAACGCCCGTAATCAGCCTGAAGAAGTTACAGAAGAGTCAGTGTCCCTATTCCCTGGGCTTGGGGACTAATGTGGTTAATAATGGTCTGTCTTTCTAGGGAAAAGTAGTGGTTTTGTTGGAACAGGGAGGATTAGTTAGGACTTATTGCACAGCCATAACCTATTGGTAGAAATCTGTATAATTATTATCAAGATGAAGTTATAATTTCTTAAATGGTACAAAATTTACTTTGATTTCAAATTTAAGGTTTTCATTGGTACGAGCTCCTTATTAATATAAAAGTGAGATGAATATTGATACTCTCATGGGCAATGTGCTTGTATAACACATTTAGGAATACAAGGCCTAGACCCAGTCCTTCCTTAACTTTTTTAACTGATTTGGGATGGTTAACCTATGAGTTAAGGGACTATAGCAAATTTATGGCTTTGAGTTAATTGTTAGGAGGTTAACCATATTTTATTTATAAATAGCCAAGAGGAGTGAACAGACAACAGTCCAGGTGACCTTACATGGATAGTTGGTTTTCAAAACGTCAGAAGTCCATAGAATTGACGCTACAAAATTTATATAAATGTCCATTCTGATTAGTGACCTGTCTGCTCCTGACAGCTTCCTGTTGTGGATTCTAAGAAGAAATTGAGCATCCTTGGAGTTATGCCAGTTGTGTGGTGACAGCCACTAGGCAAGAATTGCCTCTTTCCATCTACAGACTAACTACTGTCCTGAAGAGGACACACATGCAGAATAGTCGACTGATTATATCTGCCCAGACAGAGTAATCAGCCCTTAATAATCCTGCATCACTAAGGTCTGTCAGATGACTCTGGGCCAGAAGGCTGAAGATTTGATGCTCGAACATTTGGTAGTATAGGGGCTTCTCAGGTGTTCAGAGGTCTCTATAAATTGGCTAAGTTTTAGAAGCTATGGTTAGTGCTTCCTATAACTTCAGTTAACTCAGTCATTCTGGATTTCTGACGGGGTTGAAGACCCATAGTCTCATAGCCAATCCTGGCTATTTACTTTGAGAGAAAAGATCTGAAAAAAATAAATAAATAAACTTCACATCTTATTGTTCCAATGTTTGGGATCCACACACAATCTTCTGGGCTCCTCCAAAGGACTTGAATAACATCTTTAATTCTTCCCTCTGTAGCACTCAAGGGACTAGTTGACTCCATTCTACTTCTAATGCTCTCCCTAGTACTGGCATCACTAACACTCTAGGGTTATTCACTGCAACAAGGCTTTACTCATGGCCTCTCATAGGCTCCCTTCATGGTGATAAGCCTCAGCTTCTTTATTCCTCGGCCATCAACTGCAACTGAGACTGCACTTTCACCAATGTCCTTCTCTCGCCTCTCACAATGCTAAACCTCAGCTGCTCTCCATGACCTCTTCATGCCTTGAAAACCAGTACCACCTGGGTGATTACACATCACCAAGTCCAGGTGAGGCACAAGGTACAACCTTGGCTATCTCTGGGAAAGACCTTCTTTGTGTTCTCAGAAAACAATTCCCAGAATATTTTACCTCAGTGATGCTGCTCTCTTCTTAATCACTACTAATTTCTTAGCTCCAGCTAATCAGCATCATTAAGTATCCCAGTCGTCTCCTAATCTTGATTCCAATGTCAGAGCTACATAGCCAAAGCTGCCAAGTTCTGCTGCTTACTGGAGCTGGAACATGGTCCCCTTGTTCTATTGCATCTTTTACTGTCTAATATTTGCTGCCATGGAACTTGCTCTGTAAACTGACCTTGAATTCAAAACATCTGCATAGCCTTGTATACTGAATGCTGGGATTAAAGGTGTGTACTACCAAGCCTAGCCCTAAGTTTTTCACTGCTTGGAACTTGCCATGTACAAAGCTGGCCTTGAACTCAGAGATCTGCTTGCATCTGTTTCCTGGGATTAAAAGTGTCTACCACTGTGTGTGGGCCTAAGATTCTTATGGCCACTATTCCTCAAGATCTGGATCAAAAGCCTATGAATTCTATCCTCAAGGTCTGGATCACAATTGTACACTTCATTTCTCAATTGGAATTCATATCAGATTAAGTGTTTAAATGAAAATAATAACCAAGTCCCTTGTTCACTGCAAGAACATAAACAATAAGCATAGCAGGGTGGGATCTTGCTTTGAGGTCATCACTCCCTTAATATGTTTATGTTCTTGAACACAGGACTCAGCTCCATTCTTGAAGTGGAAATTTAAGGTTTCTTTGGAGAGTCAGTTGTGTTGAATGGTGTTTTGCCGGGGCAAACAAGTGAAGGAATATTTTGTTTAAGTGGACACAGGTACAAAAGCCTAAGGCAAATTCATAAAGAATGTTTCACTGAAGCAGATACATGAGAGACCATGTTCTGTTAAAGCAAACATGAAAAAGAATTCTTTGCTAACAACACACATGCATTGGTCTGCCTTACATTGCATAGTTGAGCTGCATTTGTCAGGACTCTGTGAACTCTGGCTGATTGGATGCATGGTTGAGGAAAGACATGTACTAAGGCAAGACATATGCTGAGGCAAGGCATATGGAAGACAATAAATTTTTGGAGGATATAGATCAGACTAGATTGAGTGACAGAGGCAGAGTTTGGCTTGCTGGTGCAATGCTTGTGGGTCTCCAGGCTTCGATGATCTTTGCTTGCCTGAGAGAGGCACAGCTGAGAACTTCTACTGGTTCCTCCAGACACAAGCTGAGGCTGAGGCCTGGCTATCTCTGCTAGGTCATGTCACCACTGTTGCTAACTTGACTTTACCAAACTGGACTGCTGGTTTATTCATGAAGTGTTTGTGAGTAGATCGAGCTGCAGCTGCCTGCTAACCTGTGTTGTGAACTGCTGATTTCCAGACAACACAGACAGGAGTTGGTCCTAAGAATTTTTCTAAACAGGCCCACTTCTCCTGTATTCTTTCTTTACAACTACCTCTCATGGGTAGTGGGCTAAAGGAAGATTAAAGTGTTTAAGAACCATCATTAAAAATAAGGTCTGAATAATTTAAAATTACACATTTTACTTTCAGATACCACTTTGATCTTTGAAGCATACATTTTGTATTTTTCTTTTCTAAGCTTGCTGCGCTGCACCAAAACATTCTTCATGAGAATAAGCCAGAGGAGAAAGTCTACTGAGGGCTTTTCTGAGACTTTCTTTGTCAATAATATTAATTGAAATCTCTTTACCTCAGTCTCAGGTGGATTCTTTGGACAAGGGCAAAAAGCAGCCACATTTTTCACCAAACTATCACAAGAACAGACTCTAGACCTCATGCTAAAATACTTCTCCTCTGAAACTTCTTGATCTAGCAGGTTCACACAGTTCAAATCATGCACAGTACCACTATCTTCCATATTCCTACTTAGGATAGCCCATTAAGCCCCACTTAATGCATTCCACTGCTTTCCAAAGTCCCAAGATCCACATTCCTTCAAACAAAAGCATGGTCAGGCCTCTAACAGCATACCCCACTTCTGGTACTAACTTCTGTCTTAGACTTTCATTGCTGTAAAGAGACATCATGACAAATCCTCTTATACAGGACAACATTAAACTGGGGGCTAGCTTTCAGAGGTCCAGTCCATTATCTTCAATACTGGAGCATGGCTGCATCTAGGCAGGCATGGCACTGAAGGAGCTGAGATTTCTACATCTTTTTCTGAAGACAACTAGGAGAAAGCTCCTGTCTTCCAGAAAGCTAGAAAGAGGGTCTCAAAGCCCACTTCCACTGTGACATACCTCCTTCAACAAAGCCATACCTCATAATAGCGCCACTCCCTGAGCCAAGCATATTCATTCAAACCACCATACCCAGGTTATATACTTGCCACAAGAAGGACATTTTGGTTGCTCTCATATATGAATAATTATTAATAGAGCTGTTGCTATGAACACTTGTATACAAGCCCCATTTCATCAAAAGGAAGAAAGTTTTTCTCTAGGCTTTGGGGGTACCAAACAAAGAAGACTCATCTGCAAAGGGTGTATTAATATAACACCAATCAAGCTTGCACCTGACCATATCAGGTGTTTGGAATTTGGTAGGGGTATGCAGTTCTATACCTCCTGGCTTATCTTATTTTTACTATGTAGCTCATTCTTGCCATGAATTCAATAATTCTTCTGTCTCAGACTACTAAGTGACAGGATTACAAAAGCCATGCACTTTGCTTAGGTTCTTTTATTTTATTGAGCACAATATGATAAATTTTATTCCTACAATTTAAAAACTAAATGATAAGCATGTTCTAATCAGTTCTAATTAGTGTTTACAGTTTAAAACTTCCCAAACAACTATAGCAGCTCACTTAAATTTCTTCTTTTTATTCTTTATCATAAAAATTTGCACTACAGTTGACAAAGACATGGGTTAAAATGTCAATTGATGGTCTCATATAAATACATTCATAGACAAGTCAAGGTAACAGAGTAATTATCTTTAAAAGCTACCCTTTCTATTTTTGTAGTGAAGATGCATAAATTTGGCTCCCAAATGAACTATATTTCTCAAGTGTAGTTACCATAAATGTCAATATTGGAGCATTACGGACCATAGTAGACGTAGCAATAGATGCTAACTACACCTTTTCTGTAAGATATACTAGGATGCATATATAAACACAAAAGTAGTAGTGAGAATGCAGTACAACCAATCAAACTTAAGATAAAACATTCCTTGTAAGGCTGGAGAGAGAGCTCATGGGTTAAGAGCATGACTGTTCCTGTGGAGGACTCAGGTTTGAAACCCAGTTCCCCAAAACTGGCTCACAATTATTGGCAAATCCATCCCTAGGAACCCAATGTCTTCTATCCTCCATATACCTGGCATGAACATGGTACACAGACATATATGTAGAAAAAAATCTTATGCACATAAAATGAAATATTGATAGTTAAGGAAATGTAAAATTATTTTCATTGCTAAAATCCTTTACCTTTTTAAACCCTGTATTAATTATCCTTTACTTAAAACAGAAAACTCTTTGGATAATAAAGCTTTTAATAAATGTAGAAAACTAGTACGTTGACTACTTTTGGAACATCACACATCTTTTTGGCTCCTCCTAACCCAGTACAGACATAGAGAGAAATATACCCTAGAGATTGTAAAACAATTCTATACTACTACCTGGCTCATATCCCTCACAGAATAGTGGAAGGAATTCCATAGCATGAACACTTCTAACTCATCTTAGGCAAGGAAAATGAAAATACTGTTATTAATTTCAAAACATCATGCTTTAGAATTTGAAACACATCATACTACACAGAGAAATTCTACTTTAAAGAAAAATGCCAGAAATGGCTATAAGTTTGAAGCCAACACTGTTTGTGACTGAGATGCAGTCTCTGGAGATGAGAGTGGGTAAGCCAAAAACTATTACAGATTTTCCTTCCTAAGAAATGGGGAAAATAGATTAGTATCAAAAGGAATGGGAAAAGAACAAAGAAATGCTGGTTTTGATGGAAAGATGATAGCTTTGATTTGGCACAACTTGTCCAGGTAGATGAATTTTTAAAAGGAGTTTCAGAGACATGGATACAAAGTCTGAAGACCTGGAGAGCAGTTAGGGAGCAAACTGGATTTTGAAAACTTCTTCAGTGACTGGGTAGTTGATGTCATGAAAATAAATTGGATTACAAAGAATAGAAACAAAGACTGAGTAGTAAAAATACCTCTAATTAAGAGTAAGAAGTTAGAGATATAAATGGAGACAATAAGAGAGGAAGTAGACTACAAACAATTTTTAAATACCATTATGTATCACTCCATAGCAAATAAGGGACTATTATACTCATAATTGAATAATAAGTAATGCTATCTTTTGTTCTTATTTACCAGTAAACATTTTAAAATGTTCTATGTATTCATCTCTTTTGGAATACTTTCATCCCACTACTTATTATTTAAATTTCCTGTTTTAATGCAGTCTCAGTCTTGTACCACAAAATATAAATCAAGAGTACAACTATAGGAGAATAAAATGAAAGGTTTTTGAAGGACAATAGGCTTAAAATCATGTAAAATATTTTAAGTTTCTTTGATATTTTATAAAACACACCCACACAAACACAAACAAAGAACAGCCAGCAGGGTCCATGCATGCCCACCACAGCCTCACCACAGGTTGGAATTCAGGAAGGAAATGTACAGCTGATATATTGTTCATGTTTTCACAGATTTCTGTGGAATGACAAAAAGAGAAGTTAATAAAAGACAAATGAGTCTGTAAATATTTCTTTATCAACTTTCACCCAGACACATAAAAATATAGCCTTATGAATGTAATTAAAAATGATGAAAGGAAAGAAATATAGAACAAATAAAAGAGGAGGAGCAGAAGGGGGGATCGAGGAAGTGAGGTAGGAAAGAAGGAAAAAGGAAGGAAGGAAGGAAGAAAAGAAGGAAGGGATGAAGGAAGAGTGGGCAAAAAAGAAGGAGAAAGGAAGGAGACAACAAAATTATTCAAAAATCATGTTCTTTATATACATATTTTAATGATACCCATATAATTAACGTGGATATATAATTAGAAAAACGTGATTGCTTTTTAAACAATTCCTATGATTGCTTTTTGAGCTGGATACTGTAACAAGGACAGTTTGACTTTCACAGTGTAGTTAGAGATAGACTTGACATAATCAGTTGACTCTCAAAATAAATACTACAGAGTAGGTATATCAAGAGCCTAGAGATGAGCATCCCAGACAATTCATGAAGAGATCAATTGGCTCTCATAGGAATGAATGGGAACAGATTGGCATTTTAATCAACTGAGTACATATTAATAGATGCCCACAGACTATAAGTGGATAATGTGTCAGCTTGTCTTCAAAATGCTCATTATCTATTTTTTTCTCATTGTACACATAAAAGACTATAGGTCAGTCTCTGTCAATCAACCATTTTGATTGTTTTTTTTTTTTTTTTTTTTTAACTTAAATGGTGTCTTAGTTAAGGTTTTACTACTGTGAACAGATACCATGACTAAGGTAACTCATAAAGGACAGCATCTAATTGGGGCTGGCTTACAGGTTCAGAGTTTCAATCCATTATCATCAAGGCAGGAGCATGGCAGCATCTAGGCAGTCATGGTAACAGGAGGAGATGAGAGTTCTACATCTTCATCTAAAGGCTGCTAGCAGAATACTGGCTTCCAGGCAGCTAGAATGAGGGTCTTAAAGCCCACATCCACAATGACACACCTACTCAAACAGGGCCACACCTTGGGCCAACCATATACAAACCATCACAAATGGCAATAAATATGAGAAGAGGTTTTAAAATTGCTGAGACTGAGTCAACAGAAATATTTGTGCTTCCATATATATCTTAGAATGCTAGGCATCCTTTTAGGAAGAGCATAAAAACAGATACTTTTTTTCTTTTGCAAACTTCATACATGAGCTGTGTGTCAACAAAATTCCTGTTTCTCTCCCCTCAAATTCATGACCTCATATTTAGTTTAATATTAGTATGTACATATCTATGTATGTATACCTACACATGTATGTACATTCTGATTCCACACAAATTTCAACAATATGCTTGTCTTAACAAGAGCTTCATAATGGCATCACCTGTTGAAAAACCAATGTAAATGATTTAAATGTAAAAGTAAATGCAAATGATGGAGGCCCACAAGGTTCCACACCTAGACAATGGCTAATAAGAATAAGAAAATCAACTGTCTCCAGGACAGTTCCGGCTTTGTTCATCCAATATCAAGTGGTTAGTCTTAGACAAACATCCATATGAATAATACTAAGTGACTTCTCCTTTTGGATAGCTCAGTGTGCTCTCCTCATCAAGAGCAAAATCAAGAGCTAGTTTGAGTCAATGATCATGGGTATTCAGGTCTACTCATCATCTGACACCAGTACTAACACCATAGCTCTAAGAAAACTGAAGATAGAAATATCTAGTTGAGCCCAATCCACCCAACATAATGTAAATGATACATAAATTTATTGAATCTGAGGTTGTTTGAGATGTACAATATAGTAACAAAAGTTATAATCAAATCAGATGCAAAAGCATTGTATGGAATTCTCAAAGAATTAATAAATTATACTAATATAAAATACATTAAAATAAACTCAAGTGATCTGTAATAAATTAATTTTCAGGGAAGTTCACATGGCCACAATTTATATTTCTTTTTATATGTATAAATGAGTATGTTTGTTTCATTTAAGAATTATTTATACCAACTAAATTAGTATGTATTATTTGAGTTGTCTACCACTGTTTACACATTAGGGTTTTATTTAATACTTGTTCTAACTGACTAGTCCTTAGAATGTTAAATGCTATCTATAAACTTGTTAACATTTCATTTATGAAAAATGTCTCTCACAACTAAAAATAAGATTTTGTTTTTGGTAAATTTAGAATCATGTAAAATATGACTATTTGTGTGTTACTGGGCTGTTCTACTTTGTTTCCATTGACTAACCTGCATGCTGACACTTTTGTAAAATAGCCATTGTAATTAGCAATACTTTTTTGTTATCTAGTAGAGTTCAGAAATATTTCATGTTTTTCTTTGAGGTTTGGTCAGCCACATGCATTTCCCTATCAGATTATTTTGGAAACATCTTGTCAAATCTCCATAAAACTCCTTTTGAAATTTGCTGAGTTTGATTTAGTCTGTGTGAAAAGACATTTAATTTTATTCTGAGATGTTTATTTCCAAAAGTATTCTACATTGCTTTTGCATTAAGTATATTTAAAACTACTCTTTATAAAAATCACAATTCCTTTCAAATTGTTATAAAAGCTTAATAATGTTGATACTTGTTTTTATTCTGATACTTATATTGATCTTTCCCATTGTGATTTTTCTTTCATTGACATTTAAATGACATTTTCTACTGTGTAAATAGTTAAATAAAAATCTTACCTTTACCAAAGAAATGGATTGTATAATATTAAATATAAAAACATAAAAATAATTATTATGTAGCTCAGAAACGCTTGAGATCTTTAAATAATGAGGAAAGTTCACTTATGAGTAAACCTTTCATTTATAGGACTCACAAAGTTTGCAAACATTGTTTTAATTCTTAAGATACAAATGGCATAGGGTGAGACTCCATGGCACTCAAGAGCCATTGATAGTTGTGACCAGACATCAAGTTAACCTATACTCTGATTCATTCAGAACCCCTTAATGTCTTTAGATATAACTAAGCTCTCTTTCTTGGTCCTAACAAGGTTTTCGTCTATTCACAGTATGCGTATTCACTCAGTATCAGTTACCATCACTTTTATCTATTGTTGCTGTATAGTGTGTTTCTATAATAGCCTTGAGTGAACTGGTTATCTTTGTCAAATTAACTTAGTTTGAGTTCTAGATTCTCTTGTATTTTATTAGTCTGGAGAAAAGACTTTGGTAGTCAGGAGTAATAGACTGGTCTGGGGAAATCTGTGATGTGATAGAGGGCCATTACAGAACTCTTAGTAAGGCAAAGCTCAGAACACTGACCAATCTAGAGGGAGTAAGAGATCACTAACAACATTATAAGTAGGCACTACAGGGGAACAATCATAAATATAACTAGCAGATATTCTTGATCTGTCTGCATTCTTCTTCAGATGGGACAGCTAAGGAAGATGATATCACCATCCCCAAGGAAGCTTCTAGGTAGAAAATCCAACACTGGGTAAAAGTTAATATTAGACATTATAGTAAGCACAATATATTTTTTGTTGTGCATTTTGGTTTACAAGAGTCTATATAGTGACCCACGGTTTCTTACCCTCTTCTCTGGCTACTAATTCCTCTCTAGCCCCTACAGTAGAAGAAAGCAGCTATCTTTAATGACAACCTTGGCTCCATATTGTAGACCTCAATTATGAAACAAAATTTTATCTAATTTGTCATACCACCAGAATGTGTATATTTTAACATGCATAATTCTTAACCATCTATGGTGAGCTGTTGGATAAAAGTGGGTATTTTTTTACTTTCTCTAGCTTTAGGCTATACCTAGTGCCTCATCCTAGCCCAAAGTGAAAAGCTTAACATTCTTCTTTTCAAAAACATCAGAACGTATGCAGCAGATGTGCACACAGGCCTCTTTCCTAGATATCTGGGCACTCAGTTGGAGATTGGTTCTAAGGATTTATTCACTAGGGAATCTGCATGTCCAGAAAATGATGGTCCTTGTCCCCAGTTGGTTTTTGATCAATCAATAAAGATTCCAACAGCCAATGGCTAGGAATGGGGCTGGATACTTAGAGTTGTGGAAGCAAGAACACAGAGAATAATGAGACAGGATCACCATGTTTGGGATAGAAGGTTGGGACACAAGAGTAGCAGGACATAAAACCAACCAACCATGTGAGACCTCAGATAAGTGGTCCCTTGCCACTTCCCCATTGGACCTGGGGTAGCAGTGGAAGGTTTAGGAGTGCTCGGCCTTTGAAGTAGCCAAGGCATTTTAAAAATTAGCTAGTGTGTGTGTGTGTGTGTGTGTGTGTGTGTGTGTGTGTGTGTGTGTGTATTTCATTCAGGGATCCAAAGATAGCTCTGAAGCAGGTATGAGCATGTGATCCACCAGGAGCCAAAGCAGTGAAGCCAAAACTCACCACTACAGCACTCATCTCTTTTCTTCCACAGCTTTCTTTTCTTATTTTTCCTAGTATCATGCTGTGCATTTTCCAGTTTTTCCATGTTTTCATTTTCTAGTTATTGTTGTTGTTATTATTGTTGTTGTTGTTATTGTTTTGTTTCCTTGGCACCTGACTCAAAGTTATCAGACAGTGACATGACTTTTACAATCTCCCCAGGTGAAGCATACCTACAAAGGAAATCATCTTGTCTATCAGCTTTAGTAGTGAAGGTATAGACAGCAGTTTGCCTTGTTTTCTCCAAATACACTTGATCCTTTTTGCTGCCAAATATTTATCCTAATCACTTTTGGGACAGATTCCATAATTGTCTTATCAATTACAGTTGTTAAAACCAATTAGTTTTATTGTAAAACCAACCTTGCATATCTATATCAAAATGGTCACTTCTTCTGTGACTTAAGGAATCTGAAATAAAGTGATGTTCAGTTCAATTCTGGTACATACCTAGCCAATAATATTCTGGCAGACAGACAGACAGACAGACAGACAGACAGATACATACACACACACATACAAACACACATACACACATGCACACATACAAATGCACACACACACACACACACACACAGAGAGAGAGAGAGAGAGAGAGAGAGAGAGAGAGAGAGAGAGAACTATCACTACCACCAACAAAACCAAAACTAATGAAACAAAATGCATAAAATAAACTTGCCCTGCTACTTCCACCCCTGAAGTGCCAAGAATACCAAAACATAAAGTCAGGTTCTTCTGATTTCAGAATTGTCTACAAAGCTTCAGCCCATGGTAAGCTGTCTCTACTATCTGCTGAGGAATATCTTGTGTTCCACTTAGAATGGACTGAAAATAAATAATGCAAATAATGAGAGAAGAATGAGGTGGCATATTGTACATAAAAAGTAATAAGAAAAAGAAAAGGCATAGAGAGCACAGCATGTCTAGGTGCTTTGGGAAGTCAACATTACCTGGGGTGGCTAGTGGGATTCCATCAATATAAATTCTGAGTAAAGATTCTAAGGACTAAGACATGTTTTCAAAAACACCAACCAACAACAAAATACAATTACTCAGGCTAAGGGAAGGCACAGGATAAATGGTCTGGAATATCTAGTGTGGTTGACAGGGGTAAGAAAGGCAGTGTGACTTCAGAATGTAGAATAAGAGTGCCTGAGTTACATTTTTGTTGCTATGAGAAGACACAATGACCAAGACACCTAATTAAAGGCTTACTGCTGTTAGAGGATTAAGTTCCTTGACTATCATACTGGGAGCCTGGTAGCAGAAGGTCAGACAGTCATAGTGCTGGACTAGGAGATGGCACTTTAGATATTAATCTCAAAGAACATGCAAAGAGCATTACACTGAGAATGGAAAGGGCTTATGAAATCTCAAACCCTGTCCTCAATGACATATCTCCTCCAACACTCCAACAAAGACACACTTCCTAATCCTTCCCAAAGAGATCCACCAACTGGACCCAAGTATTCAAGTACATGAAGGAAATTCACATCCAAACCACCACAACGAATGGTATGCGTTGAGAACACTGAAATCCTGGGGCTCAGATCATGTAACATCTACACTATAAATGTAGGATAGTCTATAAGATATCTGTTTTTTGTTGGAGGCAGCAGTGGGTATTCAGAAGTGGGGGGACTGAAGCTCATATATTAAACTTCAAAGGCAAGATCTTGTCATTTCTTTTTTCATGATGGATGAAATATATGTTATAAATTTAAAAGAGGAATTAGTGATTTCTAAGTCTTGATCAACTAGAAAGATCAAATGGACTATAGGTTAGGTAGACTGCAACCAAAAAAGATTTAGGGGTGGGAAAAGATGGGGCTTGGATATGTTGGATATGTTCATGAGTCAGTAAAAAAGGGTATTTGACCCTTTTGTTGATGCATTTGTAGTTTATAAAAGTGTACAGTAGATTGTAAAATGTAACAGATTCTATGTCATTTGGGTTTCTTTTTGAATTTCCTGGTTTCTTCCCAGGAAGTTCTGGTCTCCTAGCCTTGTAAGGCAAAACTTAACCTATCATCTGCATTCTCCAAGGGAGACAGATTCATTCTTACCTCCATAGCACTCTACCTTCTCCCTCTTGTTCCTGGCTTCACTTTCCACTTTTCATCTTTGCTTTCTTTTTTCCCAGTGTCCTGTACTTTCCCATTTCTTTTCTCCAAAGACTATATTTTATCTATACTTTGGACATAAACTCAAGAACCAGACATTTTAGAGTCTAAATATTGACCCTTATGTATGGATATTGATAATAAAGACTAACCAAAAAACCTCCCAAAAGTTAAATAGAGGTGAAAATAAATCTATTTCAGATTGTAATCTTAAATATTTGATATAATTATGGATATCCTAGTAGATGCTCAGTATGGAGCCAGATCTATGTAAAGAATACTGTGCTGAGTTGTTATTAGTTTTAGTACTGCTCCTCATTCCACAATGCTTTGTCAACATTGTTCATTGTAAGCTGCTTAAAGACGAAACTATGTCTCATTTTCATCTGAATAGTCGTAAGAATCATTTTTATAAAACAGATCTTTATCAAGGGTTACATGAGATGCTTAAGAGATAATGATGAGCAAGACCAAATAGAGTTCACAGTCTTGGAAAAGAGTGTTTCCATGACTATCTAGAACCAGAGTTAGTAGGAACACAGCATACTATAGTTGCCACAAGGATAACAGTCATGGAAGGGAAGATGACTCCAAGGTTCTTCCCCTGGAAGGTAATGTTTAGTCTGCAATGAGTAGGATCTATCACAGTAACCCAGAGATAGGAGAGAAGAAAGTGGGAGAAGATAGATGAAAATGACTGGAAGAAAACTACTTCCAGGATGTTCCAGTCATTCATGCTATAGAAAATGAGAGAAACAAGGCAGATACATTCAGAGGGTCACAAAATATCATGTGAGCAGCAGTCAGTATGAAAGGTCCCAAAAGTTTTCTTACTGTTTTTATATTTGATCTTAAAAGTAGGAAAAGGGAGCTACTGAATGACAGAAAAAGGAAATGAAAATATTGTATTTGCCAGACCAAGTGATCATGCTGCACCCAGCTCATTTTGTGAAAATAAATGGATTGAATTTATGCAGGACTAAAGGTGAGACCAAGATTAAGAAGCCACAATGGTAATCTTGTATATAGAAGGATTAAGCAACTAATGTAATTACAGCTATAATGAAAAAGAAGAAATAGATTAGAGAAAAAAGGTAAGTACCAGGATCCATAGGCATTATCGATTGACTGAATGTGATTGTTGATGGAAATTAAAGAGCCCTGGATTTCATCTGAGCTGCTTTAAGTGGTACAATAGACTGAAAATACATAGAAAAAGAGCTAGGAAACTAGGGAGGAGCTCA
The DNA here is from genome assembly GCF_011762505.2 of Arvicanthis niloticus. Classification (NCBI taxonomy): domain Eukaryota; kingdom Metazoa; phylum Chordata; class Mammalia; order Rodentia; family Muridae; genus Arvicanthis; species Arvicanthis niloticus. Next base: position 51,545,221 of record NC_047668.1, on the reverse strand, counting down.
AAATACTCACTGAGGGAGATTTGTCTCCCAGTGGCCATTTTTAGTAGGAAATTGACATAAAACCTTAACAGTACACAGTGCCATAGCTTATGTGTTATGTTATTTGATTCTAGAGAGATTGGCAGATACCATTTAAGGAACAAAACTGAGATCTCAGAAGGTCAGTTGCCATTCAAGTTCACCCAGAAAGAAAAGGGGATATGGAATTACCATGTGATCCATTTATGTACTAGTCTGGGTATAGAAAAACAGAAAACAAAATAAGTAACTTAAAATAAATGTACCCTTAGTTCTTTGCAATGTTATTCACAATATCCAAGTGCCTGTCCACTGAACACACACATATAGATATAGATACAGTTATTACTGATATAGATAGACACAGAAGATAAGTCATGTTAACATGGTTTTACTAGGGAAACGTCAAGCATTGACAGAGAAATCAACACGATCTTATTTATATAAAAAAATCTGTAAAATTTAAATACATGGAAAAAAGTGATGAATGGTAGTGACTGGGATAGAGTCACTTGGGAGATGGTGGCTGAAGGACATACAGCAGTTCAGGAAAATAAAAAAACCTAAAAATTGAAAGGCCCAAGGTTAAAAATATTGGATAATGCCAGGCAGTGGTGGTGCATGCCTTTGATCCCAACACTTGGGAGGCAGAGGCAGGTGGATTTCTGAGTTCGAGGCTAGCCTGGTCTACAGAGTAAGTTCCAGGACAGCCAGGGCTACACAGAGAAACTCTATCTCAAAAAAAAAAAAAAAAAAGAAAGAAAGAAAGAAAGAAAGAAAGAAAGAAAGAAAGAAAGAAAGAAAGAAAAGAAAAGAAAAGAAAAGAAAACCATTGGATAATATTCTGGAAGTTTTGTTGTTTTTAGTTTCATAGGCTATTTCCAGTTGCTTAAGCTACACACACACACACACACACCACAGACACAAACACAGGGGAGAGGTGGGGGAAAATACACATACACAACTTTTAGAAAGATATTTTAATTTCTGTGATTGCTGTCATCATTTTACTTTGTATACTTTTATCAAAACATTACACTGTATTCTATAATATATCCAATAAAACAGAGGAGAGAGAGAGAGAGAGAGAGAGAGAGAGAGAGAGAGAGAGAGAGAGAGAAGTGAATAAGAGGGAAAAATCAGGAAATGTTGCTTCCTTTTTTCTCTCTTCCCTCACTGTTAGTGGCTCATCACTTAGCAGTAAACATAACATAAGAGCTTACAGAATGGATGAATTTTACTATTTGTATAGAGCACAATGAACTCTTTTACCATCTATATTATACAAAGTTATTTGGCAAAATTGAAGGAAGAAGTGAGCAGACCATGAAAAATGAGAAAAATTACAAAGGACCTAAAAATAAAATGTCACTTCATTGAAAGACACCTCTGTAATTCAATTTTGAGCATATTTAATTCTTTATTAAGAATGTGTGTCACTGCCAAATGATCTACAAATAGAATTTCTCCATGCTATGCAGAATTCTGCTTTTAATAGTGCCGATTTCAGATTAATCAACATTATAATGGAATAATGCGTGGAGGGCGGTGAAAAGGATGAAGAAGTAATCTTTTTTGAATGATTGTCCTGCTACCATTATAAAAATGATATCTTATATAAGATTATCACAAGGCACATTTACAGAATAAATGATAAACAAGATTAAATGAAAATGGTGGTGAAGAAAATGAGGGAAGGAAAGCACTGTGACACAGGGAGAGAAAAAATGTTGGGAGAAAAATGAAAAATTATAAATGGTTGCACATAAAAATTGCAGGTTATGACTGGGGAAGTATTTGAATTTAAAGAAACAAGATTGGAAAAATGAATGGAGAAATAAATCTCAGGCAAGAGAAGAAATGAGCTGTGAGGTGGAATGTTCCAGGTTGACTTCCTTCTCAAAGAGGTAAGTTGCTACATGGTCCCACAAACAAGTTTCATTGCAGATGGCATATCAGACTCTTTCATCTTGCCTCTTTCATCTCAGCACTGTCTTCCAAACTCTAATAATTCTCTACTGGAAGAATGCTCTTCTCTTTCCAGATGTTGAAAGGGTTCAAACATTGTTCAATTTAAAATAAATCTCTTCGTTGTACCATTTGAGTCTTCAGGGGGCTACATTTTGTAGAAATTGAAGGTCTAACAACTATAGATTATAGATTTATAAGTCAAATATAAGGGGAGTAACCTTAACAACATCGGTGCCTTTATTTTTATAGTAAGCTTGGACATTCACTCTTTAACACCTTCTAGAAAGGAAGGAAAAAGAAGCAAAACAAGCTTCCCATCTTCCACACTGGGCTAACGCCAGGTGACCCAACAATGGTGTCACCAGGATAAACATGTTGTTCTCTAGACTCTCAGAATGAGTTCTATAAATCCTGTTTCTCTCAGATTACCTGTCCCTTTGTCCATTGTGGAGCCATAGATCAATGCAGGGACATACAAGCCAAAGAGGTAAATAGTAAGGGTTGTTTCACTGAGGCTGAAAACCGCTAGCATAGGGAGAATACACATGGATCTGCAAAGACCATGCAAAACCAGAGGATGCAGTGGAAGCTCCTTAGTATCCTCTTTTTATTGTGGATTGGCAAACTGAACTATTCATCAGAGTAATCTATAAAGCTTTAACAATTTTCTGAAGATCATTCCCAGCATGCCTTAATTTGCAGGTCTTAAATGAAGTTTGGAAATCTGTATTTCTAACATATTCTCAGTTAATACTGATGCTGCTTCTCCAGGGCACCCTTTGAGAACTCTTGTTCTTTCCACTGGTGATAAGTGACACTTCCAGAATTGAATCTGGGGTGACCTCACAGCCAGCACAGTGTCAGCTCCATATAAGTGTACCCCATTGCACCTACATGCTATGTGCTCAGTACACTGATCAATTTGTATTTACTTGTTTCCAAGTCTCCCTGTTTAAATTAATTAAGCTATTTCTCAATGCTACAGAGGATGTCCTGTGACCCCTGGCCAATGTTATTTTCCTTCTATTCAGTACTACAGTGTTAAGTAAAATACACACACACACACACACACACACAAAGCTACCACTTTTCCGCATGTATCTCTTCATCCATATTTCCGTTGTCTTGAAGCTTTCCATTTCATCTTGTCAAATGCTTCTTGCATTTGACCTATTCAATAAAAACTTGGGTTGTTTGTTGTTATTTTGGTTTGCTTTTGAGTTGACTTTCTCTGTCAAAGGAATTTTGGAGCTTACTCCCTGAAACTACTTCTTATCACCTGAGAGAAAAATCTAATGTCAGGCAGGTTGATGGCCAACCATCTTCCATATATGACTTGAGGAGGTAAGCAGAGGCCACTGGGAGACTTGGAAAAAAAAATAACTCATTGACTCTACCAGAGCTAAAAGAAGGTCCCCTTGAAAAACATCTTCAGGCTTAAAACTCTCTTACCCTTGAAACTGTTACCAAGTGGAGATACGCAGTCAATCAACCTTCTAGAAGTTTCTCTTAGTTTCCCAAAGTGTCACAACTTACAGAGTTCTTATCTGAAAAACTCATGAGGATTATTGGAGCTGTGAATGGTTGACCAGCTGTCAAACTCTACATAGAGGGAGCTTATTCGTAATATGCCATTTAATAAATGAAATGTCCCCATCACAGAAGCACTTCATTTTGCATATTTTATGTGTTAGGAATGAAGACTAAGAGATGCTAAGCAGTGTGCCTATAGTCATTTTAAATCAGGGTCAGAGTTAATATTTCAACCCTGTCAGTCGGATGCTAGACTTCACACTTGTGCTGGTGTGATATTTTTTTTAACTTTCTCATGGCGCTGTCTCAGCCAATCACATGGCACTTTCACAGTTTTTATTTGACAGATTGGAGATGAATATCCTGTGAGCAAATGAACCTCCACTCAGCAGAGACATGTGGAACACCAATTGGGTTTCCAGCAGGCTGTGTGCAAGGATCTTACCACGGTGAGGTGGGAGGTGGGAAGAGAGAGCCATGGTGGGAAGAGGGAGCTTTCAGCTTTGTTCTCTATCTTAAAAAGAATTTCTATATGCAAGGAAACTGCGGAGGAATGGGACAGGAGAACATATGGCTAAGTGACCAAATGTGGGAAAATCAAAGTATAAAATATGTGTTTTAGCTAAAACTGAGAACTCAAAGAAGAGACCGCACAGGCTAACTAATCAATAAAGTCACAGCTTCTAAAATTGGGGAAGGGGCTGTCCTCAGCTCAAAGGATGTCCAACTGGCCATTCACTTTCCCAGGAAGTTAGTTGTGTTTCTCTTGTAATAAGAGGATTCAGGATGGCCTCTCATTTTTACTATTTATTTAGAAGTTAATTACTGTCACTGTCAGCTCTTTTATCTCCACAACATTTCACAGAAATGTATTCAGGCATTATGTGACTTGTAAGTAAGATTAACAAGAAAGTTCAGAGAAGTGTAATAATCAAGGGATTTGGCTGTTAATAAAGAACTTAATGAGAAACAAATGAGTTAACACCACATAGAATTTGAATTTGGTTAACGCAAATTCTAGAAGTGCATATAACATACTTTCTTAAGTATAAATCATCATAAACCTAGAATCTCAATGAAAGGGGAGAGGCCATGTTCAGGTGCACACAGGCAGTGGGAACAACCAACTTTGAGGGTTCTGTTGGATTATTTATTTCTTTACTAAATATGAATACACATTGGGTTGGGCTTCCTGGATGTATTATTTGTATTATGCTCATGTATACATGTACACACACACACACACACACACACAATACTGATAAGTTGATAGAGTGTATTACTCCTGCTTTACAGAGGGCTAAAGGGATTAAGCAAATATCCTTGCTACAGCATGAGGCTGAGCCTTTGTATTCATTTATAAAGTTAGGGAAGTCACTGAAGAGAAAGAGAAATCATGCAACTGGAATGGAGAAGAAAAGCTCCAATTATAGTTTCAGAATTGCCTGCCACCTTTAGTGTTAACAGAGTGTGCACGTTTCTCAGAAGTGACACCTGCATTGTCTACTGGGAAACATTTAATCCCTGAAGCTGTATTAAGGAGGCTGGAGAGCATACAACTGACTAGAAATGATGTCAGTTCCTTCTGTGATAGAAGAAGCTGCACTAATTTAAGTAGCAGCAGATCAGAGAGCTCTCTGGCCCCCCTCTTAATTTGATTCCATGTGCAATGTACCACTCTCCCCCTATGGAATACCTGGAAATTGCATAAACATATGAGCATTTGAATGTGGATCTACTTCTGATGGTCCCGCTGCCCTCTGAATGGCTTCTACAGGATCTCATTAGCTGTGTTTCTACTCTTAAAAGAGAGGTATTTTGTTTTATTTAGCATAGTATCTGCTATGATTAATACATGCAACACAGGTTTGCTGCTTGGCAAATGTTTTTAGAATGAAAGGAAGTTTATTTTAAAAAAAACAATTCATTTATTTTCAAAGCCACGAATCCATTAGCCTCTCCTGATCAGGACCAGAGGTGAGAACCAGAGGAATAAAATAAGAAAAAGAAAAAAAAATCTCTACTTCATATTCAGAACACAAGCAAGGAACATTTGCTCATTGAAATCTATGCTTTATCTAAAAGCAGTACTCCAGCATGTTCACATAACAGCAACTTTTGTGTGCTCATTTCTGTCTCCAGTGATTGTCACAGTGCATGGAGTAGATGAATATTTTACTAAAGAAACATTTCATGCACATTAAGGGTTTTCAATCTGAAAATAAAAATGGAAGTGTGCTTAAAGGCCGAGTATTTAAAACCGTAAGTTTTACTTGTCTTACAGAACTGCTCCTAGGAGTAGCTGCATCTTCCCTAATTCTTGAAAACTGATAAGGTGGCATTGAGTACTTGCAGGCAGCTTCCTTAATTCTTCCCCACCAGGAAGCAAGCTGAGTTTGCTCAGCCTGCTTCTCAGTTTGCTATGAGAGCATGAAGTCAAGACAGATACAGATGCTAACAGGACAGGGACACCTTTTCAGATAGTGGCTTCATCTGACTGCCTGTTTGTGTGGAGAGCTGATTATCAACCCTCTGCAAATGCAGGGGAAGTGATGTGATCCCTCTGATGTTTTACACCGCAGGCAGAGCCATCTTTCTATGCAACATTCACTCGGAGAGGCAGGAAATATAATTAAGCTTTCATGCATATCCCCACAGAACCCTGCACAGCCATTCAATCACTCAAAAAAATAAAGTAAAGGAGTCACTGTCACTGGATTTTTTTCTTTCTCAAGATACTAGCTAAGGCATGGAAAGGGATGCAGTAAAAGAAAAATATGTAGGTGTTGTGAGTGAGCTCCTTTGGAGAATGAAAGAGGATCTGAAGTCAAGGTATACGTATACAATTCTATGAGGCACCCACTGAGCCAGTGGTTCTCAACCTTCTTAAAGCTGCATCCCTTTAGAACAGTACCTCATGTTGGGTTCCCACTCGCCCCCCAAAATAAAATTATTTTTGTTACTACTTCAGAACTGTAATTTTGCTAGTTGTGAATTGTAATATAAATATTTGATATGTATCCCCTAGGTTGAGAGATGCTTTACTCAGTGCACCTTGAGGACCTGAATCTAGGCATCTTCATTTTTGAATTTACATTATTTATGCATATGTAAATGCATGTCTGTGTCGATGTGCATATGTGCAAGTGCCAGAAAGGCCCAAAGTAGGTGCCAGATCCATTGTGATGCATTCTATGAACTACCATGAACTAAATTCTAGTTTTCTTTAAATATCAGCAAGTGCTCTTAACAGATGAGTCGCCTCTCCAGCACTTCAATTTGTTTTTAAATAGGAAAATATGATGCCAACATTTATCTTCTTGAAAGAACCAAAGAGCTTGGCAGTTGCCTGTAGAACTATAGGGTAATCAGCACTCCATAGGAGGAACTGAGAGTGTCAAGGCAGTTAATCAAAAAATCTACAGATAATAAGATAAATAATATTGAATTCTTAATCATAAGACTTGATTTGACTTCTACCCTGGTCAATTTTTATATGTTTAAGAAAATCAACCACTATCATCATCAATTTTCTCAACCATAAAATTAGTATGCTACAAAACACAGTGTTTTGTGTGGAAATTCTTTTTTAAAAAAATTTGATATATTTAAACATTCCCATAGATGTCCTGAATATCCTTGGAATTATTCTATCTTAGAATGTGTTCTGTTAGATACTAATTCAAAGGGACACATAGTCCCAGCCTCTCCCGAAAGCTCTCAACTCTGAATAGCTCTTAAGGTGTCAAGCCTGGGGAACACTTCATCATCCAGGCAGAAAGATTGGCTGGCTTGATGCTATATAGGTAAACGGAGAGAACTGCTGTGAGTCCATGAATGCTATAGCTTTATTAGGTCTTGAAGAAATAGGGTCTCATGGAGCCTAAGATGGCCTAAAACATACTATGTAGCTGATTGCCTACCTTCAATTTTTGGTCCTCTGGCCTTCACCTCTCTAATGCTGGGGATTGAAACCATGTATTACTCCCTTGGCCACCATGTAAATCTTTATATATTCTTTCCTGAGTGAATAAATTACTTCAAAAATCCCCAGATAATTCCAGAATGCAGTCATATTTAAGAATGAGAGAAAAAGATAATCACAGGACTAATATTCATAACACTGTATCTTCGTTACTATGCTATAGCTGTGACAAAACATCATGAGCAAGACAACTTATAGGAAGAAAGATATTTATTTTGGGTTTACGGTCCCTGCATTTCTACAGGGCTTATACTTAGAGTCCATGATGGCAGAGCTGCAGACAACTAGAGCTGCAGGTGAGACTTCACATTTCTATCTACAAACAGGAAGCATAGGGTGTCCCTGGAGATGGCAAATAGTATGCCCTACTGGCATATTCCCTCCAGCAAAGGCAAACTTCCTAAGCCTCCCCAAACAGTCATCAAAAGAGGATAGATTTCTAGATTATTCGGGGTGGGGCATCTCATTCAAACTACCACACACTGATAACACATTTATCCAAGTCTGAAGGTAATGCTGCAACCATTTTCATGAAGGTCAGAGGTTTGGTAAACAATTTTTATGAGGAAGTATTTCTCTATCACTATTTTTTCTTGAATTCATTTAAAAAGTTTATCTCTATTATAAAGCAAATCTGCTGAAACACCTCTCCTGGATGTCTCTCTGGGCAACCTTAGCCCTCAAACTTCTCTTGCTCCTTGACCTCATCTAAGTTTTTTTCTTAACAGCCCAGAATTGCATATCCAGAGTCTTCACCTTTTTGTGAATCTCTCACCCAACTTTGTAGCTGTCCCCCAATACTGCCTTCCAGATTAATAGCCAGAGAGGTGTGGAGGTAGAAATGATCTCTCACAGAAGAAAGAGCAAAGGCTTTTCAGCTAGACAGACCTAAATATGTTTATTTTCTACTAACTATACAGGAAACTTTTACCATCTCTGAGCTCCATATTATTTGTAAAAGAGAGGTGATCCTATACATCGGGCTACATTACTTTAAAAAAATCAATAGGGGGAACACATAAAGCATGCAGACCAGGTCACCTCGCTGCACATGTGATCAAATGAAGTTTTCATGGTTGTCCATGTTGAGCAGTTTGAGAGAGGAGCATGACTAAACATATAACTGTCATACATGTCTTGGGCCAGAGTATTTACTTCTTAGTTTCTCTCTCAAAATGTATATTCAACAGTCGAAAAGAGAGATGGAGAATTTCTTATGGAAAATGAAATTCCCTGAATTGTTTTTTTTTTTTTTAAGACAGGAAAGATAAAAAAAAAAAAAAAGAAAGAAAGAAAAAGAAAAATCTGACACAGAAAGATGACCCAATGGGTAAGGGTGCTTGCTCCTTAGCCTGACCTTCAGCACGTGCATGGTGGAAAAACAGAATTAACTGTTGCAAGTCGTTGTCTGATCTTCACATGATTCCTTGCCACATGTATGTCCCCCAGTAAATGAATAAACATAAAACATGGGAAGATGGGCAGGGAAGATGGCTTAATCAGTAAACTACCTATTGTGCAAACATGAGAACCTGAGTTTTAACCCCAGAATCCAATTAAATCACAGACCTAGTGGTGCATGCCTACAATCTCTGCATTAAGTGCAGTAAGCATGTGTGCGTGTGCATGTGCGTGTGTGTGTGTAAACAGGATGATCTTGAAACTTACTGGCAAGCCAACGTAGCCAAATTGATGAGCTTCAAATTTACTGAGAAACTGTCTCAAAGATTAAAAATTGAATAAAGATCAAGAATAAAATAGATACCCACAGTCAGCCTACACATATACACCCTTCACCCCTACCCACATGCACATGTGCACGCACACACACACACACACACACACACACTAACAAGTACATATACCACAAGCACATGTACACATGAAAAGGAAGAAATGAGGGAAGGAGGACAAGAATGAAGGAAAGAAGGGAAAGTTAGAGGGATAGAGGGAGAAAGGGAAGAAAGGGAGGAAGGAAGGAAGGAAGAAATAAAAGATGGAGTAGAGGAGAAATGGCATGAACACATTGTTCTGCAAGTATTTAGAGGTTATACAACAAAATCCTGAATAAATGATGTTTTGAAATAAAAATAAATATAGTGAAGTTTTATTTTACTTGGACTTGAAGGTATTTCCAGTAAATGCCATTGGAGATCAAGGAAAAAAGAGAATGTGAAACCAATTGAAACATGCTATAACAGACACATTAGCAAGTAATTATCTGTGCTAATGAAAACTACAAAGAAACCTCCCTAATGATCTAGGGAGGCCCCAGAGCATACTAGGAACTATGTGTGGAGACACTATGACATTCTAAGTTAGAGCTCTGGCTGCTAGCATTTTTCAAGATCAAGCTACACAGTTGTTTTGCTTTGATAAGAGGTCAATTATTACATTGTTTGCTGTGGAGGGATTCTCGACATCATCAAATATGGATAGTTTCTCTTTTCCTTGAGCTTTATTAAGTCATTCCAGGCCAACCTTCTTGGCATCTCCTCCCTAGAATTCAAGAGAAGTTTGTAGTGTTTCTGTACCCTTGTCTGTACCTGCTTTCTGTGTGAAGTCATGGAGAGTTCCAAGAAAGGGTCAGAACAAAACAGGAAGTCTCCACCTATATCTTCACTTAAAGAAGCCTCGTGGAATACTCATGGCTTCATTGCTCAATGACTCTCTTTGCTTCTTTAAAGACAATGTATAAAGACCCTATGACACTCCAAAGCCTTCCAGCCACAGAACCAGCCCTGACGGCATATGGGGTCAGTGATCAACTATTATGGGGCATCTCTGGATTAGGGTCTCTATGTGCAAAAGGCCTCAAGTACAGTTTTGACTTAATTCCAATTCCATATTTCACTAGGAAACACATCATATCTATTATATTAGCAAAGATATTAGATACTAGCTCATTATTGTCTTTATCATGAAGCAAAATAAGAACTCCATTCTCTCAAGTGGAATAAATAGGACTAGTAGTTTAGAGATCCATGACTTGAGTAGTGGGAAGGTCAGTGGTGACTTGATGAGACCATTTCTTACAAGGGACACTGCACAGGACCTGGAAGTGGGGGGTCAGAATTAGATAGAGACGGGAAAACTTTGAAGATATTATTATGAGGAAAAACTAGCAAGAGATTAGCCTGAAGGTAGAAAGAACACTACATCAAATGCATTCATGCTTTGGGGGGCTTGTTTGTTCTGAACCTGTGATAGGCACGCATGAAGATGCTGAGATTAGCATAAACCATAAACCTCTTTAGTCTCCCATCTCTGATTCTTGCTGGCTCACCATCCCTGACCATTTATGCTTTATTTTCTGATATCCATAAATCATCCTCCACCATGACCTTTGAAGAAATTTGAATACTAATGATTACAGCCTTAATTGGCAAGAAATATAAAAGAAATAAATTAAATTATGTTTTCCTACATAGCTTAGACATAACTCATGACCTCAATGAAACATTAGCATTTCTTGATCTATTAATGGAGGCCCAGAAAGAGTGTAGGTAGATACATCAAGAAAAGCCACATGGTTACATGGTCACAGCATACAGAAATTCTAGGAGCCATCTGGACAAAAAAAAAAAAAAAAATCTGTTTCAAGAAGTAAGTTTAGAGAGGTTCCTGACTCTAAGTGGCTAGAGCTCTTTTCCATGCAGATCTAACACTCATTACTCATCAATTTATAAATTTATAATTGGCTGTTTCCTAGCTCATTGGTCTTCATAGAAATAGATTTTAAGAACTATAAACACTGATAACTAAGGTACTAGATCCACAAATATTTCCACTTTGTACTACAGGTTTGTTTTAGTCTCACTTGGCAAACTGGCTTCAGGTCAAATGAAAAACTATTTTTGGTCAGTACTCATCCCCAAAGCTTGTTAAATAGACCCATGTCCTATACTTCCTTAGAGTTCATTTCCTAAAAATTTACCTCTTAAAAACATGTGCCCTTATCTTCTCCTCTCATTGATCATATTTGTATTATTTTTTTGTTGACAAGATAACTTGTTGAGAATAATCAGAAATTGGGCTCATCTCCCTACAAAAGAATGTCTGCATTCTCTGTTTATCTGAGCTGGAGAGATAGAGACACATGACAGTCAAAAAATCTGTATCTCTATTTTGAGAGGGTGGCATGACCTAGACTTCAAAAGCTCCACAGAAGCTCCCTATGGAAGCTTTGTTTCTTTTGAAGCACAATGGGGGTATTCTTTAAAATCCTGATTGTTTCTTGTGGTACATAGAAGAAATTCTGTATTACCTGTCATGGCAAGAATGTATCTTATAACCCAAGTTTTCACATATCTACATGATGTCATCATTCACAGTTTCTAATTCTGTGTTTGAAGCTACAGTCCTTTACATTTTTGTATTAATTCTTCAGCCAACAGCTCCCTAATTTCTAGTAATGTCTAGCTATAAACTATTTTTGATAATTTAATTTTAATTAAAACATAAACTCCTTTTATAAATTATCAATAAATTTCTCACATTGAAATGACAGTTTGCCTACATAAATATAGAGCCCATTATTTACATTGTTAATTGTAGGTCACATTGAATGCCTTAATATTAATATGTGATTAAATCTCTTACAAATAATACTTCTTCAACAATAAAAACTGGTTATATAGATTGCCGTCTTTCATTGAGTAAACCATTTTGATGTTTTCCAAATTATATGAGATTAAATAAAAATTGAATTGACTGGCCAGTCTTTAACCAACTCATGGTGTCTAACAGCTGTCCATAGGAACTTAATATCCTTCATTTTAGTCATTTATTTATGCTAGAGAATGTCCATTTCTTCTGAGAAAAAAAATTAAAAGTTGAAATGTTAAATTTATTTTTTAATGACATATGCTCTCAGAAGCATACTTGAAAAAAAAATAAGCAAACACCAACAGCTTATCAGCTTCATGTTTCTCTTGTTAAAGTTAGAACCAGGGAATGGGTTCATGGCTGTTTTAAAATTAAGCAGTGAGTTAGAGTCAAATCCAAAGCCAGCATGTACACCTCTTGATCAATATTTTTAGGATTACCAGAAATATACTTAGATTAAGAATCAAAATAGCACAGTCCCATTTTTTGTTTTTTTTCCCATTGATAAGTTGGATAAGGATTTAAAGGGACACTCTATAGTTTTTTGTTTCCTTTCTTTGCAGAATGAATAAAACCACACTTATAACTCTGCTCTAAGGCTTAAATGTGATAAAGAAGATGCATGAAATATTTTGTAAATTACTTCACAATATGCTTATAAAAGTATATATTACAAAATTAATTCAGGTTGGCTGCTGATAAAGAACCCTGCAGCTCCCTGTTACAGGTTTCCATTCCCTGGGGTCCTTGGCTGCCTCCTGAACAGGGAAGATATTCTCACTGAGTAACTGTTATCATTATGAAGAGGTCTCCAGTTTCCTTCCTCTAGTCCTAATTCAGCCACAGTCTTGGTTTCTGTGTTCTAGAAAGAAAAGAATACAGACAGTGCACAGGAGCAGAGCAAGCACTCAGGGGTTCCATTAGTATAAAAAAATCAAGAACACACTTTAGACAAAGAGAGAGTGAAGCCAAGCCTTAAAGGGCCTCCCCTCAGGATGCATGGGGTTAAGTCTCTCCTATCCCCATTATCCCTTCTGTGTGACTGCTCCAGACTTGGCACTTACAGAAAAGGACTGTGCTTTTCTTGGAAACCTCTTACTCCAAAATCAGTCTACTGCAAGCTGGTACATAAGATGCCAAGCTTTGTGTAGGTATTGATGTAGCAGAGGATGGCCTTATCTAGCATCAATGGGAGGGGAGGCCCTTGGTCCTGTGGAGGCTTGTGCCTCAGTGTAGGTAGATGGCTAGATCAGTAAGGAGAGGAGTGCCTCATAGAGGCAAAGGGGAAGGGGGATGGAATGGGGGCTTTGTGGAGGGGATATGGTGAAGGGGGATATCATTTGAAATATAAATGAATAAAATGATTTAATTAATTAATTAATTAATTAATTTAAAAGTATGAAGTGTTTACTGCTGGAGGAGTAAAAATACTGTATACATGCTCTCTTGGGGGAAAAATTACTCAAGCTGATTTGAACTGACTAAGATAGAGTATAACATTGTTACCTACTGTTTTTATGTCAATTTTTGGTATTGGTGTGTATGGGGCATTGGTCACTCTTTCCCAAAGCTACTCTCCAGCCTAACAGTGTTAGTCAAATGTTTCTTCCTACTTTGACATGCCCCATGAAAAGGTGAGTTATTTTAATGATGGGACATCATCTATTTGGTGGAGGAAGAAAAGAACCTGGAACAGTGATGGAGTTCTTTTGTGGAGATGCACATTTGTTTCCCAAGAAACAGTTACCTTTACAAATGTACATCTAGATTAGGCATGTGTGTAACTACAAGCAATTGTTCATGTGCACATGCACTTTGACCTATACTCTAATGATAGTGATTTAACTACAGTTTTAGCCTTTTAACCATTATGACTGTCAGACACTTTATGAAGATGACATTTGTATGGGCATATATAGCTCACATCAACACCCTGTATTCTACTGTGATGATGGTGCGCTACTAGGTTAGAGAGGAGGATGGGATACAGGTAGAAGAGAATTAACATGTATCCCTAAACATAATGTAATAATTAATCTGCTTGTAAATATCATCCTTCCTCTGCCTCTTCATGCCTTATGTAATACACACTATATATGCAGTATATATATATATATATATATATATATATATATATATATACACATAATTTGTATATATAACATAGCATGTATCATATAACACACATACACACACACACACACACACACACACACACACACATGTTAGCCTTTGTAAGTAAAAGAACTACTTGGCAGATGTCTTCTTGTCTTATTAATGGGATTCCCAAATCCACAAAGGCAAGTTTTATCTTAAACATACCATGTTTTACTTCCCTTAGCTTTACTTTACTTACTTTACTTACCTTCTAGGTAGAGCAGTCCAGCCTTCTGTACTCTGCACATTATATTCCTTGATCACTGCTTTTCCAACACTTGATATTTTCTAGTGTCTATGTGCTATGAGATTAGCTGTCTATTAGGTAAAGCTTCCAGTGGAATAACTTTGCCTGACAAGTAGACACATTGCTTGGTGGATACTTTCTTATCTGCCTATTAATGAGATGCCCACAGCTCAGATTAACTCCCTAAGACATTGAAGATTGCCTCAATAGGCTTTATTAAGAATCTCTGCATTATAACCACTGGTTACCCTTTAGCCAGCCATTTTAAATTTTGGATATAAAAGTGATCCCATTTTCTTGCCCAGTTTTATTTCCCCTTGAGGTTCTATTATCTCCAAGGGACACCCAGATTTATCCGCCTTA